>NW_004949099.1:8694290-8768403 GCF_000317375.1 Microtus ochrogaster | reverse complement strand
GAGAGAGAGAGAGAGAGAGAGAGAGAGAGAGAGAGAGAGAGAGAGAGAGAGAGAAATCACTCTTGGTGGAGAACTGCTGGCTTAGACTGTGAAGTGCTGACAGCCTGATCTCTTTCTGTAACTAGTGTTTGTTGTTGATACTTTGGTTAAACATTAATTTTTAAAAAGTCATTGATGGTGTGCTGCATTAACCCTAGCAGAGGTAGGCTGGTCTCTGAGTTCTTGGGCCTGGTCTACATAGCAATTTCCAGACCAGCAAGGACAACATAGAGAGACCCTCTCTCAAAATAACAGTGAGAATGTATGACTTAGAGCAGTGGGTCACAGTGGGGGAGGTGTCAAATGACCCTTTCACAGGGGCCATCTAAGACCATCAGAAAACACAGATGTTTACATTACGACTCATAACAGTAGCAAAATTATAGTTACGAAGTATCAACAAAAATAATTTTATGGTTGGGGCCACCACTGCATGAGGAGCTGTATTAAAGGTGGCAACATCAGGAGGGTTGAGAACCACTGCTTAAAGGCGCACATGGTGGAAGAAAAGAACCAACTTCATAGGTTGGCTCTGACCTACACAGACACACACACACCCCAAATGTAATTTAAATATTTACTTTATATGTGTGTGTGCCTGATTATATGTTTGTGCACTGCATGCGTGTATGAGCTTACAGATATCAGAAGTGAATGTCAGGTCCTCTGGAACTGGAGTTACAGGCACTTGTAAGCCTTGTAGGTGCTGGGTACTAAACTCAAGTCCTCTGCCAGATCAGTAAGTACTCTTAACTGTTCAGCTATCTCTCCAGTCCCAATAAATGTAATTTTAAAAACTGAGTGGCCGTGGACTTGACCTGGTGCAAAGCATTTGGACTAGGACTGGCCCACCTAAGTTTTCAAGTGTCAGGTAGCCAGCTGGTGCTGTTGAAGTCTGCTTGGTCTGCTCCCGCAGTGCGGGTTCCCAGCTGTGCCCTGTGCACTCTGTGTGCACTGAAGCAGGTGAGGAGAAGTATGTTTACAGAGCTCAGTGTGTGTTACTAAACAGTGAGCAGGATGAGAGGTCACTAGGCAGAGGGACTGGATTTCTTTGGAGGTGAGGAGAGGTTTCTTAGTCTTTGATATAGTGCCAACTATTTATTGTTTTTCACCTTCTCTTTTACCAGAAACCTGAGTTATAACAAACTCTCTGAGATTGACTCCGGTGGTTTTGAGGACTTGACAAATCTTCAGGAAGTGTAAGTGTTTCCCTAAACCCACAGGGGTGGAGGGCAGAAAGGCGGGGAATCTTTTTGTATTATACTGTTCCCACTCTTCTGGGCAGGTGATCTCAGCTTATAGGATGGCACTTTGCATACGGGTCTGTCAGTGGCACTAGGATGATTTCTCTCATCTTTGGTTTTAGTTACCACAGTCAACAAAAAATGCAAAGTAGAAAATTCCAGCAGTAAACAGTTCATGAGCTCAAGTTGCACTAATTATGAGCAGTGTGGTGGAGTCTTCCTTTTTTGCCCAGGTCACAGACTGTGTACACTGTCTGTGCCAGTTGCCCAGTTATCAGATCGTCAGCCTTGGCATTGTTGTGCTTATGTTAAGTAATGCCAGTTTTCCCTAGGAATGGTCCCAAAGCACAGGTTTGGTGATAGTGACGATGGAATATGCCAAAAAGAAGCTCTAAAGTAGTTCTTTAAGTGAAAAGATGAAAATACAATAAGATTTTGTGTAAGAGATTGAATTCACATAAATTTTATTCTGTGTTCTTTCAGTTATTATCAGTCTCTTACAACAACTGATTTACATATGGAAAAAGACTATATGTAGGGTTCCAGGTATCCATGGGGGCCAGAGAGTGTAGTCCTCATAGATAAAGGGGCACCATATTAAATTTCTCCCATTGCTGCAGCCCCTGTTTTCTGTGAAGGGCCTGCTTCAGTGTAGTAGGCATTCTGGAAATCATGGTTGCCAGGTGGGTGGGTGTGTGAGAGATAGAAAACCCCGTTGACCAGTCGGGATACAAAGCTGTCCTGGTGTTTTCTCACAGGTCCCACAAAGGTAGGATCATTTAGTCAGCAGTGATACCTGGTGCTAGCCCACTGTCTGTGTTTCCCGTGAATCTGACATAAAAGCATAGGCAGTAGAGGCTCGCCTTCTCTGTATCTCCTAGCAGAGCCGAGCACCAGGTACTTCTTGGAGCATCCTTCAATGCAGTCCTCAGTTATTCTTTTTTTGGGGGTGGGGGATTTGTGGGTTTTTGGTTTTTTGAGACAGGATTTCTCTATGTAGCTCTGGTTGTCCTGGAACTCACTCTGGGGACCAGGCCTTGAACTCACAGAGATCGGTCTGCCTCTGCCTCTCGAGTGCTGGGATTAAAGACTTGTGCCACCATTGCCCAATTAATCATTCTCTTTATTGTCATGAATTCTGTTTTGCTACATGCACTGGGATTATCAGGGATTTAGTTCCACAGCAGCTTTATAGAAATTTCACATAAGTCAACGCAGAGCCGCTGCGATTATTTACTCTAGACTGCATACATATAAGTGCATCGTTTTAGGATCGGAATCTATATTACAGTTTGTTGTTGTTTTGAGACAGGATCTTGCTGTGTCACCCAGGCTGGCCTCTAAGTCACATGATCCTCCTGTCTTAGCCCCTGAGTGCTTAGAGTTGCAGGTGTTTATGGTTTTGTATCTGGCTTACCTACTAATCCTCACATTTAAAAATACATAATTTAAATTCCCCCCCCCCATTATTTGGAGACTTTATTAGGATTACTTTAATATGTTTTAGGATGTTTCTAATGCACTAGGTTCCCATAGTCCCACTCAAACACCCCTTAATTGTAGCTGTCTCTCCCTACATTCCCTCCCTCAACCCCATCTCTCCCTACCACTGGATCCTCCCATTCCAGTCTCATCCTGTCGTGTTCCTGTCCCCCTTATCCCTATTCTCAGCCCACTCATAAAGTCTATGCTCTATGTGAATATTTATATAAAACTACTATAAAATCATTTTCAAGTTTACTGTTATAGACATTTTATCAGATTATTAAATTCTTTGTACATTTTTACTACAAGTAGTTGATAAAGTCTTGTGGGTTATTCTTCTGCTCTGTAATAGCATCTTATCTAATGAAACCTTAACTTCATCCACTGATACAGTTTGTAGAATTCGTCATGTCCAAACATTATGGGTTTTATGTCCTTTTACAAAGCTTAGACTTCCAGCGTTAAATGGCAGAGTTGCAAGGAGTTTGGGAATGCCTTGTGTTGGTCTTTCATTTGCCCGTGAGGTTCAGCTAGCCAGGATGGTAGGATGAAATGTGAAGAGGGGCCAAGACCTCAGTAACAAATCCCGCAGACTGCTGACTTCAACAGCAGACTGAGTCCTCATGGTTCTGAGAGCTGGAAGCCTGTAGGACCAGCTTTTCCTGAGCTCTTTCCCCTTAGTTTGCAGATGGTTGCCTTTTGCTATGTCTTCACGTGCTCTTTCCTCTGTGCATATGGTTGTGCCCTGGTTTCTTCTTATAAAGACACCAGTCACATCACTCAGGATCCACCTGTATGATATCAGTTAACCTCAATGATATTTTCCTACCCTTGTGCTGGAGATGGAACACAGAGCCTTGACCACACCACTGTACCACACCACTGAGCTGCAGACCCTGAACACCGTTTTTAAAGGCCCTATCTGTAAATATATTTATACTCTGATGTCCTAGATGTGTGCTTCCACACACTAATTTGAGGAAGAGGACACAGTACAGCCAGCCCTAGTTACTTAGGTTGATAATCGTAGTCTGCCAGGAGCCAGTTGGCTTTATAACCCAGCACTTTGCTTTGGTCCAGGATGTTGTTGGCTCTTGAGATTATTATATGTTCAGATTCTCTGTCCGTCTCAGAGATTATTGGAAGAGATTAAAATGATGTTATTTCCTGTGACACCATAGGCTTTTGTTTATACTTATTCCTGTGTCTGCTTTGTGCTAGATGAGATACAAAAAAATAGGTGAGATACAAAATAATAAGTGAGATCCAAAATAGGGCTATGACTGGGGTGAGGCAGATGAGGGCCTGTCCTTAGGCACTGATGTCACAAGGGCACCAAAATTTACCAGCCAAGATAATGGATATTTTGATGTTATATTTTAAAAGTTAAGAGGAATGTTTTAGAAAGTTCACAATGAACAAAATTATAAAAAATCTGAATCAAGACAGAATCAATATTTCTGGTGTTTTTCCTATTGCCTCAGTACCAGAATGATTTGATTGTGCTACTTTTAATCCGTCTTATCTCAGACTTTTGAATTTGCTCATTGTGGGTTGTTTTTTGCATTCATTTTGATGTATATTTTTTAAATTCTGTTAATGCATTCTGTGTCCTGTCATTCATATGTATGGTGAGCACTCTGAAGAGCACTTTCTGTGTTTATCTCCCTTCATCCCTGTTCTTGCTCAGAGGCTTCCTTCTTTCTCTCATTTGCTTGGCTCCCTGGACCTCCAGCTGTAGTCTCCATCAGCTCCAGGTTTCTCAAGAGTTTATGCTAACAGCTAGTAAGGGGCAGAGTGTGCACAGCTCACCCACTGTCCTGTGGCTATAAGGCCTCCTGGTAGGGAAATGGCTGGATTTGTGATTCTGCTCTGGGTCTGTTCCTGCTCTTGGGTTTTTCCCCCTTTCTGTGACATTGATGTAGTGGCCTGTAGTCAGTCCTGTTGTAGCTCCTCACTGGTGTGGATGCGGGATTTTCTGCCTTTGAACCCAGAAGTCTCCGTGCTCAGTGTGTTGTTTAGTAACACATTCTTGAGGCTGACAGATTGGACTTCTTGCCACCGTGACTGTCTCTACCTCTGCAGACGGTGAGTTGCTTTCATCGTGCCCAGAGTAGCAACACTAACTTCTCACTGGTGGAGACCCAGGGCTTTCCCTAAGAGACTTGTAATAAAGTCCTGGTAACTCAGAGAGCTACCAACAGTGAGTGGTGGGACCTAGGTAAGATAATGGAAAGAGAACACAACCCATAGTCAACACACCAGTGCTTCCAAATTAACTTGGCTCAAGGCAGTTCTCCCTTGTGATCTTTGGAGCAAAGGCCAGCACGATTTGTAGTGACTTAGCAGTGGTTTAATTTTGGAAGCTCTAGAACCACATAGCATTGTGCATTGAGGAGAGACAGAAAGCAAGCCCTTTGGAGCCCCCGGAGGATATGGCTATGTGCAGCTGCTTCCAAGTCACAGTCCTCACTCTTACAACCCCGAGGAAAGCCCAGCAGGGAGTGCCTCCACCAGAATGCTGGACACCGAGTCCTCTAAAAAGGGGCTATTTATACAGTCCTCTGTGCAAAGACACTCAGATCACATTACTGCGGGTGGTTTGCTTGCTACTATGCTGCTGTGCCCTCCATGCTTCCTGGAGAGGGCAAGGAAGCCCTGTGCTCCTCCCTTCCCCTGCCCGTGTGCATGTATAAGCACAGGTGCATAGGGCACAGTGGTTGTTATGTAAAGAAAGACTGGCATACTGAGGGAGGTTCGGATGGGCTTTTTTTGCTGTTAGTACTGACTGCTAAGTATTTCTCACTTTTAGATTTATTTCTTCTGGATCCTGCCCAAGCCTTGTGACTCTGGTACTTGTATTATTTACATTTCATAAAGGAGGAAACTAAGGTACAGCAGCGTTAAATGGCAAGCTGAAGGTCATTAGATTGCTAAGGAGTAAAAGACCTAAGCCTCTGTGATTTAAAAATCCATGCTGTATGACCTCATGCCCAAAACTCCCTGCTCAGCTACTTACTTGGTAACTGCCTTTGTTTCTTCATTAAGAAACAAAGTGGACTTGAAATTGAGTGGACTCCTGAGGGACTGGTGTGTTATTCAGGACTGGGCAGAGCTGGGCACATAGCAGTCATTCGCCCTTCTTGTCATGTGGATTATTAACTTAAACTATTTTTCCATATCCATGGATTTATCATCTGTGGATCAGCCAACCTCTAATTGCTAATTGAAAAATGTTTGTTTGAAACATGTACAGATGTACTTATTTTCTTGTGCTTATGTCATGTACAGTGCAATCTAATGGCTTACCTAGCGTTTACATTATCTTAGGTGTGTTAAGTAATCTGGAGATGATTGCGGGTTCCCAGGACACATTCAGGTTATAGACAGGTTCTCCCCCCCCTCTCTCTCTATATATATACACACACATATATATATATATATACATATACACACACACATACATATATGGTTCTTGAGCTTCTGGTATTTTCAGGGAGTCCCGGATCAAACCTTCATGAATTCTAACACACAATATTCTGTATTATTATATAAAACAATTTTATCTGACCAGCTGCATATACCATAAAGTCTTACCAAGGAAAACCGTGTGTCAGTGTTGTTCTCCAGTAACTGAAGCCCTGATTCAAAGCTCACTTTTGCTCTTAAGCACTACTGCTAATGGATTTTTCCTTGTAAGAAACAACCAACCAAACTCTCAACCTGAATCCTATTGCAGTTCCATCTCTGTTAGGAGATAGCCCAAAGCAGCCACTCTGTCTACAAAGAGCCAATTGGCTAAATAGTTAGTAAATAAACTCTGCTGGTGGCCAAAAGTTCTTCATGATCTATCCCTAAGGGGAAAAGCAGTGTTGAACAGTATGTGTAGTGTGCACATGTCTGTGTGAAACAGAAACATGCAAGTCTCTCCTAACTGTCTCGGGAGCTTCCTCTTGGGGCAGAGCAGGCGCCTGAAGTATGAGCAAGCTTTGTCTTTCACTGAATACTCCTTGTATTCTCATTGGAGTGTGTGAAACTCTGTGTGTCCATTTAAGCCATTCAAGTAAATAAAGACTTCATTACCTCTCCTCCAGCCCCCAATTACACCTTTGTTGGCTTTTATATTTATTAAAGCCACATTTGATTAGGCTAATAAATGATGCGCTGTACTGTGGCCTGCCCTTTATGACACCGTGCATCTTGCAGCATGTAATACTCCTTTTAACAAGCTACTTATTACTTATAAGCAGAAGCTTTGAGAGAAAGCTGCAGGATCAGAATGTCCAAGCTGACCTTAAGGGTCAGTGGGAAGCATCCCACCTCCAGGTTCTGACCTGGGGTCAGGCAATCTGTGTATCTCATTGACCCTGCTTACACCTCCTCCAGCTCAGGGCTGGGCCATGATTCATGCTCTAGTCCTGAATCAACAGGAGATGGTTTATAAAAGCTAGGCATTTTAGGGAGATTTGTAGTGTTTTGAGTGGAAGTAAAGTTTTGGGTGTGGGGGTAGTCAGCGCGGAGCTGCTAGGGCACAGGGCGTGAGGAAGACTAGAACTCTAGATAGTGAAAGCATTTCATCACCCACTATCCTTAACCTCTAAAGTGCCTGTATTCATGGAGACTGCTAAACACCCAGCAGCCTCTTTTCCTTCGGTGCCCCAGCAGTGCTATTTTTGACCAGTCTCTATTTCAGTCTGGCACACAGCTCTTCATGTCTCAGAGCGAGTTAGACGGTTTTGCCTTCTGAGGATTGCATTCTCTTTTCGGCAGGACAAACAACTGGGGAGCTAATAGCGGTGGAGCTAGCAGCTTATGTTGAACCTGCATTTTTTTCTCTTCTTGAAAGTAGAAACGATATAAAAGTTAGCTAGCTGTGCAGTTAGTTCCTCTCCTTTGGGCTCCAACTGTCCTCTCCATAAATCAGGCAGCCCTGTTGAAATTAGAGCCTGCTATTTCTGACCAAGCTTGCTCCGGGGCTGCTCATCAAGACATACAATTCCCTGTTAATCTTTAGCCGTGGTCTCCTGTTCCTGCATAACCCACTTCCAGCGGCTCATGGAGATGTGAAGTGCTAGCCTGCCCCTTCGCCTCTCACACATTAGTTCTGTGGTATGTATCAAGTGCAGCGGTGTGTCATATGAATAGCAGGGCTGGCCTGAGACCAGGTTCCTCAGCTCAAGTTCACCTGCACTGAATCTCGTTCTCTTTTCAAGTTCAAAATCAAGTTATGGGAAGCAGGCAGGAAAATAACCTTGATGTCACCTGAGGGATTATGAGTGTTCAAGCTTGTCCCATCCTTCCTAGCCTGTGAGCTTGCTCTTTTCTGATTTGTTCATCTTTGTTCATCTTCTGGCTGTGTCATATATGTGAAGTACTAGTCTGGGGTCATAGGAACCCAGGCTATGTATTTAAATGGACTTAAACTTAACTATAATGTAGGGAATAACAATTGCTGGTATCTGATTCAAAGTCGTTGCTAAGATAAAATTACCTAATGCACATGGAATTTGGGCTGTAATTACAAAGAAGCAATGGGTATTTGTTAGAAAACTTAGATCCTAAGCTTGACTCCCTGAGCCCTGTCAGGTGTTTGTGGTGACCATGGTCCGGTTATTGCACATCTCAGTATTGGCTGCTTCATTGGTGTACAGGGATGTTCCTGGGATCTTGGTATCTAAAGATGAGGTGTAGTGCGTGGAAAGCTCCTAGAATGGTGCCCACCTCAGTAAGTCTCTAGCAAAGCACTACTGTTATTTTTACTACCACCGCCATCCTCTGATTTCCAGTAATCCTTAAGAAATAAGCTCATTTATTTATTTATTTATTTATTTATTTATTTATTTATTTATTTATTTATTTATTTAAGATTTCTGCCTCCCCCCCTCCACCGCCTCCATTTCCCTCCCTCTCCCCCAATCAAGTCCCCCTTCCTCGTCAGCCCAAAGAGCAATCAGGGTTCCCTGCCCTGTGGGAAGTCCACCCACCTCCATCCAGGTCTAGTAAGCTGAGCATCCAAACTGCCTAGGCTCCCACAAACCTAGTACGTGCAGTAGGATCAAAACCCCATTGCCATTGTTCTTGAGTTCTCAGTAGTCCTCATTGTCCGCTCCAAATGCTGCTGGCGGGGTGGAGGTCTATAGCAGTGATCAGAAAATAAAGGTTTCCAATACTCTGGAAAGTCGGCTGACTCTCACGGCCCTGGAAAAGATGCCAGAGATACGAAGGGCTTTGTTTGGAGGTAATGCCAATAGAAAGTTCTTTACATAAAGGCGCTGGAAAGGGAAGCTTGGGCTGAACAGCAAAGTCAAAAAAAAAAGTCTTAAGTCATTCATACAAAGGGAACTGAGGTGGCGGGGGGAAGCGTCTGTCTCTTTGGAAGCTCTGGTGTTGATTCCTAGCTTTGAATAGCTAAAAGAATGATATTTTGTCAACTTTGGAATAAAGCACAAATGATGCTCAGGAAAAAAAAAAGAAATGAGTTCTTGAGCCGATGCCTTTAATCCCACCACTCAGGACGCAGAGGCAGGTCAATCTCTGTGAGTTCAAGGCCAGCCAGGTATACATGAACTAGTTCCAGAGAAATGCTGTCTCAAAAAAATCAAAAAAGAAAAAAAAAAAAGAAAAGAAAAAATGAGTTCTTATGCAGAATGACTTGTTGGCAACAGACTCCTGACAGTTTTTCTTGTTCTGATGAGATGTGAGGGTCCTTCCTAGTAATCAGCACGCTGGTGGGTATTACAAAGATTTATTGGTTGAGATTAGGACTGATGAGAGTTTTCAGTACTTCCACACTGTGATGGGAAATGGCAGGGCAGGAAGAGATATCGGTGAAGCAGAAACTATGTGATTTAAGGGGCAGTCAGATAAGAGACTGTTAAAGTAATTAATTGTCTATTTCCACAAACAAGGCCTCTTTAAGTGGAGAAGAGATCTGCCACATGACACACAGACCTGCCTTCTCCCTGCCAGATGCTTCAGTCATGGCTAGTGAAAAAGGCGTTCTGTGTCCCACAGTCAGTGATTGCCAAGCTTCATTCCTAACTGACTGTGGCTTTGAAGAAAGCAAATGAGATAATTCAAGCCCCCACCCCTTCTATTCATTTCTGAAAAGATGGCAGACAGCCATATTATTCAAACAAGTATCCAAGTCGTGTACTTGTTTGAATACAGCTGTCATTTCTGTGTCTTGTCCTCAAATGGAGCAAGATGCTTTCTGCAAGATATACCTCCCTTAGGAAATTGGGAGCAAGATAATCCATTTTTATCCCCTCAATTCCTCTTTTTAAATACTGTTTCTTTCTAGCCTATCCCCTCAGAAGCCTGACTTTGTACCTTGGGTTTCTTAGAGCATTTGAGGCTCACATTGGGAGTCTGGTTTTGGATTCCCTTCCCAGATTTTGAAATGTATGCCCATGTAAAGAGGCCAGATTGCACAGCCTTTGTGGGTAGACAGGCAGGCTGTGCTTCGGGTTGTGGGCTTCCCAAGGCTTTGGAATATTGTAATGGGAGGGAATCCTGGAGAATGAATCCATCTGCAGAGAAGTTTCAAAAATGTCTGTTTGCGGAAGCATGGTATGTTTGTTTTTGTACATCACTGAGAGACTTCAGAGGAACCTCAAATAGGTGAGGGTGTGAGTCCAGCCCCCCGTTACATCAGAGGCACACTGAATCCCCTGGAATACCATACCTGTGTTCAGCTCTCATTCTCATGTTGTCCCCTTGCATAGGACACAGAGCTAGAGTAACTCGGAGGGATCAAATCCTATCCCCCAAATCCTTTAATTCATCAAGATCATTTCTGTGGATGGTCATGGGAACACATTTGGCTAGAACCCACACCATGGCCTGTTTTTACTATTCCTGTTAGTAGATTTCTGAGCTTGTTGGGAAACCAGAGCATAGTTCCATAGCTCCTCTTTATGCTTATTTCTTACCAAGGATGTGATGAGTGGTTAGGCTTTTTTTTAAAACTTAATGTGACTTGTCTCCCTTTAAAAAATGATTCTAAATCCCTTATCTTTTATTTCACATCTCATTGTAGCCTTACTATGGTTAACTACAACACTGATTTGTTATTTTTCTTGTGTGTGATTTTTAACTAAATGCTCCAAGTGACAAATTACTTCTTGTTCTTACAGGTATCTCAACAACAATGAGCTGACAGCCATACCATCCCTGGGCGCTGCCTCCGCACACGTTCTTTCCCTTTTCCTGTAAGTGGTGCCACCTGGAGACCCTGGGCTGCGCGGTGGGGCTGTGGGGTTGCTGACACTTGTAAGCAAGAGCTTGTGTGTCCGTGTGTTTTCTGGTAAACAGGGGCCTCTTAGTGTTGCCTGATAATGGTCATAGCAAGCACTTTGTTTCACTGTTTGGAAGTTTATGGTGTTAAGTTGAATTGTTGCTTCTTTTCTAACTTGGGAAAAATTGCTCCCCATACCCCCTCCCCCAGCCGCACGCCCCACACACCTGCTAGAGGTACACAGGACCAGACTGTCTTGCTTATAGTAGTTAAGTTCCAGCTTGGGTTAATAAACTAGATTAGAAGAGTGAACTATGTCAGTTTCCTCAGTAAACCCAGTTTACTTTTATGGCCCTAAGAGAGTAAAAACTACCACAGAGCCCTGGAGTCATCCTAACATCAGGATGTCACCCCCAAGTGTTAGCTGGGACAAGACCTATGTATGGAAGTTGCTGTACATCTCTGTGACAGAGCACCTGATGGGAACAGCTTGTACAAAGAAAGAGTGGTTTTGATTCAAGGTTTCGGAGTTTTGACTCTTCATAGCAGATGCAGGTGGGCCAGTGGATCAGTCTGTTGCAGTAGGAGCTTGTGGCAATGGCTGTCCACATGTTGGTATACCAGAAAGCAGGGGCCTAGAACTAGGGTCCTGGTAACCTCCAACAGCCTGTTCCTATTGGTACACTTCTGCTGCATGGCCCTTGCTTCTATGAGTTTTGCAACCTCCCAAACAGTACCATCTGCCAGGGAATAAACGTGCAAAACCTGAATTTGTGGGGGACATTCAGACTCGTGTGTTACTGTAGACAAAATATTGAAGATGAGAAAAGGCATACAGGGGCTTAACCAAAAAGGAAGAGGAGGGAGCTTTGAGGGTGTTATCATTTAAGCTGCTCCTAGCCTTATCTGGGGATTATGCACCAGGCTCCACCCCATTCCTGTGGTATCAGGTGAAGTGCCACTGGTCTAAGCTCGTGCAGCGGTCTTTCCACAAATGCCCCGAGTACAGGAATCATGGCTACCAGGTTTCATTGGCAGCTTCCCGAGCAGAATACCTTGTTATACTGGATTTCCCATCTCCACTTACTCCCTGCATACCTTTAATTTGGTGGCTTTAGGATTCATCGTCTCACCTGTATACATCGTTTTTCTCAGCACAGGCTAAGCAGGCTGAGCAGAGGGACTTAGCAGGAAGTTAGTAAGATTGCTGCTGGAGTAGCTTGTAGATCTGATTCTGGCCATGGGAGCTGTGTCCTGTGCACTTTGCCCTGGAGAACCCATGGAGCAGAATTATGACTCACTCGCTGTATCCTGGAAAAATGACTTACACTCTTAGAACCTCTTCTCCCTCATTTACAAAATGCGTTCCTTCTCCTTTATACATTCCCCATGGACAAGGTCAGGGCTAATGGGGAATAGAACACACGGAAAGCATTTGTTACCCCCGTGCGACATGATTCCTGGCCACTGCTTCTGGCTGGTGGCTAGTCACAGCTCTGTGGACCTTGGTGAGCTCTCACTTTTAGGACCATAGGATTTGTGGACCAGCCCTTGTTGTGTGAGGTGCTTGTGGGAAAGCTGTAACCCTTTTAGCTAGGCAAAGGTCTGGTTTTCTTTTGTCTCTACTTGGCCTTTGTGCACGGCATCTGGAGAGTGTTTAATTGCTGGTAAATTAGGTCAGTTAGCCTTATGTGAAGCTAATTAGGGATGTGATAATCCCTTGTGTGTCCATGAAACACAGCACTTGAAGATTTAACTTGTGGCTTCTGGAAGCCCAGATCGCAGACTAGCAGTTCCTGTCAGCTCCAGGCGTGCTAGAGTGCAGAGCATTGGGCCACACCCATCACAGTCCTTATTTAACAAGGCCACTTGCCCACTCAGTCGAGTACAAGTGCTGGTTTCGTTCCGCTTGCTCCTGACTTGGTGAAGAAGCCAGGGAGGAGCAGCTCCCCAAAACTCTTCTTAGTTGTAAGATAGCGGTAGGACCGAGGCTGGACAAAAATGCCCTTACAGGTGATTCTGAGCCACTGGCAGGAGGGCCCCTGACATAGTGCCTGGACCTGTGGCTCTTTGAACTTTCCCTTGCTCTACTAACTAAAACTGTTTCTGTTCTTTGGCACCAGTGCCAGGGAGAGGTGGGGCTGTTTGGCCCTATTGCCCTTCTTCCATTAGACTATGTTGAAATATATAAAAGAAAAAAAAAGCCTCCCTTTCTGTTGTGATTCAGTTTGGGAAATGCAGGTTCATGTTGGCAGCCACTCATCGGTCTATTCTTGTTTCCTCTGACTTGAGCAGTAATTTCTCTGAAACTAGAAGTTGAAGGGTCTTTATCTTTTTTGTTTCGAAACTATATTTCAGGTGTCTGCAAAAAAAAAAAGCGGTTCAGTTGGCAGTCTGGGGAGTATGGTTATAGGCCATTTTGCTTCCAGCAGATGAGCAGAAGGCCCATGTCCCTCCTGATGGGAACAGGCAGGGAAGCCACTGCAAGTCATTCAGACTTGGAACAATATGCTTTCTTGAAACACACCTGCTCTGTGTTTCAGGACCACAGAACTAAGAGGTGGCAGTGTTCTCTAATGACTTAGTGGGTGCCTCTTCTGCCGCTCCTTCCCTTCTGTCTAGAGCTTGCCCCAGATGCTGTGCATAAAGATATGGCAGGGCACGGACGCTTCTAATCTTTACCTTGTAATTCTTTGTTTCAGCTACATCATTTTGTAATACTGGGGATTAAGCTCAGGACCTTAGATATGCTAGGCACATGCCTGTCCAGGTATACCCCTAGCTCCATTAAAATATTTGTGTGCGTGTATACGTGCGTGTGTGTGTTCATTCAGTTGCACAGATGTCATGTGGAGGCCATAGGCTAAGTGCCGTTTTCAGGAAAACCATCTACCTTCTTTGAGACAGTTTCTCTCATTGACCTGAAGCTTACCACTGAAGCTTACCAATTAGACTAACATTGCTGGCAGGTGAGCCCCAAGGATCCTCCTGTCATCACTTCCCCTCGTTCTGGGATTACAAATGTGTACTACTGGGCTCAGCATTGTTACATGGCTTCTGAGGGTCGAAATCAAGTCACTGTGCTTGTAAGGCAAGTGTGTTACTGACAGAACTCCAGTTCTGCCTAATACCAGCACTTTTAAGACATTTTTAATTGAGACAGGCTCTCATTATGTTGTCTGGACTGTGTGTGTATTGTGGCGTGAGTATTTACTCCTCACCTGAGATTCAAGAGTAGGTGAGGCTTTTGTCTTTGTTTTTCCTCAGCTGTCTTTCAAACTTCCTGTGAGTGCATCCCCTGAAAGGGCAGTATTAGAAGACATGAAAAAAGAGTTCATGTAAAAACAACAACAAAGAAAACTTCATTAGCAAATGATGTTTATCCCAGGAAGGATGAAATAATGATCATATTTAAAAGCTGGGCTTTACTGTCAGGTGGTGGACTCATTTTTACTGTTGCACAAACTGGGCGCTATGGGGGTTATGCACAGTTGAGGTGGCTGTAGCTGCCTGTCTTGTTGGTGTACCATCTGCCAGCCATCACAAGAAGAAAGACAATCAAGGGTATTGAAAGCTGGTCATGCTGTTCTGATTCAACAGTTCTGTATGGGACAAGAGAATTAGCTTATGTCTTCCCAGATGCTGTTGTACTGCCATGCAGGGTCACTGCCTAGGTTTATATGGGATGTGGGAGAGAAGCCCCAGGTCTCAGGTATCCTTCCCAAGCCCATTAAACTTTGGAAGAGAAACAGTCAGACATTTCCTTATGTCACCTGTGTGGTGACAGGCACCTGCCGGGAATATTGGGCTCCAAGCAGTCACTACTCAGAGTTGAGTGGCTGTTTGTTGTTTATTGGTGACCTACTTGGGGCTCTCCAGCTGACTTTCCAAGTTAGTAGGGAGGGAAGGAGACAAGGAATGCTGTTATGCAGCTGTTATGTAGCCTAATCTGCAGGAGCCATATCACCACCTAAACATTAGCACACTGGTGGCTGGTGAAGCTTGTCTCCCAGGGCAAGAGTCAGTTTTAATACCTCTGACTTTACTGCTGTCCTTGTCCTTACCTAAGTCTTGAAGAGCACTTCTTTGTTTCGTGTGACCGTTAAAAGGGGTGTCACGGAGGTGTGCAGTTCTCTCCTTGTTCTAATGGATTCCTTTCTTGTCTATTCCTAGCCTTGCTTTGTGCATAACCCTTCCATTTCTTCCCACTTTCCAGCCTTCTGTCTCTCTTCAGGGAGGCTGTAGACCTAATGACCAGTAAGCATAGGAGATAATGAAGAACCAGCCTGCCTCCATCTTAGACTTAAAAGCCAGCTTATAGTAAAGACAAACCAGATTCATTCCTGTTCATGATTAAACCTCAGTTTCTTAAGAATTGGGCTATACCCCATCTATAACCGTAACTACAAATAGTCTGTACTGCCTGTTCCAGGAGTGGCAAATGTATCTTTGTTTCAAAAGGTTAATAATAACCATGCTACAACCCTACCTTTACAAAAGGGTTGTTATGTCTACCTGGGACCACCTGGCAGTCATGTCCTTGTTTCAGGAGGTTGTTATGACTAACTTGTTATGCTTGTGACCCTACCTATTTGCCCACCAAATCCACCATTTGGAAAGCCCCTACCCCAAGCTATAAAAAAAACGTTGTCTTCCTCACATCTGGGGCTGCTCTCTAAGATCCAGAGAGCCAGCTAGCCAGTTCCAGGTGCACCTCTAACACAAAGCTTGCTTTATTAGTAAGTCATGGATTCGGTCTTTCTCCTCGCAATTTCAGATTTAACAATAAAAGCAAAGCAGTAGGGCATAGACTGGTTTGCGATGAACTCTGGAGTTGTGCATTAAGGCTGCCAGGCCTGCTGTGAAGCTCCTAGGAGGGTCCCACCCGAAGAGAAGCTCAGTAACAAGTGGTCAGGCCATCTTCTAATGAGCTCCATCTAGCTGCAGAGGAAGAGGAGCAGATAATCATCATACAAGGGCTGAGCACTGTCTGCGGTTCCTTCTTCATGCATGGCAGGAAAGGTTCTCAGATAAAGCGACATTTTACGCGAGGTTGTGGCAGTAAGAGTGTGGCATAGAGAAGTAGGCAGAAGAGATTAAAGCAAGAGAACAAGTCAGCTGGCAGAGAGACTGAAAACCCTTCTCCACCTACAAAATCTTCAGGAGAAGGTAGATATGATGGAAATGGCCTGCAGAAGGTCACCAGGCTTAGGGCTGGCAAAAGTCCCGGTTTTGTCCCAGTTGTCTAGCCCGTTCCCATTCTCAGGAATGCCTTTCTCTTCCTTAATACACTGACCCTATCCCTATCACTGCCTGTCTGTCTC
The DNA here is from genome assembly GCF_000317375.1 of Microtus ochrogaster. Lineage (NCBI taxonomy): Eukaryota > Metazoa > Chordata > Mammalia > Rodentia > Cricetidae > Microtus > Microtus ochrogaster. Next base: position 8,752,072 of record NW_004949099.1, on the reverse strand, counting down.
TGTTGTAATTCTTTATTCTAGGATTCCAGAATTTGGAAATCTCAGTGGGTACCCTGTGGACTCTGATCCACATCTCTAATATTAGACTTCGTTTTTCCTCCTCCCTGAAGTGGGTGTAATTTAACACTATTCAGCCAGCAGCACAGTGAGACCCTGGGGGCATTCACCCGCCTTAGCAGACCAGCAGACATGGCTAGCTCCATTTGGGGGCCAATCTGCTGGTCCATCTTTTTTCTTTGTCATCAAACAGGCTGTTAGGCAAGCCAGCAAGTTTCTGCTGAAAGGCTGAAGAGGACCTGTGGTCTCAGCACTGCAGCCTCATCAGATGCTGGGTACCACCACTGAGCCTTAAAATAGAAAATTCCCACTTTTGAGAGCAGTCCTGTGTCCCGGCAGCTTCCTGGGGATTCTGCAGCGCAGATGTCCTTTTGCCCCCAGTTGAAGTGAGCCTTTCTCTGGGAAAGAAGCCGATGTGGCCTCCTAGAGAGCCTGCCAAATCACACACAGTCATGACTGGTTCTTTTCCTCCTCTCCTCCGTTTTTGAGAGTGGGGGTGGTCAGCCAGGGAGATGAGAGGTACCATCTGCAAGTTATTTGCTGAGAAAGTGAAGGAACACCAGCTGCAGAGCTGGGGGAGCCCAGGCAAGGGAGCACTTGCGGAATACCAGCTTGGTCATGGAGGTTCTTGCCTTCTGGGAACTCAGCAGCTGAAGTTAGACTGCTGAGTGTTGGCTTTTGTTAGATGTTTGGGTGGTGCTCCCCCCCTTCTCCCTTGCTCCCTTCCTCTCTCAATATAGTACAGGATCCAGTGGGAATACAGGCTGCTCCTGATGCTTGAGAAACCAGGAAAGACTTGGAGGGGAGGAGCCACGCCTTCCAGGAGTGGTCCCTGAACACCCTCCAGGGCTCCATGAAATGTAGCTTGGAAGCAGAGCTGAGCTGGTTGCACAACCTCCAGTGTGAAAGGGGCTGGCTCCTGCCCATATCAACAGACTAATTCCAACTGGGCCATTTCCTTCTCCCCTCCTCCCCCTACCACTTCCTGCAGGTGGCTTCTGTAATCCAGTTAGCACTGGGGGAAGCCTCTTGTGCACACGCACCTAATCCGAAAATGGCTGGCTTGACTTTGACCTGTAGGATGACCTTGCAAAGAAGGCAGTTTTCCTATAGAGTCTGCTCACACCTGGGACCCATTTTCAGCTGTTCTAGCCCAAGTGGAAGAAATGTGTTTGTGTTTATGCCAGGCCTTTCTTTCATAAGGCCTGCCATTGTTGGGCAGTATATAGGGGATACAGATTCAGCCCATTTGTTCAAAGGGCTGTTTTAAAGATAGGCTAGTTAATCATTATGTTGACAGGCATATGAAATGGACATTTTTGTAATTAAAAATGATCAGATGATGTCCTTCCACCTTTTTAGATATAAAACAGTGAGTGCAGATTTAGTGTATGTCTTGTGTACCCTCCAAGGTGCAGTTCTGTAGTCTGTGAGATGCTGAAGGTGCAGACTGCAAGAGTCTTCACTGAGGTCAGAGAGTGACAGATGGGTCCTGATCTCCCACCTCTAAAGCTGGTTGCCCACTTGTTCTGGAATGATGTGGAGCCTAGAGGAGTTTTGTCAGGTCCAGAGCTGACACACAGTGAGGGGCAAGATGCTTCTGCCCAGACAGTGTTCAGCTTACCTTGGCCTCAGGTGAGCTCATCTGGAGCAATTCTCAGAAATGCTTCCCATGCCTGCAGTTCAGACTGATCCTCCTCATGCTCTCTGGTAGCTGGTTGTTCTGAAGGGTTATGGCCGCTACCTCCTAAGGGGGAGACACATCCTCTTGTTGCCAGGCCTCCGCAGAGCCCCAGCCTCCCTTGTTGTAATGCCATCAGAGTTGCCCATAATGGGTACCTGCCCTCTAAGACATCACTCTAGGGCAAGATTCTTCTGCCATTTCCTCACTTCCTGGATGCATTTCAAACCAAAACAGATGAGGCAGAGATGCCAATTTGTGGTTTCTCTTCCCAACTTCTTAACTGGGTGCTCAAAGTGAGCATGGGGAGGCAGCAACACTGTGGCCCCCAGGGTCTGTTCTCTCTTGTGCCCCAGCATCTGCCCAGCTGTGTTGGTACAGAGCCTTGGGAAATAAAAAGATACGATGTTTCGGAGGGCCGCTGGAAGTCACTCTGAACCATATGACTCTGTGATGGAGGTACATTAGATCTCCTTGCTTCATATGGTCGCCTGCAGCTGCAGGGTTGGGCTGACATGGCTCTTGCCTTGCTGTGCTCTGTGTTTGTTTCCTTTACCCCAAATCAGGTGTCCTGGTGTCAGATAGTCCGTCTGTCTGCCCTAAAATTGATCTCATTTGCAGATATTCTTCTGGATGATCTTTTGAAAACCTATTGGAGTTCACAGGTGTGTGTGTGTGTGTGTGTGTGTGTGTGTGTGTGTGTGTTTTCATTCTTGGCTTTCTGGTATATTAGTTCCTTTTTGGGGAGCTGTAGAGTATAGCTCTCTCATTCCACCAGGCCTTCTGTCAGCTATGACCACCCGACATTTTGTTTTTGTTACACTTTTTGCTTTGGAGGTAATTGTTGGTTGACAAGTGGCTGTGAGAAGCAGAAATTCCCTGAATACCTTTCCTCAGTTCCCTTAGTGGCTTATGTTATAAAACTTCACAACCAGGATATTGATACTGAAACAGGCAAGACACAGAACATATCCATCCCCACTAAAGTCCCTCCTGCTTCATACCTGGACTGCTATTCTCCAAATTTATATTTTTTTTCCTTTTTTCATTTAAAGTATTACAGAAATGAAACTGTACAGCACACTGTTGGGACTGGTCATCGTGCTGAGTGTGATTCTCTGGAGGTTGGTGCAGTTGTGTGTTGGCATTTAGTTCTTTTATATTCCATGGTGTGCATATATCATACTTTGTTTAACCTTTCACCCAGTGAGGGCTCCTGGAGTTCTCCCAGTTCTTGATTGTTCTGAAGAAAGCTGCTGTGACCAATGATTTTTTTTTGTGTGTTTTGTGTGAATATGAATCTTCATCCTTTGGGTTAAATGCCTCAAAGTGCAGTGGACAACCTGCATGGCACTTCATGCTTTGTTTTTTAAGAAACTGCTGTACTCTTCCAGAATGGTTGTACTGTTTTATATTTCCACTAGCAATGTATGAATAACCCAGTTGTTTTTCTCTGGTCAGTATTTAGTGGTGTATTTTCATTTTTTTAGTTTTTTGACCATTCTGTTAAATACTTAGATATATAGATTAGATCTATTTCATTGTGATTAAATTTGTATTTTTCTGTTAGCTATTGATGTTGAATTTTTTATTTGCTAAATTTTCTACCTATGGGTTATTATTTTTGCTGTTTTTAGTACAGGATCTTGCTGTGCAGCCCAGGCTAGCTTTGAGGTCTTACTCCTCATAGGTGTGCGCCCCATTGCCCACCTCATCTGTGAGTCTTGTTGCTGAAATGTTGTCAGACTTTTTGCTTATTGTCAAATCTTCAAACAAGTTATTTTATTTTACTTTTTGGTATTTGTGTTCTGGAAGGTTTTTACATATTCTAGATCCTTTTTTCTTTCCTTTTCTGGATGTGTGGTTTGAAAATATTTTCACTAATCTGACATTTTATTTAACAAACTTGTTTACATTATAAATACCTTAAACCTGGGGTATAAGTCCAGTGCACTAGTCTCTTACCTTATGGATTATGGATTCAGCCCTAAACTGAAAGATTTTTCTCCTGTTTTTTCCTATATGTTTTCCATTCTTACCTTTTGTATTTAAGTCCACAATGACATGCTTTAAAAGCATGTGTTTCCAGGGAAGAAACAGAGCAATTGCTTGCTGTTGTGGGAATGCAGAACAGGCTGGATCGGGGACTGGTGGTTTGGGGGTGCGGAATAGTGGTGCTGACTATGATGCCGCTTTGATGCTGTGGCAATCTTGTCATCTATGGGGTGGATAAGGAGATACCATTTAACGGTCAGCTCTTAATCCCATCCCTGATTCTCCAAGTGCTCTTAGTTTGTATGCTGAGAGGCTTGGGAAATTGCGTGGTAAGAGATAGTCTAAATCATATGATCACATCAAAAGTCTTCCAGATGAGGCAGGAAACAGGCCTGGTTCTATTTTAAAGGCACATCATGGTATAACTCCCCAGAGGGAAAGGACTTTGTCTTAGAGGCTGCAGCCAAAAATTGAAATAGCTTCCTCCCCTGCCTGGAAGTGTAGGACTGTTTTGAAGCTGGCATGTGGATTTGGGGAATGTTCCAGTGTCAGGTGAAGACAGGCGGCCCTTTGGTGGCCTCTGAAGACATTTCCGGGACATTCTGGCTCCATCAAACGCCTCTCTGTTCTCTCAGCCATTGCTGTATGGCTTGGCATCCTGTGCTGCTTCTGCTCACAGGACAGCATAGCCAGGAGTCTGAGAACACCTGGGCTTGCACCCTAGTGGGCTGGATGACTCCCAGCCAGGGTGTAACCCCTGAGCCTGGCATGGTTGGGAGCAGAGGGTGGAAGCGTCTCCTTAGAGAATGCTTCTGTGCCATCCATCTCATCCTGTCTGCCTAGTAAATGAGAGGCGCTCTCCTTGTGCAGATATGGGAAGCTGACCACCTCAGTCATGGTCGGTATATAGAGAGGAGGTCTGGGGTCCTAGGATGTGTTTGTGGTTTGTAGGCTAAGGGCTTGGTAAGATCCTTGCAGGTGTGTGGGTCACCATTAGGAGACTGGGGTGGGGGAATATACAGTGTCTCCTAACTTCTTTGGCTACCTCAACATCTGTGTAGACAGGCCCAGCCACAGTTCTGATCACATGGTGGCCCTCCTGTCCAGTGATGGTCTCTTTCCCAAGAGTCTGACTACCACCCACCTACATCATGAGGCCATTCCATGTCACTGAGACTGTGGGATTCACATACTGGGCTCCTGTGTAAAGGCAAAATGGCAAGGCAAGTCAGACTGTGGGCAAGTGCCAGTGAATTTAATCCAGGTTCCAGCTACAATGACCCTTTAAGTGCCTCTCACCTAGAGTAAGCTCACATGCTGTGAGACTGTTAGGGAACAGGGCCCTCTAGGAGACTCCAGACCTTAATACCCCAAATCTTCATCTGTGCCTGGTGCACAGGTAATAAAGCAGTAAGCACCATGCCCCATATAGTATGGGGCATTTTCATTTCTTTCCCTAGGCATTTTCAGTTAAAGTTTGGGTCCCATGAGGGCTGGAAGGATGGTTCAGGCCACTGGCTGCTCTTCCAGAAGACCAAGGTTCAATTTCCAGCACCCACATGACAGCTAAAACTGTAACTCCAGTCCCAGGAGCTCTGATGCCCTCTTCTGTCCTTCACAGGCACTACACATAGGTGTACAAAAAAATATTCAGGAAAAACACTTATATAAATAAATCTAAGAAAAAAACTGAAAAAAGATTAGTTCTCACAGCTCAATACCTAAATTCACTTTGTTTTTGTTTGTTTGCTTTTAAATAAGCTCATTTACCTAATTGACAAGCACATTGATGTTGTGCAAGATAGTAAGTGTGATGATTGGATTGCTGTCAGGCTCTGGGTGAGAGCTATGCCCTGCTTTGCTCTGTCTGTGACTGTTAGAATAGTAGTCATGTGGCTGGGTGGTGGTGGCACACACATTTAATCTCAGCACTTGGGAGGCAGAGGTGGTGGATCTCTGTGAATTTGAGGCCAACCTTGTCTACAAGAGCTAGTTCTAGGACAGGCTCCAAAGCTACAGAAAAACCCTGTCTCGAAAGTCAAAAAAAAAAAAAAATTAGTAGTCATGCACATTGATAGCCCATGCTTCCTACCTTTTGGCTCACCACACTGGATGGACATTTTCCTGGTATACTTGGTACACAAGGATGACACAAAGTGTGGCCATACGAAGGAGGTGTGTTCCGCTAGGGGATGTGGAATGAGATTACCATGTTGTTTCTCATCCTGGTTCTATCTGTTGTAATTCTGGATGGTGAGGTCACTAGGAAGAAGGATCACACGAGTTGGTGACAGGTCCATTGGTTTTGGATTTCTGGTGCTCCCCTTATAAAGCAGAATTTGTGGGTGGTCTCTTTTATGGGAACCCTTGCTAGGCAGAGCCCTTCCTGGAGAAAGACTCCTTACAGTGGCTTTCTCGGAGTAGCTGATCTCAGTAGGTCCCCTTCTCACCTTGTTTTAGCTACTGCCATCTTCTGCCACCTTTTACGTCTTTCCCTCCCCTCTCCATCCTCCAACAGGAAGAAAATTCCATTTAGTATACTGCTAGGGGCAAGGGACTGGGCAGTAACATGAGTGCTGTCTGTCTGGTTTGTTGTCCAGACAGCTGCCCCGGCCCTGGAGGCTAGGAGAGTCTGTAGTTCCTCATTGTTCCATGTAGGAGTTTTCTTTCCTACAGGCATGGACCATGGCCTCTAGTATGTAAGAGACTGACCTTAGGCTTGTTTATCTATAAGTCAGGAAGAGCCGGGCGAGACTTGCAGTAGCCCTGGCTGTTGTCTGGGGCTAAGGTCTGTAGGAGTGGTGCAGAGAAGCCCCGTGGGTATGCTGGGGTCTGTGAGGTAGCAGGTGCAGATGGCTAGCATCAGAAACAAGGAAAATAACAGAGCTGAGAGAGCATCTGGTGGCCATGGTGGCCTTGACCAGGAGTGATAAACACTTATGTCTGTATGTAGATGTAAATTCTGATGGAAATGACTGATCTTGCCTTGATTTCTGTCTCCTGACTCCAGTTGATACCATGTTGCCCTGCCAAGTTACCAGGACAGTTTCCATTTCTGCAGGCATGGAAGGAAGTCCAGGCCCTCAGAAATCCCTGCCAGTTTTGGGGAGGCTCAGCCTGTGTCCTCAGGGATAGAGGCAGATGTGACTTTCAGAGCACACTAGTCAGTGGGGCTGATAGGAACTTTACGGAGGGAGTGGAGAGACACTGTTCAGGTGACACTGAGATGACACTTAGCTTGCTGTCCCAGAGACAGGCAAAAAGAAACATTAGCCAGCCTCTCTTGACCTGCAGTGTTTCACTTGCTAGCGTGGACTTGTGCACGGATCTCAGTGTTTGGGGCTAAGGGAGCACCTGAAAGGTGTAAGTGACTCAAACCCACTCTCCCCACTATTTCCTTAAAATCGCCTGGCAGTTTCTTACCTGGAAAAGAAAGTTAACTCTGCTTTACTTTTAATTCCTTTTCTTTGTTAAAAAAAAATGTTAGGTTGGGTGTTTTTTTTACCTTTGTTTTCATCTATGTAATTGTCAGGAGCTGGAGCTGTAATTCACTTGTTTGCTCAACAAACTCTGGTAGAGAAATTTCTGTGTTCTACGCGTTTTTCCAGCTACTGAGGGTGTAACAGTAAAGAAAGAAGTGAAAATGCCCAGCCATGTACACCCTATATCTGCTGTGACCTCAGGACTGCAAAATACTCCAGGGGACTTAACTGGAGCATTCCTGTATCCCCCCCACCCCACCCCAGTGTTTGCTTCCCTTGTCTTTCTGTGGCTCATTGTTCATTCTTGATGAACCGACATCGATACATTATCCCTAACTGGAGTGTGTAACCTGTTAGTTTTCTCTCTTGGTATTGGATACTCTATTGGTTTGAAGATGCACAGTGGCTACCCCAAGGATCTAGTGCTAGCTCTCCCACCCTCCTCCCTGTCTATCCCTTCTTAACAACTACTGATAGCTTGCTGTCTTGGTGATTTTAATTTTTTTTCAGAATTTCTCAGAATGTTCTTCAGAAGTGTGTATTCGGAGGCCTTTTCACCCAGCAACACACATTTTCCTCAGGACATTTCTTTGTTACTGTTTTATTTGTGTATCTTTATATGGAATGCAGCAACAGTCTGACAGTTTGGACTGTGTCTTCGTGAACCAGTTCTCCCTGGGCTGGGTCACTCTAGACTTAGTGCTGGCTGCTGCTTGATCGTCACTGGGTTTCTTCATTGCAAACCTGGAACTTCTGGCTCAACACTTCTAGGCCAATGGCAGCAGAACCGAGTGGAACCTGCTGCAGCAGGGTCTTTGGGACATGCATTCGCATGGGCTTGAGGCATCAGATTTTTTTTTATTTTTGAAAGAGTTAATAAAAACTGTCTGTTGAAGACCCTCAAGGGAGTCAGTGATCCTGAAGGAAGTGAGCCGGCTGGGAGATTGGTTGACACAGCCCAGTCCTGCCTTAGGAGAGTTGACCCTGCCTGGCGGAGGCTGTTTATCCTGCCACTGGGCTGCTCTTGTTTTTATCCAGTCTCCACCTGAATAAACAGATCCAGAACGTCATCTGCAGCCAGGCTGAGAATCTGCCAAAATTCCCCAGGGAACGGGTGATTCACTAGCAGCAGGCGAAGGAGAAAGGCAATGAGCAAGAGACCTGCTTAGCTGACTCTCACTTCCTGTGCACCAGCTCATCTGGGCTGGGCTGTCTCTTACAAGACACCAGTGTGTTCAAGCGGGTTGTCAGTTTGTACAATGGGACAGATGGTTTTGGTTTTCAGTTTAGAAAGATGGTTATAAACCAGACTGGTGGGGGCAACAATACTTCTGATTGTCATGTCGAACTTTCTTTAGGTTGGCCTTTCAAAGACCTTCTGTGCTCACTGGGTTTAAGACTCTCCTGGGCCTTGGGTTCAGGCTGCATATGGGCATTTATCTTGACATTATTCTTGCCAGTGTATACCTTACACTTGTTATCATCATTTTTGTGCTCATTAGGTCCTCATCTAATAGCCAGACAAGATGATTAAATTAAACTTGGCCATATTCTGTGGCCCCGAGCTATATTCCTAATATTTAACATGTTTTACATTTATATATATATTGATTATTTTTCAGGAGCCAGTGTTCAGTAGTCACTTCCACCATTTGAGTCCCAGAGGTTGAGCTTAGGTTGTTAGGCAAGTGTCCTTATCCACTGAGTCATATCCCTTGTAATATATTTTAATGATGGTGTGGAAGTGGGGGGGGGGGGTTGGGTGGGCAATGTGTGACTTTTGAAAATGGTTAAATGAAATAGCATGAGATGAGCACTTGGAACACTCCGTTTCTCAGGTTCATTTCAACCTTGGTGAGTTTAGTCCAAAAGAAAGGTACTAGTGTCTGTGTGAGGCTGATGATGCACATGCCTGATGACATGTGTAATGTCAGCACTGGCCTTTGCGTGCCTGCCAGAGAACACACAGATACACACCAACAAGCATGTTCGGAAGATTCATCTGTGTTCCTAGTTACGATTTTTATTATAGTCCCAACTGGAAATACCCCCTTGTTGCTTACAAAATGGAACAAGAAAACAAATTTCAGTGTATTTCTTCAATAGAAATAGTGTGCTCAAGTTGGGATGGAGGCATGTGCCTATGATCTAGGAGGGCGGAAGGGGAGAGTACTGCCGACCTGAGCTACACACCCAGACTCTGTTACACGCACATGCGTGTGCACACACACAAACACACAAAGACATGCATGCACACTCACTCCCAGTAGAAAAGAACAGTCTGGGTGTGTCTCAAAATGTGAGTGAAAGTAGCCAGATATAGAAGAGTCTATGTGGAATAATTTTGTGTTTATAAAGCATTAAAATAGGCACAATTATTCATGGTTGGAAGAAATTATAGGTTTGGTTTGAGAAGAATAACAGCTAAGAGATAGGGAGGTGGCAGCTTTCTGTGTTGATCTGAGTGATGCTCATTTGGGCTATATATGTATCTTTTATAAAAATACACTGAACTCTGTGTGTTTAGTTTAAACATAAAAGTCTGTGTGACTTTTATATAGTTAAAATGTTTATAAATAAATAGCTTTTAGTATCATGTGACCTGCCCAGGACACCCTGTTTGAACTCATTATCTGCCTTGCCTTTGGTGTGGCTTACATTATGAGGCATTTGAATGCAAATACCTCCCTCAGTAGCATGAGGGCTGCTCAGTGCTGGTCTCCAGTTGTCTCATATTGTGCTAGTTATGTGCACAATTGGTGAAGCTGTACCGTCGTTTTCCACGGTACCTGTGGGTGGGTGGGTGCCTTCAGTTGTTCTGACGAGACTTTGAGTGCCTGCACATGTGAGCAGTGAGCTATGTACTACCCGGCAGTCGTAGAATTCCAGAGTGCTGCCATGGTGTGCAAAGTGCTCTGAGCCGCCAGAACTGCCCTAGCGGAGGGTTTGGGTACCTGTCTGCCAGGATCACTGTGGGGATGGCGGGCTGGAGGTGAGAGAGTCGGGTATACTAGGTATCTTACAGTTTTTTTTTCCTGTTCAAGTCTAGATTCCGGCAAAGAGCTGTAATTTGGACTTTGCTAACTTCAGTGATTTACAATGGTGGAAGATTTTTATTTCTTGTTAGAGTCCACAGTTGAGGAATGGTCTGTCACCATAGTGGCTGGGAAGAGCTAAAGGTCATCCATGATTGGATGTGAGGACTGGTGACTTGGCCGTCTTCATTCTACTTCAGGATTGCTGGGAGAGGAGAGCCCAACAGGGTAGCTCTGTATTCTCTGTGGTACCCACACTGGCCTGTCTCTTTCCACTGGCTCCAGGATGTAACCGGGTCATCTCTGAGGAATATACAAAGCTGGTAATTTAGATTTCATTTTCCTTTCTGAAGAGCTAGAAAATACATAGGCAGTAGAGTGCAATAGTGATGTCATAGCAGTGACATGGGCAGAGGAAGAAAGGGAGGTTTCTCTGTAGAGGGAGGTTTAGCCCAATTGTGCAGGTAGCTAAGCCAGGTTGAGAAGCAGGTTGACACAGTTAGAAAACTGCATCAATCCTAGAATTAGTCTCTCTAGAAACCAAAGATGATTGCCCTGCTGTCAAGAAGGTGGGAGATAATAGCGTGTGGCCAGTCCTGGTCTGCCTCTTGTGTCTGCAAGTCACTGATCGTGTACTGACTCTGCTGCTTGATCACTACAGAAGCAGAATTTAAGTAGTTGTGACAAAGACCACATGGTCCACAAAACAAGTTATTCACCACCTGGCCTAGAGTAAGTTTGCTGGTATAGACAATAGGTGCATAATTTCAGGAACCAGAAATTTCCACTCAGCATGTCCTTTGATCCACTCACTCTTGAGATCTTTTCCACTACTAAGGGGACCTCGTGAGCCAGGCTTTCTCAGGGCGTAGTGGAAAACCGCTCATGATAAAAAGTTTTAAGTGCTGGTTTCGCATGCCTCCGTCTGTTTTACTGTCTAACATCAGCTCTGAAAATGTAGCCAAGTGGAGGGAGCTTATCATGCCTATCCTCCTCCTTTGAAGACTGATATTATTTTTGAAGCCTTTAACAGGTGTTGCTTTAATAGACTTCTGCTGTATTAAGTTTTCCTTACCCCAGAGGGCAGCCCCAGGGGTAAACTGACACTAGTTAGAAGTGAGTGCCGTGTGACCAGGCTGCCACCCGCTACCCGAAATTCCTGGCTGCAGAATGACTGGCTTTGTGAGTGTTCCTTTGATGAGGCCATTGACATTATTCCTAGCACAGTGCTGTGCCCTGCCTTGCGCTGGTCTTTCTTTTTGTAAAACCGAAGAGTGTCCTCCTTTTGCACTTCACCCCCACCTCTTGAAGAGAAGAGGTGGAGTAGTCCTCTGACAGCAGGTGTGAGAGGGTGGCCTCTGGGGAGCCACTCTTCTCTCCATTGTGGGACCTTTGCTCCCATCTGCCATGCTTGCTGATGCCTGGTCCCACAGGTCCTGTACCGCATGCTATTCTTGTAGAACCCTGGGACGTTGGGGCATAGGCTGGGCCACCTGGTGGAGGCTAGTTTATACAGACCCATCAGAGTTGATCAAGAAATAGAATTTGCTGGGAGAACTTCTTGAGTGGGCCAAGCCTAGACTCAAGTTCTGGGCTTGCCTCCCAGCTCCTCTTGCATCTTAGCTGTGACCTCAATCAATTAAGTTCCAACAGAGCTCTGAGTTCATTGTTTTGAACCATCTAAGAAGAAATGGTAGTCATATTTACATGATTAGGTTGCAGCTTGGTTTCTTTCTTTATTTTTTTTTTTAATTTTTTTGCCCAGGGCCGGCTATATGACATGCAACAATTTACAGTTAAGAACTTGGAGATGAGTATGGACCTTCAAGGAAAGTGAGCACTCAGGGTAATGACTTGTTTGGATATTCATTAAGAACGGAGTGTCTCTAATCTGGGCTCTGAGACTCTTGTCTTAAGCAAACGATCAAATAAAAAGAATAGGGAGTTTTGTGAAGTAGTGTGCTGTCCTGAGTTGAGCCAGCAGATGGGCTTTCAGGCCCTCTGCTTTCAGGGGGAGGTGGGTTGGCTTTACTTTGTGATCTGAATGCTGGCCATTTTCCTCTAGACTTAAGGATGGAGAGCTAGAAGGGAGGGTCAGTCACCAAGAAGAAATGGGTCTGGGCGTGTTTGGCACTCAAGGGTCAAGGATATGAGCTTGCTGGGATCTACACCAGTTGGTTGGGGTTCAGTCTTGAGTTTGCTTTGAAGTCTGGCTGCCTGAGACAGCTTGGTTGTTCCAGGGGCTGGTGATGGCATTCTGCAGCTGAAGCAAGCCTGGCTCCTAAGTGGAGCTGAGAGCTCTGACTCAGTCCTTTGTTCTGAGAGGAGAGCTGGGCTTGCCTGTGTGCATTGAAATGTTGCAAAGGAATTAAGGGAACCAGTCATCCATTCATTGTTCTCGCTCACTTTTTCTCCCCTCAAAGCATTTCCTGTGAACCAGATCCATAGCTTGCTTCTGAGGACAAAACGTGACTAATAAAAATGGACCTTTTTTATTAAGCAACTGCTGGTACATGTCAGGTCATATCAGCCCCTAGGTATACAAACCTCATATTTCACTTTACAAATGGGGCTCCACTGGGTTATGAACTTGGGTGGCAATACTCATGGCACATCTTCAGTAGAGCTGTGCCATGTTTCAGAGCAAGGGTTCCCTTCTTGGGTAGAGGTGCCAGGATCATCATATAGATCTCATGCACATGGATTGTCCTTCAAGGAGGGTGCAGAGTTCTGCAGGATCAGAGCTTCAACATCCACATTCTGAAATTGGGTGGGTGCTTAGGAAAGGTTTCTTGGGGCCCAGACTGTAGTTGACAGCAGAGATGAAACCCCAGAGAAAATGTAGTGTGTGTTCTTAGCAGCTGGGCTGCCTTGGACATGATATAGGTGTTTGCATCTGGGCAGGGCTGTCACAACATCTGTGCCATGATAAACTGCTTCCTGTTGATTCTGCCTGTAGCTCTTTGCTTGGACAGTTTTTGCTGCAAGAATGCTGGTGAATCCCATTTGTGTGCTTACCCTTAGACCTTTTGAAAGTAGCTGCATTCACTCTTGGTGACCTGTATTGTGCACCTATCCTGCAACTCATACCTTTCGATTGTCTGGAGGCAGTCAGGACAGAGGCCTGTTTTTATTCATGGCACCATGCCATGGTGAGAAAGATGTGAACTAGATAAGCAAGCACCCACTTTACCAGATAACAGAGCCTAGAGGAGGACAGGGCAGGTGATGGGAGTGCATGCCGGGTGTGATTCTAGAAAGAACAGCCAGGAAAGGCCTGACAGGGTTGACACTGGAATAAAGACAGGAAGTAAGGGATGAGACAGCTGAGTCTCTGGAGAAGCAGCATTCCAGGCAATAGGAGCAGGAAGTACAGGGCCCGTGGCCTGCCGAGTGTGAGGACAGACTGGGCAGAACATATGAAGTGGAGGAGTAGGTGACAGGTGCTGTCCCTGGAGGCCTTAAATGAGGGACTTCATCTGTTTTTAGCAGGGTCTCGTGAACCAAGAATCATTTTGTTTTGCTTTAAAATTGTTATAAAATGTATATTAAAAAATTAAACAAAATTCAGTAGTTTTTGTTATTGTTGTGCAACCTATCTTGGGCCATTCTTATCTTGCAATACTAAACTCCATGTCCATTACCAACCAGTCTTCATTGTCTTTTTTAAATGGCCCCTGTCTTTGCAACCATCTTTGTATTTTATTTTATTTTTTGGTACCTGCCTGCTTTCCCTCTTTTTCTTTTTGAAACAGGGTCTCATCATGTAGCCCAGGGTACCTAGAACTCTCTAGAACTTGCTGTGTAGTTGAGGCTGGCCTCAAACTTGCAGTCCCTAGGTTAGGGTTAGAGCTTTAATCCTAGTACCTATGTGATGCTGGGCATTGTGCAAACACCTGTAGCTCCAACTCTGAGCGATCCAGTGCCCTCTTCAGGTCTTCACACATGCACAGGCTTGCGTACCTCTCCCACTCATGCACATGTGCATACATGTGCAGATATACACAAATGGTGCTAGGAATGCCCTTTTGTATATGTTGTACAAAATGGTAGAAGTATGTTTAGGTCCGTGCACAAACTGTTCGGAATTTTATCTTAATTTAAGCCAAAATTCACTGAACAATTTTTTTTGTGTGTGTGAAATTGAAGTCAGCAACTGAAACAACAATTTTACAAAATGCAACATTTGAATATAATTCAGAGATACACTAATTTGATACGTGCTCAGTAGTGACAGGAAAATATAAGTCCTTGTTTTTTAGAATTAAATGATTATATTCCGTAAGAACAGAAAACTTGCACAATGGTAGGCATTAAATGATTAATGTGTGTACCGGGTGTATAAACTAGGTATACAAAATAAACATTTATTGACAATAAGTCATACATTATTTTGAAGCATTTCTTTGGTGTGTTTACAAGTAGTACAGTAAAACACTGGCGTTTGTGAGCTGTTGTGTTTCCGTGGCATATCAACATGCGCAGCACAGGCATTGTGTGTTCAGAACCTAGGCTGCAGTGAAGACATGTGACATACCACCGGCAAGCACCATCGGAAACATGGAGTCATTACACATTCAGTTTTGGGTTATTATTTTGTCATTGTGTGCATTCATAAGTCTATTACCAAACGTTTGCAGCCTCCGTACGTTCAGTTGTGTGTGTGGCCCCATATGAGGTGATACTGCTGTAGTTTATATCTGTCTGCCACTGGACATTTGGGTTGTTTCATCTCTGGAATACTCTGAATAGCGCTTCTGTGAAAATGTCTTTTTGAAGTCATCTGCTCTGGGGGGGGGGGCTGTTAAAAGGTGGTGATCCTGTGCTAACTTTCAGATGGCCGTTGTTTTCTGAAGCACCGTTCACCCCCGCTGCCTGCCGCCGTCTGATTTCTCTGCACTCTCATGGCCATGCACTCCTTTGATCGTCGCTTTCGGGACTGACTTAGCTTCCTTTACCAGCACCTGTTGGCCATTTGTGTATCTTCATTGGAGAATGTCTATTTAAGTCCTCTGCTAGTTAAAAACATTGTTATTCTTTTATGTGTAGGTGTGTGTTTGTGTGACTGTATTCCATGTCTCAGGGTGGCCATAGAGACCAGAAGTTGGTATTAGATCTCCCCTGAGCTGCTGTCACAGGCTGCTGTGAGCAACCTGACATAGGTGCTGGGAACTCTGGTCAGGTTCTCTGGACTAGATCTGTGTCATCTCTCCAGCCCCCGTTGCTGATATTTTAATCATGATGGCTTGTTGTTGAATTGTAGCAGTTCTTCATACATAATTAAACCCTGAATGCTTCCGTTCTGTGTCTAAAACAACGCTGTATTTGCATGGCCCTGTGTACATTACTTGAAGTCATCTCTGAATTACATTTAATAGTCAAGACAGTGCAAGTACTTTGTAAGTCACTGTCTTTGTGGTTTTGGGGATGATGAAAAGAAAGTTGGCACATGTGCAGTACAGGTCTCTCTTTTTTTTTTTTTCTATTGACTATTGTGTGTGAATGCATTTGCTTAAATCTGCGGGAGTGGGACCCACAGGATCTGAAAGTTGAGCCTATTCTGAGCTTTCACCCAAGTTCCCAAGCTTGATGACCTGATTGGCTTGTTAGGCTGCTAGGCTAGGAACTGACTGCAGTTGGCACTGTGCACCTGGCTGGCTTTGCTGACCATACAGTGCTTCTCTTGGGGTGCTACCTGTTCCTCTTTTAATTCTCGTGTCCCTGTTTCTGGTGGCAACCCCTCTCACTTGGCCCACTGAGTGCTTCCCTGGTTTGGTTCGGCCCAACAGGCCAGCTCTTAGGTCTGACCCAGCTCCTGATCTCCCCAACTGACTCTTTCTGCCGTGGTCCTCCTCTCAGGCCTGTCCTGGCAACTTCTTCCTGACTGTCTGTCCCAGAGCTCATGCCTCACTCCCAGTCTCCATGGCTGCCTTCTCTGCTCAGTAGGGAACTTTTCCACTGTGTGAAAATGTCTTGTCTTCTTCACAGTGGCATTTATCCAGAGTGGGGGCCTAGAGTGCGGTTCAGTGGATAAATATACTGCCAAGAAAGAAGAAAAACGTGTTAAGACAAAAGACAAAGGCAGAGGAGACCGAGGAGGTGTGGGGAGAGGGGAGAGGCCAGACTGTGTCCCAGGGCTTGCTTGTGCCAGACTCTTTCTCTGCCCAGGTCCTCTCTTTCTGGCTCCCTGGTACTATATTCAGAGTTCCCGGATGAGGCCCAGTGCTGTGTCCTTTATTTCTTGTTCTTTTTCTTCCCATACTTTACATAATAAAGCTTCTATTTTCCTTTTGGAGTCAGAAAACTGAAGAGACCGCCTTTATTAAAGACATTAATGAAGAACTCAGGAAGTAGCTTAGGGAGGGGCCTGGAGAGGTAAAGTTTGTCTCTGCCTCAGCACAGTTGTGCAAATGCATTTCGAGCTTCAGGGCCTGGGAGACGAAGAGAACAAAGGAGCCTGAGAGTCCCAGAGCTTCTGGGAAAGAGGTCCTTGTTTATGCCTGTTGGAACCGATTTGGTCAAGTGTTTGTTTAAAGGAGATGCCACTTGGTAAGCAACACCAGGCTCTTTTGGGTTTTGTTCCAAAAGGCTTTTGATTGGTTGGAGAGCTGCCCCTGTTTACTCATAGCTGGAGGGAGTGTGTTGCTGGGATCTGCAGTCCCAGCACTACCTACCACCCAGTGAACTTCACTGTGACCCCTCCAGGCAGAACCAAGCCCACATCAGTGCCCCGCCCTCACCCCATTGCCGGCTGTTGCTAATGCTGGCTGGTTAGGTTTTGGTTTTGCAGAAACAGGATTAAAGGTGCGAATAAGTCATGGCAGGAAGTTAAGCTCCACTGTGCCCTCCAGATGCTTTAGTATGATTTCAGGGAGCAGACTGTGGCCTCATCTTTCAGATGAGAAAACCAAGGGCCAAAATTACCAACGTAGAGGTTCAGGGATTTGGCTCCAGCTGGGCCCAGCCATGAGCACCTGTCTCCGTTTAGAGTCAGGTCTGGTCACCACCATCTTTGTATTTTTACAGTCCCGTTTGTCTTCATGCCTGGCATACAGTACATGTCAGGAAATTGTAACTTGTGTTGTGACATACTCAGTTGGATTAAACTGAGCTCTTGACGGGTGGGGTGGGCTGGAGAGATGGCTCAGCAGTTAAGAGCACCAAAACAGGACCCAGGTTCAATTCCCAGCACCAGCATGGCAGCTCACAACTATCTGTAACTCCAGGAGACTCAACACCCTTACATGCAGCCAAAACACATTCATAAAATAAAAACAGATAAATAAAAAAAATAACAAACAACTGAGCTCTGGGCTCTGGTGCCTGCAGTCTTAAGTCACAATGCTAGGTACCAGAGATCAGAGATGGGGTTGGGTTGGGACAACTTGGTGCACTTGCATGTCATCTATCACTGGGCAATGGGCATGTCGTCATCCTATGTTCTTCTCTTGGCTGGAACAGCTGAGGCACAATATTTGGGCAAAGAACTTATTCTGCACAGAAAAGTCTATATATAACACTGAGCCAGCAGATGATAATGCAATAGAAAGAGGGATAATGAATATTGAATATCACTGAATTGCAATTTTAGGTAAAAGTAAAATCGCAAAAAACAAACAGTTGGGGGGGCTGGAGAGATGGCTCAGCGGTTAAGAGCATTGACTGCTCTTCCAGAGGACCTGGGTTCAATTCCCAGCACCCACATGACAGCTCACAACTGTCTGAAAAAAATACAGTTCCATGAGATCTGACACCTTCACACCAATGCACATAAAATAAAGTTAAATAAATCATTAAAAAAAACAAAAAAAAAACCCAAACAGTTGGGAAGGTAAGAGTTTGTTGTCTCACCCTTGCTCTGTTTCAGGCAGCACAACAAGATCCCCAGTGTGGATGGAAGCCAGCTGAAGTCCTATCTGTCCCTGGAAGTCCTGGATCTGAGTTTGAACAACATCACGGAAATCCGAAGCTCTTGTTTCCCTAATGGCCTGCGTATAAGGGAGCTGTAAGTGTCTCTGCCATCCTGTACCTTAACTTCCAGGCCTTGTAATAACTGCCCTGGTTCTCAGTCCTAGACACAGGATGGGTGCTGGCTTAACTCTGGCCCTGGCTTGGCTAAATCTATGAAGTTGTACAGACCTTTGGCAGGCCAAGAGTGGAGTCTACCCATGATCCCTTGGGCACCCATTAGAGCATTTCCAAACCCTGTAGTACTCTGTGGTGTCACAGGTGGAGGGCAGCCGTGAGGTTGGAGAGGTTAATTGGCTATCCAAGGAACTTGCCCCCATCACAGTGTGGAGCCCAGGAGTCGGACCAGTCTCTCTGCTAGAAGTCTAGTTTTGCTCTCATGCTCTGAGCTGTCTCCCAGAGAAGCTGGGAGGGAGTGGTTGGGGGATGAGTGGGTGCGAACTACAGGGAGACAGGTTCAAAGAGCATATCTGTCTTTGTAGCATCAGAGACCATTTGAATAAGCCATGTTTGGGCTGGCTCCTTTGGAGAGGGCCATTACTCAGCTTTGTAGGTGTTTTAGATGTCTAAGAAAACAGTCTCAGTACCTGTCTTACACTGAGTGAATGGTAGACAGGAATGAAGAAGTTAAACCTATGTAATCCACTCACTGCAGGTAGAAAAATACTGCTTTGGGGAGGAATCTGAAGACCGAAGCTAAAGAAACAGTTTCTAGTTGTGAATGCATTTCATCCTGTTTCACTGCTTCTGACTTATTCTGCAGCTCATTTGCAAAGCTGCTTTAGGGCTCACTGTGACAGTCAGGAAGGGTGTCACTTGGTGTATCTTTCCCAAGTCCTTCTGAGTCTCCAGGGAGAGGAGTGATTGCTTTCAAGAGTTCCTCAAGGCACAAGAATTGGGAACAAGAGGCCTTGGCTTCTATAACGCCAAGGGAGGGGACTTTCAAAAGGGGTCCAGCCACCACTTAGTGCTTCTTATGTGGAACAAGGCAGCCACTGACTGTCACCCTGGGTGCACTGTCCTTTCCTGCACAGATACAGAGGGCACTTTCTACTTGGCAGCTGTTGACTGCTATGTCTTCATCACACCGATTGCTCTTTAATCTGGAGTGCTAAGAACAAACAGTCCAGCCCCATTTGCAGAGTCCTCATGTGCCCTGCTCTGGGCTGCTGCCTGATGGCGGGAACAGAAGTGCCTCACTCCCTCTTGGCACACAACCCATTGCGGTTGAAGATTCTCTCTTGTCTGTCTCATTTTCACTTAGGCATGTGTCTGGGGAAGGCAGGAAGAGGTGTGGAATGGCCTCTTGGGAGGAGCCTGTATCATTGGCTATGTCTTGTCTTTTTACTACTTGATAGAATTTTCTCTTTGAGCTGCTTGCATCTGAGTTGTCCATTGCCATGTGTATTGAGAAAGAGCCCCCTCCTGTGTGGTCACAGGAGGCTCCCCTGATGTGCATAACATGTAGCCCTGTGAAGATGCTTCTTGTTTTCCAAAGAACTCACAGAGGTTCTTATTGAAGGTGTTAGAATTATTTAAATGAACGGTTTGCACATTTTCATTATGTAAATCATACAGTCAGACCCACTTCAGGCTTAAATAAAGGCTGTTTTCCCAAAGTGTAAAACCCACTTGACCTTGCCTCCCAGTTGACTTTTTGCTTTTAGGGCTTTTCTGTCCAGTCTGAACTAATTGTTGGTGAAGGACTCCCACAGGTTCTCTTGAGTGAGGCAGCCTTGTGTTGTGCATCTGGTGTGGGTAAAGCTTAGTGTCATCCCCACCAGCATGAGCACAGTGTGTCTCAGTGTCTTCTCTTGATCACACATTTCTGCTACCAGCATTCCCACATTCTCTGTCTTCCAGTCAGGATAGGCTTGGGAGCCTCCAGATGATAAACAACTTAGTGGAGAGCAGCTGACCCTCTGGGTGTGTCTTAGTGCTTCCTAGCAGACCCAGCTGGGTCCAGCGCTATAAGGAGTGAGGACGGCTCCTCCCGCCACTACATTTTCTCTCCTGAATCATTCCAGCAACTTGGCAAGCAACCGCATCAGCAGCCTGGAGTCTGGAGCATTTGATGGTCTGTCACGGTCGCTGCTGACTCTTCGTCTGAGCAAAAACAGGATCACCCAGCTTCCTGTGAAAGCATTCAAGCTACCCAGGCTGACACAATTGTGAGTACAGAAACCTGCACTTTAATTAAGGTTAGCCAAACTTTATGGGGGCCAAATTTCCCCAAGGACCTTGTACCAATTGCCACCCCTTCCTCACCCCCCTTGGTAAAGCTCTGCATAAACTATCATTTATGACCCTACCGCAACACCTAATAAAAGCAAATTAGGAGCTGGGTCTGGTGTCAGCAGGCTGCCTCAGATGGCCGAGGAAAAGACCCACGTGCATAAATGCTTGTCCTCGCTGACACTGTACTTCTGAAATGCAGTCCCTGACGCCTGCTGATCCTCCTGCCTCAACCTCCCAAGTGCTGGGATTACAGGCATGCACCACCACTCCCACGACGGCCTCATCTCAGAGGTACTGAGGCAGGCTGTGCCTTGAACACAAAGACATCTGAACTTTCTTGAATTCTTTGCTATGCAGCTAGCCTAATCAGAGGTAGCCACCTCTGACTGAAGGAAGCCACCACTTCATTCCTAAACTTTAGAAGGTTAACTGGTTTGTTTTTGTATAAGAGAATATATTTGCATCCTTCCAGATAGCATAAACAGCAAAAGGTTGCTAGAAAACTTACATTAACCAAATTAACCGTAGCTAGTGAAAGGTTTTTCCACTCTGTTTCTTTGCTTTTCTGTGTCGTCCTTTTAGCAGAAGAGTATATTTCAGGGAATATGCTGAGATTCAAAGTTCGGTTTAGACAGAACGAAGCCGTTGTAGGTCAGGCTGGGACAAGGTGGAGTGTGTTCTATCCTCGCGCTCCTATGCACCACCAGCCTTGGGTGCTGGAGCTTCGCTTTGCTCTTTTCAGTCTAAGAGGCCAAAGACACTATGTGAAGCAGGGTCATGAGACACTGCAGAAATATCTGGGGAAAACCAAGGGCTTCCTAGCTCGTGCTGTGTTCTCCCACCTTCCCCAGAGTTGCTGATGGGATCCAGCTGACCTAGATTCCTGCTCTCTCTTGGTCAATGAAAGCTGTTCTGCTAGGACTAGGGGCCAAGTGTGGGCTCCCACCCCCACTTCTCCATAAAGAGTCACTTCTCTCCATTGTACGGAGGTCTGTCAGACACCCGAGTGGAAGTTAGCTGCTATTTGATACCTAGTGGTTAGGATTTTCTTAGGTTGAAGCATCTGGTATGGATTTCTGTTGCTGAGCACCTCAGTTAAGGAATGCATCTCCTGAGTCCTGCTCAGGGCCTGCTATAGACTCATGAATGGTGACTTTTCCCGGAAGAAATGTGGGTGCTTGTGCTCCCACAGTACCAGGGCCAGCACAGAGCTAGCTATACAGTGTTCACTGTAGTGTTCTTACTGCATCTCCCATGCTGTGGACAGTTGTCAGTGTGCCAGCTGAGGTGTACCCTTGGCTCCCCTAAGACTCCTCCTCCATTGTTTCCCCATTGACTTAAAAACCTGCTTGAACTTCTGGGAATGGTGCAGGCTAGATGCACACATGGGATGTTGTGACCTGATGGCTTCATTTCCATAGGGACCTGAATCGGAATCGGATTCGGCTGATTGAGGGTCTCACGTTCCAGGGCCTCGATAGCTTGGAGGTGCTGAAGCTTCAACGAAACAACATCAGCAAGCTGACAGATGGTGCCTTCTGGGGGCTGTCTAAAATGCACGTGCTGTAAGTGCAGGCATCCTCCTGAGCTCTGGGAGGACGTAGGCATGGACTCTTTCAGCTGGGTGTGGTGGCTGCCTCCACCCAGTCCCCTGCTCTTTGGCCCTTTTTCTGCACAATGAACCAAACCCTGGGTTCTTTTCCCTGAGAAGTAGGAGGAGGTTTCAGCAGACACATGGTCAGCTAAAGAAGTGGAAGGAGACAGACTGCACCAGTCTTCTGGGCCTGTTCTCCTCCCCCACTTCCTCCAGGAGCCTAAGACTGCAGAATGATTCCTTCCCCCAGCCTCTCCACTCCCACATCTTAGAGGCAGTCCCTTCCTTCCTCATGCCGGGTTGATGGTCTTTCTTGATGTGCAGGTGGGCCAAAATGTATAGTCTATCTTGGGAGATTTATTCCTGTCTTGTGAGCTAATCAAGATGCTGAGTGCAGATGTGCAGCTTTTATCAGGGGGTTTCCAGCCAGATGTGTGCAGCAGCAGAGCTGTCTGCTGCCAGAATACTGAAAAAGAATAGCAGAGAGGCAGTCACTGATCTTCTGATTTTAGACCTCTGCAGTCGTTTGAATCTGCACAGCCAGGCAGTAAAGGTGGTGTCACCTCACCACCACCACCAAGCGTGTTTTCACGAGGTAGTCACTTCAGCCTGTACTTCTGCTATGTCTTTGTAGCTGGGACCAAGGCTGGAAGCCTGGGCCCACAGCCCCCAGTGTGCCGCCCTGTCTCATCCTCAGAAGCACGTCCCACTACCCACCCCTCCCCATACACACCCACTTCATACGGCATGCATAGGAGGAGCCTGCCGCTCAGCTTCTTGCTGGTCACACTTTCTACTTCTGATTACCTGGATGTCAGTTTCCTATGTTTATTGGGGAATCTGAAATCTAAATAAATGGTCACTTGCTGAGATCCGACTTCTCAGAAGAAAATCGATTGCCCTCCACTTGCTTATGTTAAACCTGTGTGTTTCTTAGGATTTTTTTAAAAATACACTTAAGTAGAGCAGTGGGAGAAAGTCAGATGGACAAAAGCAAGTTCCCGTTGGTTAAACTTCTCACTGATACTGAACATAGAGCAAGATGTACATCCTTATCTCTGTGCTGGTACCGTCTCTGTGCTAATGACCATGTCTGATACAGACGGGCCTCCTATTTGCTGTCTGTGTGACGAGGGAGTGGCGGTCTCTTCATCCTGTGTGTATCATCTCTGCAGACACCTGGAGTACAACAGCCTGGTGGAAGTGAATAGCGGCTCCCTGTACGGCCTCACAGCCCTGCATCAGCTGCACCTCAGCAACAACTCCATCTCCCGAATTCAGCGCGATGGCTGGAGCTTTTGCCAGAAGCTGCACGAGCTGTAAGTCACTCACAGTACCCGGTGAAGCCTCAAGTCAAGGAACCATGGGCTCAACTCACCCCACAGGTCCTGAGTAAGAGGCAGCCCAGAGGCAGGGAACATGGTGATCTGTTCAGGAAGGAAGACCCACATGAGTCTTAGGTCTGAGGCTTGGAGTCAGCAGTGAAGGAGAGGACAATACCAGAGAACAGAAGCCTAAATATTGTCACTTTTTTTTTCAATATGAAAAATTTATTTGGACTTACCAAATCACTTGATAATAATTCAGTTTTGATTATGTATCTTAAGTACAAAGAAAGTCTCAAAAGAAGTAGTGCTGAAATGTTTTCAATCAGAATTAATAATTATTAAAATAATATATTATGTTGATACAAGTGGAGATTATCACTTTTATAAAAAATATGCTACATATCATTATTTGACGTTTTCAATGAGAAATTTTGCCTAATTTTTCACAGACCATATTCTTCTAGCATGATATTATCACTTTTGAGTAGGAAAGTGAACCCGGAAAATGGTGGTGTGCTGATGTGGGGAGGCTTTGTTAGCTTTGGGATCTCTACCATCCTTTGCTCAGTTTCTCAGGACACTGGGTTCATTCCTGGCCTGTTTGTGTCCCAGTGCCTGATGATGGATGTGTGGAGAAGCAGCATCCCTTAGGTCCTTTGGGAAGTTCCCGGACAAGGCTCCCAGGTTGCACTCTTGCTCCTGAGAATGGTAGTGACTGACCCCTCTGATGGGTGGGTGTGTGTGTGTGTGTGTGTGACCCAGGCATCCCCTCACAGAAGGACTTAACAGACATTTTGTCCCTGCCACTTGTCTAGTTCTTATGGTTTATTTTTGAGAGGCTCAGAAGTGTTTTTTTTCTTTCTTTTTATCTTGTTTGGCTAGGGTTGGCTACAGGACAAGATTGATCCACCAAAGCAGGCGATTGGTAGGAATGCCACACCTTAATTAGCCTCCCCTGTGGTTTTTGACTTCGCCAGCCATACTCAGAGACACTTGACCCTGATGCTGACAGGGTCTTGCAGGCTGAGTTTTCCTCTGGTCATCCACCCTCAGTGTAAATGTCTTCATATCCCACACTTCCCTGAAGTTCATAGTGTAGCTGGTCCTGTCCTTTGTACAAGGCTGCAGTCCTGTCCCTTGCGGGACTGTGTTCATTGCACTTAGGTTCTGTGTTAGTGTTCATTCCTCGGGTTTAGCTTCTTGCTACCTAGAGAAGCTGCTGTTGACCACCGCCCGTGGTACTGAGTGGCTCTGACCAGCCTGACTCATGGCTTTCTGTTGGGGGCTAGGAGTAGTAGGAAAGAGAGGGGCCTTGTAGGTGTTCAGTCTAGTCCCACCTGAGGACAATCCTCCAAACATACCAAAAAGTGTTTGAGCCCCTGGAGCTGGGGCCACATGGAAAAGTAAACTTCTAGAGAGACCCTTGAATTCCCTCCTCCCATTTCTGCCTGGCAGTATGACAGTGTCTCTTGTGCCCTCTAGAGAAAGGGAATGTTCACTCGACTATACTGGACTAGTTCTAGTAATTTGCTCCATATTAGAAAACCTCAGCCAGATGTAGGATTGCTTTCCAAGGTGTTCTTGCCCTTCCTTTAAGCTAATTTTAATTGCAGTTGAGGATGTAATTTTGGTTTTCTGCCAGATCTTTGCAACTGATAGACACTGTGACTTATTTCTCTAAGAGGGACAGCATAGTGTTCATTACGACCTTTAAAACCACCTCAATCTTCAATCAATTCATTCTGCTGCTTTTTGTACCAGTCCAGCCTTAACTTTCTACGTGTAGATAACTGATATGTCACATAACCAACCCAGTGCTGTGCAGCACCTGCAGTAGCACTGGGAAGAGAATTGGATTCCAACATAGAGTCAAATGCATGCTAGGGACCTGATCCCTGTTGATGGTAGGTGTAGTGGTCACAACCCAGGCCTTCTGCGTCAGGGTCTTATCCTGCAAAGATGACAGGTCCTGGTTTGGCTGTCCCAGGCAGTGGCTCACGGTGCCCTCTGCTGGCCAATACAGGAGTGTAGCTGTGGCTTCCTCGCTGAGTGCAGAACTCTTCCAGATTCTGTTCACTGTATCAGTCTCTGCCAACACCAGCAATGGAGGGGCTTGGAGCCTTGAGATTTGGGTTGTATGACAGGTGTCTACAGTGTGTGTAAGCCTTAGTCCTCAGTTTTCTG
Source organism: Microtus ochrogaster (assembly GCF_000317375.1). NCBI lineage: Eukaryota > Metazoa > Chordata > Mammalia > Rodentia > Cricetidae > Microtus > Microtus ochrogaster. The sequence goes on along the minus strand of NW_004949099.1, from coordinate 8,726,510 downwards.
GCCTGGATTTCGTTTAGTTATCAGACTAGATGAATGTTGACCTGATGGGTTTCTTTCTGTATGGCCACTTTTACTCAGGATACCTGTAGGTATGCGTAAGTATCCCCTTTCTGGTGAGGTCAGGCCAGGTGTGGCGTGACTGCCCAAGTGCAGAGAGCATCCACATAGCCTGATGGTCATCTGTCTTACTCTTCTTTCCTCAGGGTTCTGTCCTTCAACAACCTCACTAGGCTGGATGAGGAGAGCCTGGCCGAGCTGAGCAGCCTCAGTATCCTGCGCCTCAGCCACAACGCCATCAGCCACATCGCTGAAGGCGCCTTCAAGGGACTCAAGAGTCTGCGGGTCTTGTAAGGATTTTGCTTTTGGGGGTGACAGAATAAAGGGTACCCAGGTGGGAGAGCAGTCAGCAAAGCACCTGCTTTGTTGAGAGTCCCCCTTGCTGGTGTCTAGTCAGAATTGGACCCAAAGCTGGCCTGCTATGGGAACATGGACTTGAACTTTTATATCATTGACCAAAAAATTACCATTCAGCAGATGGTGCCTACAGAGGGATAAGGACTCTTTAAAAATTGTTATTATCAGTAATTCTTAGTACATTTGGCAGGACAGGGTGGGTGGGTCTGGAAAGCAGTGCCTACACAGGGTACCTACAGCAGCACCCAGACTGTGTGTCTCTGATCCAGTCTTCTGTGACTGCTCATCCATTTTTCTTTTCTGAGCTGGGAGGGTGGTGGTTTTGTTCATTTGCTTTTTAAGACAGGATCTCTGTAGCCCAGGCTAGTTTCAAACTCACATAACTGAGACTGGTCTTGGACCTGTGGCTATCTCCCCACTTCAAGCAATAAGATTACAGGTGTGTGAGCTTCTGAGCCTGGCTGTAAATTTGAGAATTTTTTTCTCATGTTGCTGTAGATCAAGCCCAGGGCCTTGTGAATGACAGGCATGCTCTCTTCCTCTGAGCCACATCCCCAGCCCTGACTTCTGTATTTAAATCCTGTGTGTTTTTTTCCTGCTCCTTGAAGTTCTTCGGTGGATCTGGTATCCCAGAGAGATAGAAACGAGGTCCTTGCTTGTGCCTCACTAGGGAGGGTGTAACAAAGAGGAAGTGTGAATGTCGCACCCTTTACAACATCCAGTTGGGTGAGGTTGCCCAGGGTGCTTTCCTGGGACTTTGTAGTTACAAAAATGAGGCAGATTCCTAGCAGCCTGAGCCCAAAACTCCCAGAAGGGCATAGGGTTTTCAACAGACAGTGGGAGCAGCTTCAGCAGCCTTGTCTTCTCTACTGGGAGAGCATGCCTGTCATGTGCCTGGAGGAAGGCCTCTCTCTGCACTCACACCTGGCAGAGTGGGGAGTACGAAGAACTAGTGCCAAGCTATCCAAGCCGAGGTCAGTCTGTGAGCTCTTGTGAGACCTGAACAGAAAGGCCAGAAACATTCAGGCTGAGCTGGCCAGAAAGAGAGGGAGACTTTGGCAGGCAAGGCCCAGAGCAGGAAGACAGGCACACAAAGCCACAGCCTGGGCCCCTGCTGTACTCAGTCTAAAGATGACAGGGTGGGACTCACTGAAAGGGGAGGTGCCTTCCAGCAGTGCTGTTCTCTTAGCTGCAGACTGGAAAGTGAGGGTCACAGCAAGCATTTTGCACTTGTGTCCCAGCTCTACTCCCAATTGACAGTGACTTTCCAGCTTCTTCCCCGAGCCAAGAGCTGCATCCCTTTCTGCTCTTGGCCATATCTACAAGGATTCTGGAAAGGGATGAGCTGAGACCGCGGCCCTGTAAAATTCTGGAGAGCACCAAATGTGAGAGTGGGGTCTGGCTGCAGGTGTGGTGTGTCGCCGGGCACTGTGACCTGCTCTTGGAAGCTCAGAGGAAGCCAAGTACTAACCTTATTCAGACAGCCTGGGGCCCAGGAGTTGGCCTTATTTTTCCTGTCCTGGCGAGTGGGTCTCAAGACTGAGTCAGCACCCAGATGTCTGCTCTGGCTAAGAGTCCGGTGCTGGAGAGGCCTCATGAGGAGCAGGGTGCCGGCCCCAGACACAGGCCAGCCTGAAGGAACACCAGGGCTTGTTGCCATCCCTTTCTCCCACATGCCTTCCGGTGTTCTGGTTGAGCCCAGAGAGAGGACTGTGGTTAATACAAGAGTAGACAGGAGCCATTGGGAATCATTTGGGCTAGAGGTCGGTGTTGACTTCTTCTGGTGCTGTCTACTGTTTCCCTCCCTGGCTCCAGTCAAAAGATTTGATGGGTGTGCTAGCTTCGCTGGAAGTATGCAGAAGGACTTTGTTCAGCCACACTGCCATGGCAGTATAGAATGCTGGGTCCTCTGGGGCACACCTAAGTGCTTTAGGCCTCCCAGTGAAAAGCCCGGGTGTGGGGCTGGTCTCCCTCTACAGTGAAGAATGAAGCCATAGCTCAAGAGGGAGTGAACTCACCTTCTGTCTTCTTCTCAGGGACCTGGACCATAATGAGATCTCAGGTACAATCGAAGATACCAGCGGTGCCTTCATGGGGCTTGACAACCTCAGCAAACTGTAAGTATTTCTGGGTATGCAATTCTGTAATGCGGGAGATGCACTCTAGCAGCTCCCCTGGGCTCACAAAGGACAGCAGGGGGGTGTGCTGTGTGCAGAGAAGAGGCTGGGGACCAGGGTGAGGGCTCCTTAGCTGCTCACAGGCCACTCTTGCCAGCGTGTAATGCTCCTTAGGGCTGCTGGTCTTGGCCCTGTTCACAGCCCATCCGAAAACACCTAAGTGTTTTGTCCTCTGCACAGAAGGGTATGGCCACCTTCCTCAATTTCTAGAAAATGTGTGAAATATCTTTCAGTGACTTGATAGTTTTGAGGCTCTTGTCAGTACTTCTGTTATTAATTACAATCTCAGTTAGGAGCAGTCATTAAGGAGACCACTAGGAATAACTACTTTGAATTCAATCTGGGGAGTCTTTGCCCTTCCCTCCGAGAATTTGCCAGTTGCTGTGTTAGACTCATGTCTGTGTCAGGTTCCTGATGATCTGTCTCATGAGGACAGGCTCCATTATGCGACTTTAGAGCTAGGTGGGACGACTTTGAGCCCAAGGCCTTGCAGGTGGCAGGTTCAGCTGTACGCCTGGATAATGGGGGGGGGGGGGTACTCATTCCTTTGTCCAGGTTTCAGAACGACACTGGAGTTATGCTGCTGGGGGCCAGCCCACAGCCAGCTTGTGAGGGAGGGGCATTTCTGGACTTCATAGATCCTGGAGAGACGTGTGGGAGAAGTGGTACAGGCCAGCACTCCGCCTCCAGGTCTGCCCTCAGCATTGCTCAGGCGGGAAGAAGGTGTTCTGTGTGAAGTGCACTTGAAGGGAATATGTGGGGTTACACAAGTGGGACCCTGGCCTCCTGCCTGGATGGGCGCTCCATATGGGGAGGAAGTTTGCCCACGCCATGGCTCCTTCTAAGGACACGAGTACACGTCCTGCCATGACACATTCCTCCACTCTGCACACACCAGGGTGCCTTTGTGGTTGCTTTAGCAAGCACTGAAATGGCCTTTGGGAGCCTTTGGCTGGATTGGCCATAAGTGTAAGAGGGTTTAAGAAGTGATGTCTGAGGTCACTGGGGAAGTCAGGCTGCCACCCCTTCTCTGAAGCACCCTTCCAGCCCGGGGAGCCATCAGCACCTGCAAGCTTGAGAGCCCACCCCACAGCACCCCCAGATGTCTGCCGAGAGGAGGGCGGGGCCTGATTCAGCCTACCAGCAGAGTGATTGGCACTGTGTAATTGAGAATTTGTTTTATTGCTGTTGTCACCGTTAGAAATAACAGCTGCCCTCACTGTAAAAGAGGTCAACGTGACTAATATTTAATGGATGAAATAAGGCACAGCTTTTTCCTAGATCTAGTTTATGGGAGATTTCACTAAACAGCTCAGTTTGTTTTTACTAGGACTTGGAGCACATGGTGCCCTGGCTTGTGGGGATCTGAGTAAGTGCAGGAATTGGCAGTCTTGCAGACACACTTGGGGTTCAGTGCCCCGTGAGCTGTTAATTGCTGCTAGTTTTGTGGCTAAGAAGCCAAAGTGAACATAGCCACTGGTTTCTGGGCAATTGGTTTATTTAAAGTAAGAATTCCAGGTTGTGAGTTGTGGAAGTGCCTTCAGATTGAGATGGTTTCTGTGTCTACACAGACTGCCCATGAAAGAAGAAGGTAGAGAGGTCATTTGCCTGTTTGCCCTTCACCTTACTAAGGCTGGAAACAGTGGGCTTTGTGTAAAGGCTGAACTGACTGCTGAAGCCCTCGGGGCAGGAATCTGTTTCTAAAGAAGCCTTATATTGTGGTTCAGTGATGCCCTGGGGAGCAGGTGGAGCTGGCATCTCTGCCTGTGTTCCTTGCCCTGTTTGAGCCTGTTCTGGGGTATAAGCCAGTGTCTTGTAGGCTAGCTATGTTTCTGCCCTGTACTGTCTGTCCCTTCAGAGCCTGACTGTAGGCCACGTGGTGGGTGATGGCTTGGCCATGGTAATTAATTTCCAGCCACAGACTGGTACTCAGCCTCCCCCATGGCCTCAGTCCTACATAGGTGGAGGATGGCCTCCAGCCTCTAGTCTAGATCGTCTCCCTGGTTCTTACTGGAACAATCTTACATGGCTGGAGGATGGCCAGCCTGTAGTCCAGATGGTATTCCTGGTTCTTATTGGGGCAGACTTACATGGGTGAAAGAATAACTATCTCTAGTCTAGATTGTATCTCTGGTTCTTGCTGGAAATCCTCAACAAGAAATACCTTTCTCGGGAAGAATTGAGCCAGCCTAGCTTTGTCCATGGGCTCCTCTGTCCACTTTAACACTACTGCCTGGCCTTGTGGACTTTGACATTTCCCAGGCATCTGGCCTGCTTAGCATGCCCGTTAGAAAATCCTGGGAGACACTAAACTGAAGGGGCAGAGCTGCTGACAAGCGCCACTCTTGGTTGTCCCGAGAGATATCTGCCTCTCATCAAAGTCCTCAATAACAAAGGAAGGAACTTTGTATTTAATTGTTCAGCATACTCAAGGGTCTCCCTTGGATGGGAGCTCTGAGCTTCATAGCCAGTAAAAGGAACACTGTGTATATTAACTCAATACTCACTGCTAAGGCCAGGATTGGAACTGTGACAGTCCTGTCCCATGCTCGAATGCCTAAGAGTACAGACTTTAGTTACCTGGAAAGTAGACTGTGACACCCCAACTACCTGGGATTTAATGAACTTCTGGTCTACTGTATATAAATTCTGGGCTCTCACTCAAGAGCCAGAGTACAGGAGGGTAAAGATCAGGACAGCTGCATCCTGACCACTGGAGTGCATGGCAGATGTAAAGACCTATGGGGTCATCTGGATGGATGCCCATCTTCTTGTTCTCTTCTGGTCACTTAGGACCCTTTATGCCTCAGAGCATGGAGGTGAATGGCAGATTTCGGTGCTAGTTTACACTGCCTTCTGACTCTACTTCTCACTGAAACGGTAACCAGCCTGTTTTTCCTCCAAGACTATCACCTTGACAAACTTCCTACCCCCTTGGGTGGTCCTAGGACAGACAGCATGGTGTAGCCTTGGTGATTTTTACTTGACACTACAAGGGGTCTCTTAAGACCGAGTGGAACATGCGATTCTAGCCTGTCATCAGCATGAAATTGTAATAAAGCTAAAGGTATTTAATTTCAGAGTGGGGATGGCCTGTGTACTGCAGCTCTGTGATCCCCGCATAGGTCAGCGTTGCACCCCCTCTCTCAGACACTTGTGAGGTAGCACTGCCCTAATGATGTGTTTTCTTTTTCCTAATGCGCCTTCGTCCCCATCCTGTCTACCTTGGGCCTGGATGTTTGGAAACTACAGAACTCTGTTTGGAAACAAGATCAAATCTGTGGCTAAGAGAGCATTCTCAGGGCTGGAAGGCCTGGAACACCTGTAAGTATCCTGCCAGACCCTGCCCTCCCCACAGGCCTGATAAACATGGCTGCTGGGGAAGTCTGCTAGCAATTTAATCGCTTCTTTGTAAACCGAGAAACAGGCTGTTTGGAAACACCATCTGCTTCCTTCTCATTATAAGTCAGCTTCAACTTTGGCCTTTATTTTGCCCATGCCAGGAACACTCACAAAGCACATAGTCTGCTGGCGTTCTCTTAATTAACTCAGTTGGTATTGGAACAAATACCTTCGTCCCACCTGCTGGACTACATCACCCTGCATCAGACTCCTTGCAGGGTCCTTGAGCTCTTGCTACTCCACAAGGATACTTTATCCTGGCAAAGCCAGGCAGCACCCCTCCCCTTTAGTAGCTAAGGCATTTCTAGCACATGCAGGGAACTTTCCTAGTGGCAGGGATGCTTGCCTAAGGGACCTTGCAACGAAGTAGGCAGCACTAGTTCTGAGATGTTTATGCTGTTGTTGGGAGTGGATGCCTCTAGTGCCTGGTTCTTAGTTTTATTCTTCTTTGAATCAAGGTTAGCCTTTGTTCTGCTGGGTAACTTTTTTTCTCAGCTTTCTACCTAGCTTCAGGGCTGCTCTTATGGTTGACTTGGTCTCCAAGTCGTTCTGTGTGCTCGCATAAACAAGAGAACTGAGAGCCATTCCCAATGGATCTGCCACATGGTACATGGGTCGCTCCTGTGGATGGGTCATCTGTGAACCAGGGCTGGCCTGGAAAACCCCTGATTGTCCTCACTCAGCCACACACTTGACAGCTGCCCACAGTTTCTATGGACAAATTATGTGTTCTATTTCAGGAACCTGGGAGAGAATGCAATCAGGTCTATCCAGTTTGATGCCTTTGCAAAGATGAAGAATCTTAAAGAGCTGTGAGTACTTTGGAATCCATGGTCAGATTGACATGTGTGGAGACTCTGAGAATAAGCAAAACCTGTAATTGCATTGTGCTCACTTTATATAATAGCTCTGATCATTTATAGATTAGATGTAAGTTAAAAGAAAAATGCCTAATGGGGCTTAACTCTGGATAGGGGTACCAATTTTTTTTTTTCTGAATTGCTAACATAGTAAGCATTTTGGAGTTTTTGGGTCATAGGGGCTGGGTCATGACTACTCAGATATGTTATTACAGCAGACAGCAGTAATAATACACAGACAAACGGATGCAGCTGTGTGCTGCTAGATTCATACCAACAGAAACAGACAGTGGGCTTGCAGGCCAGAGTCTACTAAGGCCGTGCAGATATGTAAGATAAAATCTCTTTTGTAAAGTGGATCATCACCTTTTTAGGTATACCAATTTTGTTTGATCTTTTAGGTTTGATTTTGTATTTGAGAAGGGTTTCCTGAAGGAGTTGGTGTCTATGGCCTAATTCTCAGCCTTGGTTTCTTGCCTGTTTTCCCTTCAACTGCTCTGTGTTCTTAAACTATGGCTGGCCCTGGGCCCAGTCCTCTGGTTGGAGAAAGAGGTTCACTTTGCTTGGTCATTTTCTTCTCCATCAGATTGCAGCAGGTTATTCTGTGCCCTTAGTCAGCCTTTGGGTAAATTTCCACAAGCAATGATTAGAAACACACTTTGAGTTGGAATCATGAAAATGCACAAAGTAAGCCAGTGAAGAACTGGGCTGGTTGGAGGCATGAAGTTTTGCCTGAGTGAAGAAAAGACTGGAATCTATAGGTCATGGTCCCACCATCCACAGCCTGGCCTTCGCCTCTACCTATGGGATGCATGGTTGACCAGGAACTAGTGATCTCACTGGTGTCTATTCCAGTCATTTCCTGTGTTCTCTGGTCCTCACACTCATCACTTAGGAAGACCTTCCCATTCCTAGTACTTATATTTTACTGGGTCTAGCCTGGCCTCTTCCCTGGGGTGGGCCTCACTAAAAACCTTAGTGCTGAACCCAGCAGGTATACTGAATGTGGTACAAAGTCTGATTCTTCCTACAAAAATCTGTTCAAGGGTTGAATGAGATTTTTTTCCCCATCAATTTGTTCCTATGGCTAAAATTTAAATAAATTTTAATATATCCCTGTCCCAGCTCCCAGCAGTGTCCCGGCCTTGTTCGCTACACCTCTCCTGTCTGTTGTGCTCTACCACACACAAGTATCTTTTGATGAGGAGTGTTTCTGACAGCCAGCCACCACACAGGGCTCATTCCTGTGACACTCACCTCTTGTGTGGTGTATGAATTAGTCACTTTCTCATGGGTGGTGTTGATGGCCTCTGCCACCACAGCAGCCCCTTAGCAGGACGGCCCTCGGATATCTTTCAGTGGATACTACTTGCCCATCAAGTGAGAGGTGTAAAAACCTCATACTGGTACTGTTGTCAAAGAGGGGCCAGCATCCCTATTTTAGTGCTTTGAGATAAATAGTTGAGTCTTTAGGAAAATATTTCCTAAGGTGATTTGGAGAGGTTGAGGTGGAGATATGAGAACAGGAGGAAGGAGGAGGCTTTACTCTGGGCTGTGTTCATCCCTCTGTGCCATTTAATAGTTCCACACCATCAGAGATGGAAAGCAAAGCTAGCTCACTTGTGGGAATAGGATGTGCTTGGAATTGCCCCCTTTGTCACCACATACCCCGGGCAGTTCATGATGGGAAGCCCACACATTCACTGTCGTCTTGTCTTTGGCTGTGGGCCAGTGTCACTCTTTAACTCAAGACTCCAGGTCTTTAAAGATTCAGGCAGCTAGACTCTGGGTGACTTATCTGAGTGACTCTTGGAGAAGGAATGTCCGCTCAGATGGCCATTCTGATTTCTGTTTGGAAGTATAACCCCAGCTGCTGAAAAATGAAAATGTTCTCTGTTTTGGTTGGAGCCTCACAAAATCAAAGTTGAGCGTTTTCATGCCTGCTGGGCTGCAGCAGTGAACTCGCAAACACTGTGTTGGAGGTGGAGCTGAATTTTACTGGTGTAAACATGAGCGAGAGGGAGGTGTGTTGTTGAGGCTCCGGTTTGGGGGTTCAAACATTTACAGTTTGGTGAAATAAAAAGGTAACAGCCGTTAGGAAAAGATTTCATAGGATTGGTTGTAGGATTTAAAGTCTGTTTAAGCTTGGAACTTTGGTACAGCTTATCAGAAATGTGGAGAGCCAGTGGCAGGCAGGCTCTTCCCATGTGGGACACATTCACAATCACAGCAGGTTATAAGGCATCCCCAGGGTGACAGGAGCTTTGACCCCCTTAGGACATCGGTAGACTCACTAGGTGCTACTGTTCCAAGTGTGGTCTTAGGACAGGCATTCTCTTGGAGGTTGCTAGACATGCAGCATCTTGGGTTCTGCCCCTCTGACTCCATCAGAAGCACGAGCTGTCGTTGGTCACTGGAGAAAGCCATGAGGAATAGCATTCCTTTAGTAGTTTGATGTCCCAACTTCTCAGCTGATTGGTTGCAATGCTTTGTTCTCTGTGTGAGGGAACCACCCCCAATGGATACATGCTAAGTGTCCATCTCTTGTTTCTCTTCCAGCCACATCAGCAGTGAGAGCTTCCTGTGTGACTGCCAGCTCAAGTGGCTGCCCCCATGGCTAGTGGGCAGGATGCTACAGGCCTTTGTGACAGCCACCTGTGCCCACCCAGAGTCACTGAAGGGCCAGAGCATTTTCTCAGTGCTGCCGGACAGTTTCGTGTGTGGTAAGATTTTCTTTGAGATTTGATTGTTTGTTTGTTTGTTTGCTGGATAAAGGGCAGAGAGGCAAGCAGGAACTGTTCATTATGAGACTCATTCCTATGGCGGTAGTTAATGTAGTCCGTGGTTACAGATTAGCTGCTGGGTGCAATTTATTCCCCACGGAAACCACATGTATTTACTGTACGATACCTCATTATGTGGTTCTTGGAGTACATGTATTTAATTAGAAGGGAGTAGGTTCAGCTACAAATCTAAATAATCGGTTACAGGAAGATAGTTCTAGCCTTTTCAAAAGGGTCTGGTGCCTGGGTTTGGCTGTGAATTTACGCAGTGCATGAGGATGGGGTTTCAATGTGTATATCTTTCCATCCCTAAGAATGAGAGGTTAAACACAGGAAGAACGGGTCTCAGGAGAACGGCCACTGTAGTAAAAATAATTCCTCGATGTTGACTTGCACTCTTGCCGTTTGTCCAAACCACTGAAATGTGCACTGGTGAGAGTCTTTCTTCCTTCACCATCTTTGTGAGCAGGGGTGTTCAGGATCCAAGTTCAGTTACAAAGAGCACAGAAAATGCAGAACAGCTTAAACACACATAGGCTAGCTCCGGCCGCACTAACATAACCACATAGATAAGAAAATGGATTCCAAGAACGAGAAGTCTTTTGTCTGGGTTGCTTTGAGCAGGAGTGGCGTGTGTGATCCTCTTGTCATTGGTTCCCTCGGCCTCACTGAGCTTCCGATCTCTTCCTGGACAGCGCTAGTTAGGACCCCATCCAGCAGCTTGGATGTCCCAGAGCCTCTTGTCCAAATTCTTTCCTTTTTCTTTATGACTGCCTGAGGTGAGACAAGTGTCCTCTTATCTGCTCTTCCTCTCCTTCCACCACATCAGTTCCCAAAGTAGAATCCAAGGATATAGAGAGAGTGCCCTGGTCACAGAAAAGCAGGTCCCACTTGTAAGGCCAGTGCTGAGCAAGTCCACGGCCATTAACTTGTTGGGCTTCCTGGGTTAAGGAGTCACTGGCTTCCTCCATCTTTCCTGCTGGAGGGCAGGCTTCTGTTTGCCTGCATCCATGGACTTGGGGCAGGCTGTACCTGATCCCTAGCTGGTGGCTTTGTCACAGTTGGTATCACAGCAACGATCCCTCATAACCACCTATGAGAATCTTTGATAGGAAATCAGGGGTTCAAATTCTTCTCGATGTCTCCCACTTGTGTTTCTAAGAAATAGAAACAGCCACCTTACACAGTCTAGGAAGTTAGCATGAAGTTATGAAGTTAGGTAAGTGCAAGTACAGCCCTTTGCTGCACGGAGCCTTACTGTGTAAACAGTACACTATGGGCTACTGGGCCTACCCCTATGATACAGCTCAGGGGGCGGAGCAGCACTGACCAAGTGCTTGCAGAGTGTTTCTCAAAACAGCCCAAGCTGGAGCTGCCCAGACCCCCATGATAGACAGTAGGCGGGTAGCAGTCCTGTTGGCCATCAGGTCAGTTAGTCCATTTCATTTCACAGCATGGATGGACTCTGACAGCGATCACACAAGTGCATGGAGTCACGTGGAATGCCTACAGTAAGGGGAACTGCAGAGGCAGGAGGAGGACTTTACCAGTTCCTTTGGATGGAAAACAATGGAGATGGAGATAGACGGGGAAAGAGCTAAAAAGGACAGTCTTCTCTGTTGGAGGTGATAAAAATGCGTAGGATTTGTGAAGATATTAAAAAAAAACACTAAATTGTATATTTTACAGGGGTGGATTGTAGCTGAGTAAAGCTTTTTAAGAGGAAATATAATTTACGTACCGTAAAAATCTACCTTCTGAAAATGGATTTAGACTACTCAAAATTAATGCCATTATTACTACTCATTTTATATTTTTATCGTCTCTAAAAGAACCCCACCCCCATGCCATGAAGCTGCTCTTGTCCCAAGTCTGTCCCTAATCTTGTGAGGGCACCAGTCCAGTTCTGTCTCGGATCAGTCTATTCTCGACAGCTGACATAAATAGTACTATACAAAAATTTAGCTTGCCCCTTCTGGCAAGATGTAACTCAGTTCTGCTTTGATGGTGCTGAGGTTTGAATTCAGGACCGCAGGCATGCTAGCCTGGCATTCTAGCACTGAGTATGTGCCAGTGTAGCATTCCTTAACATTACTCACTTAGTGTGGCACTATGGCCTCCTGTTATATGTTATACAGTGTATCTGTCCACCCATCAGATGCTGGGCATGAGTACTCTTTGGAGCTTTTGAACAATGTACTGCACACGGTCAGGTTTTTGTTTTTATCTAAGTTTTCATGGGTTTTTACCTAGAATAGGATTGCTGAATCTGTTTTCCCAAAGGTGCTTCATAACGCCATATACCCACTGGCAGTGTGTAGAGATTCTACTTTCCACGGTGACATTTGTTTCCCCTATGACTTAGCTGCGGAGTGAACTGTCCTGTGCTTACTGGATGAATGTGTCTCTTTTGAAAATCTAGCTGCTCAAATAATTTGTCCATGTTGTGTCTCTGCTCTTTAGATGTAAAGGCTTTTTATAGTTCAGACTCTGATCATGGATATATTTGCCAATATGTTCTCCTACTCTGTGAGGTCTTCATTTTCTTGACAGCCACAGTGCAAAAGTCTTAGAGTTTACAAGAGTCTTAAGCTCTCCACACTCTGTTGTTTGTGCTGTCACTGTCATTGTGAGAACTAATGCCTCACATAGGGTTATGATACCTTACTCCTCTGCTTTCTCCAAGGATTGTAGAACTTCTGCAACTCCATATTTTGTTCTTTGTCAAGATTATTTTGAGAATTATGGGTCCCTTGCCATTTCTCTAAAAGATAATAATTTGTAAATTTCTTTAATAACGGAAACTAGGATTTTGGCATTTTACTGACTCTAGATAAACCTGGGAGCATAGACATCCTAATTGAATTGTCTTCCTGAAGCATAAACGTGGTGTTTCCACTTCTCAGCTTTTCCTTATTTATTTTTTCTTGTTATTCTTTCATTCTTGGGTTTGTAGCGTAAAAATGTTACTCTCACCTAGAAATGGAGATACAGTTGAGTGGGATAGTAACTGGAGTGCTGGATGTGAAAAAGCAACTCAAGTTTGCTCATGGATTTTGTATCGCACAACTGTGCTGATACGATATATTCTGCATGGCTTTTGTTTTGTTTGTAGACCTTTTTCTGTTGTTTGCAAGTGTGTGGAGGCCAGAGGTCACCTTCAGATGTCATCCTTAGGACCTCTCTGCCTTGTGTTTATGAGTCAGATCTCTCACTGGAAACTAGGGCTTGGCTTACCAGTTCCACTAGACTAACTGGCCTGTGTTGATTTTTTTTTATACTTAGGTGTGTAATTTACAGTGTTTGGATTATTTTTTTCTTGCATTTAGATCTAGTCTGCAAGACTTGCCCAGGATATATGCAGCATAGGTCTGGAAGCATGAAATTCTCTACTGCAAATTTCCCTTTTCTTTTATACATATCTGGAAATGTTTAAATTACTCCAACTTTGGGAGGTGTTTTTTGCTGGATATGGGGATTTTAGTTTATAATTTCTATGTAAGGACTTTGGGTATGTCTTTCTGCTGTCTTCAGCCTCCCTGATTTCTGATGAGAAGTTAACTGTTTGTGTTTTGGAGGATCCTTCTAATGTAATGAGTTGATCTGGGGCTATTTTGGTATTGAACAGGTTTCCCATGGTGCATCTTTATCATGGCACCTCTGGATATAGCTCTCCAGTATACTTGTAGTTCACTGAACCTGGGATGCATCTTTTCCATCAGATTAGTATGCTTGAGCCATTTCTCTGAAAACTTCTTCATCTTTGTCGTAGTGGTCTCCAGCTAATCTGCGTGTTGCTGTTCCTCTTGATGCTGTGGCACAGGCCTCTGCCATCTCTCATCGTTCACTTTTATTTGTTCTTGGCATAGATCTCCATTAATCTGTTTCGGGTCATACTCTTCTGCCAGCTCAGTTCTGCTGTTAAGCCCCTCTGACTGATTTTTTTTTTTTGGTAAAACTTCACTTATTCTACTTTAAAACTACATTTGGTTCCTTTTCATAATGTGTCTCCTTGTTAAGGTATTCATGGTCTTTAATTAGTACATAGAGTTCCCTTAGTTGACTATTTTTATAGTAAGATATAAAATGTTCAGAATCTAGGATTCCTTAGACAGTGTCTCCTGGCTGCCATTTTCTTATCTGTATATTTACTACTTTTGTTGTTGCAAAGTGGGCGACAAAAACCAGTCTGCCCACTGTGAGGATCATGTATCTGCGTGCTGGCCTTCCGGGCTGGCTGCTGCCTTTTATTCCTGTTTGTTTAGTGCTGTCTCCTCGGCCCATGCTGTAAAACCTGCGCACCGCACAGCCACTTGGGTTTCTGCTTGGTTATTTTAGTGATTAGCTAACAGCTGGACACAAATATCCTTACTGAGTCTCCTATCCCCTCCCCAGGATCCCTGTAGGTATTGGGTTTTGCCACCATTTTCTCTTTGTGCAAGCCCCCCAGCCCAGTCACAGGAAAGGAATTAGAAACCTTCCCTGAGTGTTTGCATAGCTCGTTAGACCATGTGGCCTTTAAATTCTCAGGACCCTGTTGTAGGTTTTCATTGTCCAGTATTGGTGTCTTTTTCACCTGATGCCCTTTGAGAGTTGATAGGGCTGGAGTGGTCACCTAAAGAGCTGTGGGGTTAAACAGTGGTGCTTGACCAGTCCATCAGTTGTTCAGCAGTAGGGTTTCCTCTGCCATGCATACTCCTGCAAGCTCATAGAGTTCCCAGCTGCTCCAGTCAGTGATAGTTCTCTGTGGAGCTGTTGAGGGAGCTAGTTCTTCCTGCTGGGTTTCAAGTTTGTCACAGATCTGGGAACATGGAAGGAGACTTGGATATATGAAAACACTGTACTGCTCACTGTCCTGACATGTGACTTTTTTCTTGCATCAAAAATCCATGAATTGTTATTAAGCTCATGGTTTTCCACACATGTGAAAAAATTTATTTTTGTGGTATTTTCCTATTTGAACAGTAGGATGTTTTTGAGTTCTGAAACTCAAAAGCACATTGAACGTCTGTCGTTTTGCAATTGGGTTTGCAAGTATGACTGATGATGCCTGGAGATTTTGTTTAAAGCGGGCCATGTTGGCGTAGCTGTCGAAAGGAAACACTAGGCTGGTTTGATGAATTGAGTAGTCATGGGTTTATTTCTAGCTAAGGAGGCAGTGAGGCCTGAGAGCCATGGCACAGCCATCACCATGTCTAGTGGAACTGTGCTGGCACCATGCCCAGAACTGACCCAGTTCCTTCTTACCTTGACTAGCAAGCAGCCCGTGTACAGAGAGCAGGGTGCCTTACGGTTGGTTCTCTTCCCAGATGACTTTCCAAAGCCACAGATCATCACCCAGCCTGAGACGACCATGGCTGTGGTGGGCAAGGACATCCGTTTCACGTGCTCAGCAGCCAGCAGCAGCAGCTCCCCTATGACCTTTGCCTGGAAGAAGGACAATGAGGTCCTGACCAATGCAGACATGGAGAACTTTGCACACGTCCGTGCACAGGATGGTGAAGTGATGGAGTATACCACTATCCTGCACCTCCGTCATGTCACATTCGGACACGAGGGCCGCTACCAGTGTGTCATCACCAACCACTTTGGCTCCACATACTCACACAAGGCCAGGCTCACTGTGAACGGTAGGCAGTGTCATCTTGTGTTTCTCAAGCACAGAGTCCACAAGCTGTGCTCTCGGTTGTCAGTCATTGGTGCAAGGAGACAAAAGCTGCTGTGGGTGCATTTCTTTGTACCATTCCTTGGGTTTGTCCTAGACCAAGTTTTACACACTGAATCATTCTTTTTGGTTTGGGGTAGGTTAAAGTCCATTTACATAAAGTGACATTGTGGAGTTAAACCTTGTTATTTTTATCTGTTCAATGTCTTCCATAAACCAAGAGATGTGGTTTCCAGACTCCAAGACTCTCTGGATCCTGAGGAAGCTTCTGCCCTCAGAATAGATGCAAAGCAGATTGGGACAAGTGCTAGTCCCCAATCCTCTAGACAAGTGTGACCCTTTAATTCAGTTCATGCTGTCGTGACCCCTAACCATAAAATTATTTTCAACTATTTTATAACTGTAATTTTGCTACTGTTACTAATCATAATGTAAATATTGTTGGAGATAGAGGTTTGCCAAAGGGTCCGAGACTCACATGTTGAGCTCTAGAGGATATGGAGTTAGTGTGAGTTGAGCCCCTGGCTTGATGGTCCAGTGGGCAGGGAAGTTGTGACAAGGCCCTCTTACTCAAAAGCCAGCCTTTCAGCCCATTAAGGTGGCTTCTTTTGGACTGCTGTTTGATGTTGTGTGAGGAGTGAAGTCAGCATGAATAGGCAAGTCTTTCCATACCAGGCTGATGAATTGGCTGTGGGTGACCTGAAGCATGGCCTTCATCCTCCAGTGCCTCTAAGCTAGTCTTTGCCACAGCCAGGCAGATTGTCTGGGCTCACCTGAAAGACCCTGGGTGTTTCCTGGAGATTGAGGCAGCTGGTAAGACTCTCACGGTGGCTTGGACATCAAGTCTGGATACTGTCCACTGTGTCAGCATTGATATCAAAGCTATATAGGCTAGTCAACTGCATATTTCTGCCTAGGCGTGACTGCTGATGTGGCCCCCATAGGTCCATCCGCGTGGGTTTCCTCAAGAGGGCTGAGCTAGCCCATTTGTTTCTCCATGGTGAAGACATGCAGCTTTCCCCAACAACAGATGAGTTGTTGCCCAGCTCTCTCCAGACAGCTACCTAGAGCAGGCCCGCCCCAGACCTCTACTCCTGGAGGATCCCTGTGTAGTAACTATTGTGGAAGTACAAGAGGCAGAATTCTTTCAGTGGTTAGCACCGTCCTACAGCATAGCAGAGTTGTGCCTGGGATGGGGAGAAGGTGGGTACCTCTGGGAAGGGTGGAATAGCAATGAGCTGGAGCCTGAGCAGTGTGGGGGTCTGTTTGCCAAGAGTCTCCTTCTGCATGCAGCCATCCCATATAACTTTACCTATATTTTTCCCCAGTGTTGCCGTCATTCACCAAAATTCCCTATGACATTGCCATTCGGACTGGCACCACAGCCCGCCTTGAGTGTGCTGCCACAGGCCACCCTCACCCCCAGATTGCATGGCAAAAAGATGGAGGCACTGATTTCCCTGCGGCTCGTGAGCGACGCATGCATGTCATGCCAGATGATGATGTGTTCTTCATCACTGATGTGAAAATAGATGACATGGGGGTCTACAGCTGTACTGCCCAGAACTCGGCTGGCTCTATTTCAGCAAATGCTACCCTGACTGTCCTAGGTTCGCTATTGATAGTATATGTGGTGGAGTGGGATGGGGGTAAAACTCAAGTATTAGAGGCATCTGCTTTCTGGAAAAGTGTGGTATCCTCTTTGTACCTAGTTTAAAATTTGGGGCTGTTTTTCAGTAAGTTGTTCTGGCTCATAAAAGACAATGAGCAAGAACTTCCGTCTTGACAGTACTCAGCTGTATGTCTGAGTAAGGATCCCTCCGTGTGGGGGATGTGTGGGTACGATCTTGGCAGGAGTAGTGAGTGACGCAGGTCCTCAATAGGACAGTTTGGTGTGAGGTAAGGCTTTAGGACTTTGCTATGTTGAGGCCGTTCCTAAAATGGCAAGGAGGATTTAGTCACATTTGGCCTTCTGAAAAGCTTGGAGCACTCATAAAAGATCTCAGATGGCATTTCATTACTACATGGGATTGTCTCCTGTCTGGAAAACAAGTTGACCCCCAGCAAGCAAGCCCCATAGAGTAAATGTGCAATCTCCGCTGCCTTCCTGCAGAAACTCCATCCTTGGCAGTGCCTTTGGAAGACCGTGTGGTAACTGTGGGAGAAACAGTGGCCCTCCAGTGCAAAGCTACTGGGAGTCCCACACCACGCATCACCTGGCTTAAGGGAGGTCGGCCGCTGAGCCTCACCGAGCGGCACCATTTTACTCCAGGCAACCAGCTGCTGGTTGTTCAGAATGTGGTAGTAGAGGATGCAGGCCGGTATACCTGTGAGATGTCTAATCCCCTGGGCACCGAGCGAGCACACAGCCAACTGAGCATTTTGCCCACCCCCGGCTGCCGGAAGGATGGGACCACCATAGGCATCTTCACCATCGCTGTGGTCTGCAGCATCGTGCTTACCTCGCTGGTGTGGGTGTGCATCATCTACCAGACCAGGAAGAAGAGTGAGGAGTACAGCGTCACCAACACAGGTCAGCAGTGCGGCACTCACACTAACACAGGTCAGCAGTGCGGCACTCACACCAACACAGGTCAGCAGTGCGGCACTCACACCAACACAGGTCAGCAGTGCGGCAGGCTCTTCAGGGGGGAGCGAAAGTAGTGAGCACCGCAGTCCAACATGGATTACACCAGCCCTGAGGCTTTGCCTAGAACCTAAGAGACTTCTAGAATCTTTAGGAATATGGATTCTGTCTGTAGATAGAGTTGAGGCATTGCCACCCCCTCGTAACATGTCCACTCTGAAGGACATAACAGGAAATTGGAACACTCTCAAATTCAAGCACCTGCTGGCCCCTGCAGTTTCTGGTCTCTATGGCAATTCAGAGGCATCGGGGCCCTGCCTGTTGTCATGAATCAGGTTGTTTCCAAGCTCTCACAGCCTTGGGATTTTGTTAGGTCCTCCACGGTTTTTACCACAGGATGGAAAGGAGGTGAAGCAGCAGTGCTGAGTCTGCGGAGCTCTCGGGCCGCTGCTGTGGGACCGCACGTGTGTATCTGTATTGTGATGGCAGCTGCCCTGTTGTTTCATCGTCATGTCTTCTTGCAGATGAAACGATCGTGCCTCCAGATGTGCCGAGCTACCTCTCCTCGCAGGGAACCCTTTCTGACCGGCAGGAAACTGTGGTCAGGACGGAAGGTGGCCATCAGGCCAGTGCGCACATTGAAAGCAATGGTAAGTTCAAGAACAGTGAAACAGTCTGATCTGACTATGTCCTGGATGCTGCTTTACCTCCTCGCCGGGGTAGGTTGGGCACCTGTGTTGTATGTGGCCAACCAGGTCTTTGACAGATGCTTTGCTTTGGATCTGGTGTGTACAAGTACTGTGGTTTTAACATCTGGTCCTCCAGAAGTCCCTACACTGGGCTTAGCACTATGTCTTCAATCAAGAGAGGATTGCCAGGGAGAGTAGATGCCAAGAACATTCCAGGTCCTGAACCAGCTTTACAGTACTGCTGGTGCTCTGCATGTGGTGGTTCAATCAAGCACAGATTGAAAATTCAGGAAAGAAAAGTTGTGTCTGTACTGAATATGCAGGTTTTCCATGGTTACCGGGTACTATTAGTAGAGCTGTCGTAAGGTCTTCACAGATGGACAGTTTATGTGCAAACAGCATCATTTTACAGAAAAGACTTGACCATCCTTGGATTTGGGCATCTCTGAGGAGCATAGGAACCAATCCCCGGTGGGTGCCAAGGGATGGGTGCTGGGAAAGAGCTGTAGCCTGTCCTCTAGAGGCTGAGAGACCTAAGAAGGGGCTTCATTTCAGGTGTGTGTCTGAGAGACTCGAGCCTCTTCCCAGAGGTTGACATGCACAGCATTACATGCCGGCAGCCCAAGCTGTGTGTTGGATATACTAGAGAGCCCTGGAAAGTGATGGAGAAAGCCGGCAGGACCGCTGCTGCACATACAGCAGGTAGGAGTCACTGACAGGGAAGGCCATTGCTTTTGACACTGAAATAGTAAGTTGAGGAGCAGCACATCACTGGTCTCATACTATCTCTGAATTGTATTCAGAAAACAAACTGGAAGCTCTGGCTTCCTTTGATTTCAGAGTCCTGTGTGTTTTAGGTAAGTCTGGTGTGGCGAGCAGAAGTGTGAGTTTTCTTAAATTTGTAAGGAGCTTACAGGGCAAGGCCCACAAATCATGGAAGTTAGCATCCTTGCACCCCGACTGTCTTGTCTTGTCCAGACAAGGTTTCACTTTGTAGCCCGGCTGTCTTCAGCCTTCTGAGATGCTAGCTACTGGACAGAGGTTGGTGTGTCTTCCTCAGTCACTCTCCACCTTATATACTGAGCAGGGCCTCTCACTTAAGCCCACTGCTCACTGATCAGTTACTCTAGCTAGCCAGCTTGCTCCAGGATTTCCTGCCTCTGCGTCCCAAGCCCTAGATTGCAGATGGGCCCACCACACTGCCTGGCTTGTCCAGGAGTACTGGGAGATTGCAGATGGGCCCACCACACTGCCTGGCTTGTCCAGGAGTACTGGGGACCTGAACTCTGATCCTTATGCTCGTCAAGCACTTCACCTGCTGAGCCAACTCCCAGCCCCACTGCCTGAGTCTTTAAGGCTTAGAAGACTGTTGAGAAGATTCACCACTATGTGATGCCTAATGCAAATCTTCCCTTTTACTCTCCCTTCATTTTTCCTGTGATCAAAGTGTGCATCCTAAATGAATTTCAGGTGCTCACTTATGCACAAAAGACCAGGACTTGGTGTGGGTCCAGTTCCTCTCCTTGTGTACATTCCAGGGAAGGACAGGGTGATTACAGTGGTAAACAGGACTCAGGCCTCTGAGAGGGAATGGGGGCTTCAGTGGCTCTGGTTCCCATTGACCCTTGGCTCTGCGCTTCATTCAGCACACAGTGGCTCTGCTGTCTGCGGTGACTGCAATGCTGATACGGATAGTCAACTCAAGGAACAAGCCTTCCATCCCCAGCCTGTGTCCAGAGAGAGTGGACGGCCAGGTACACCAAGCAGCCAAGAGCTCAGGCAGCATGACCTAGAATCCTCTCTACACCATCCTTACCCTGGGACTGCTGACGGGTCTCACACCCACTCTGGAGGATCCCTCTATCCGAGTAACCATGACAGAATACTACTGTCTCTGAAGAACAAGGCAGCATCCCCAGATGGGAAAGGTAAGTATCGTGTTAAGAAGCATGTCTGCCATGGCTGGGAGCCCAAATGGGGTTAATGTGCACAGGCTAACGTGCCCTCATGTTTTCTTAAACAGGAGATTCCTCTTGGACTTTAGCAAAGTTACATGCACCAGACTCCATAGACCTACAGCCTTCTCCTACGTTAACTTCAGGCAGCCCAGAGCTCATAGAAGATGCCATATCTACTGAAGCCCAGCACTTGCTTGTTTCCAATGGCCACCTCCCTCAGGCCTGTGACTCTAGTCCTGAGTCTATGCCACTGACAGGACAGCTCACTGGGAAACGGAGGGGACCATTGCTATTGGCACCGAAGAGCTAGGCTTCATCTACCTCAGCTCGTTTAAAGCAATCGCTACAGGGAAGAGGTAGGAGAAGCTGTGGGAAGTTTGTGTCCAAACGGCAATCACTCTGGACAGTTTTAACTTCCATGTGGAGTGTCAGTTGGCTAAAGGACTTGGCATCTGGAGCACAGAAATGCAAGAGACTGTTTGTGTACAAAAGGCAGGAAAAGTATTTGATACCGTTGTACATAAGAGTTTTCAGAGATTTCATATATATTATATCTTTTACAGAGACTATTTTAATCCTTAGCGCATGGGTCCCGCCTTCAGTGATATTTTCACATTAGGTTGCTGTCTAATTTTGGAGAGGGTCAAGAATAGTTCTGGTGCCTTAATGCACAGCTGAAATTCAGGTAAAACCACATTAGCTGTTGCTGGTGGTTGGGAAGGAGGGCATTTTGGCTATGTGCTCCCTTAGTCAGCTTCAGGTGCGTTGGCCAGACCTGTGCAGCTGTTGTCTGGCCTTGGAGAGTGGGGCACACTTGTCACTTGCCTTTCTTCTAGGTTCAGGGTCTGTCTTTGAGGAAGAGGTTGAGGGCTGTTAATCCACCAAAAGCAATGGCTCGGAACAAGTAAGCACTGCCTTTCGTCTTTGTAACTCACTTGGTAAAGCAAATGTCTTGTCTCCTTCAGTGGGTCTTTAGAGCTTATTAAGGCAGAGGCTGCCAGTGTGGGTGCACCTGTGGATTTTCCAGTAGTGAGGTTTTAGTTCTGCCAATACAGCATTGCAGTGGGGATAAAAGTAGTTCACTTCTAGGCCAGCTGATTTCTGCCCAGCAGGTCTGTCCACAACGTTCCCTCATATAGTGAAACTGGGCTTGGACTATACACGACTGAGTCCCAGGCCTGGGTGTATTTGCACTTTGGGGCCCTGTTGCTAACCATCTTGTGAGTGCCAATGTGTAATTCAGTAAAAACAACATGGAAGCAAACTCAGTCTTTAAAATCCCTGAAAGCTGAAGGGAAGTGTTGACACAGTGATGGCCAGAGACAGTGTACTGCCATGTCACAGGTCATCACTGTGCCCCAGGACAAAGCACAGAAGTTTATTCTCCACAGTTGGCTGATTGTTACTTCCACAAAATATGTGAATTTGCTGCTTCTGAGAGGCAATGTGAAAGAGGAAGTATTACTTTTTATGTACAGAATTATTTATTTATAGAAATTTTGGTACAGTGTACATTGAAAACATGTAAGATATTGAAGTGTCTAACAAATGGCATTAAAGTGTCTTTAATAAAGGTTCATTTATAAATACTAAGTGTGTGCTATGGTCATTGTTCTAAGTGCAGTTATTCTGCCTTTTAATATTTTTTCCCCAAAGGGAGACTACTTAAGACAGCATCACAGACGACACTGCTGCCCCAGAAGGCACAGCGGCGCCACATTCCTTGGATGGCTCACTAATTTTTTGCCACCTGGAGCTGGTTAGTTAAGCCTTGTGCTCCCCGAATGTGCTGAGCCTCCCCTCCTGCAGCCAGTGTTGCTTGCACTCACCATGAGGACAAAGAAACAGCTCTAGCTGGCCCTCCCGGGAGGACAGTGGTAGTCATGGGGCTTCGCATCCTGCAGCAAAGTCACTTGCCCACCCACTCAGTCACTGGTGCTGCAGCTGTCTCTCACACTAGGGATTTTGGGGCACTCTGCTGTAAAATAATATAATCATGTGTTTTTATATGAGAAATACAAGGGTAATTAAAAACAGCAGTCTCCAGAAAGAATGTATGCTATGCACCTGCAGTTCATGCTTTTTAAACAAAGCTATAATCTTACACAATAGGAATTAGCCCAGGGGAGAAACGCCCACACACACATTTCCTGCCCCAGCCTCCTTCCTTTCCCAGTCTAGCCATTCGCTTGCATTTTAGTGACTCAGTAGATAGTGGGAGGCAAAGGACACTGAAGTGTTTATTAAGGGGTGGAGATGTTGGTCTGGAGGTCCACCGAGGATAGTTTCCATGGAGACACTCAGGGCTGCACTCTGCAGCCCTCTCAAGGTGCCACACTGCAGCGTCGACTTCGCCAGTCACAGGAAGGCAGGGGCTGCACAGCAGCCAGCAGCCCTCTTCTCCAGGGACACGCAGTGTCTGCTTCATGGGCTCTTCTTGCCCACTTCTAACAGCAAGCTCCGGGTCTGGTCATAGGCACCCAGAAAGATGAAGCCGCCCATGCTGATTGCTGCCATTCGTGGGAAGACACCTGCGAATAACCTAGGAACAGAAACCATGGTTTGCTCACTTGAGCACACCCACTTGTCAAATCCCTCAGACACTTAACAGTGTGTTCCCTTCCTTTCAGAAGACCACTAAGTACACTCCCAAGTATGCATGAGAATCTGGAGCCCAGTCCAGCATGGCTGAATGCTGTGCTGTCTACCTGGGAGCTCTCATACGAAGACGGTAACCACTGTCCCAACATGGTGCTCTAAAAATGAAGTCAAAGGGACAAATCTGAGGTCAGGCTGGGAAGGGTATATCCCAGTGGGACACCTGAGGAGCCTCTGGGTCTCAGTTCAGGGAAGCAAAACAAGTTCTTAAACAGTTCTATCTTCTTGTCCTGGTGACTCAGTGGCACTTTGTTGTTGGAGTTCCCAAATGTGATTCTACAAGGCAGAAATGCATCTCGTTCAGGCTACATAAGGACACCAGAGGCACATGCCTGTGATGGAGAGGAAGCACCTCATACATGGCAGTCCTGGACACTCCAGTGCTCCATCCCAGTCCAATTAGAACCGTGGTGTTTGCGACCCACTCTCTAGATCAGCAGTTCTCAACCTTCCGAATGCTGTGACCCATTAATACAATTTCTCATGCTGTGATGACCCCAACCATAAAATTATTTTCATTGCTACTTCACAATCGTAATTGTGCTACTGTTAAGAATCATAATGTATATTTGTGTTTTCTGATGGTCTTAGGCAACCCCTGTAAAAGGGTTGTTCAACACCCCCCCGCCCAAAAAAAAGGGCTCACAACCCACAGGTTGAGAAGAACTATTCTAGAGGTTCAGATATTCTTCAAATATCCACTGTGATATTACTGAAAAAAGTAATCTGCTAATGACCTACTAGATAAGCCAGCACTGTAAACCAGGAGAATAGCATAATAGCATGTAACTGGACATGGTCTAGGGTGTGTGATCACCAGGCTGTTGGACACAGGACATGGTCTAGGCTGTAAATAACTGATTTCTGCAGAGGAGGGAGGGGCGGGAGGGGCAGAAGACCTCTTATTTCTACTGAAACCTTGCTGCCCAGAAAAGTGCTTTCATATGCAGAAAGACAAAGTTGGAAATCAGAACTTAGGCTGGTGAGGTGGTTAAAGATGCTGGCTATCAAGCCTGATGACCCAAGCTCAATCCCTGGAGAAGAAGGGAACCAGTTATCACAGTTCATTTGATGTCCATATGTGTACACTAGTGGAGAGACTTGGGGTGTAGGGCAACTGTTTTCTTATGCCAACACTCATGCCTTTTAAGGATGTGGGACATTGATGGGGAGTCCCTGCTGGATACACAGCCCCCTCATCCTGCATAACCACCGGAAGTAGTCAGCCGTCCCACCCTTCTATCTGGCACCTCACAGGAAAGCAAGGACTTTCTATCACGGGGCCCCTTTTGATAAGCCATTTAGGGAGCTGGAGAGGTGGCGTAGAGGGTAAAGTGCTTGCAGAGGACCTGCGTTCAAGTCTAGTACCCATGTAAAGCTGGACGTGGTGGCCCCAGAGTGGAGACTCAGAAGACAGACAAAAATTTAAATTACCTTTCAGCGCTAAGTCAGAACCAACATCCACCCTTGACCTGTTTTTCCTTCTCTCCTCTGCCTGTAGTTTTGACATTGCTTAGTTTTAGTCGATGTGGGCTGTGACCTGGTCCTTGCATCACCATGGTGGGGCAATGTCCCAGCCACTGTGTCGTCCCTGCCACCACTTCCTCAACACTGGCAAACGGCTGCAGCTCCACAACACCGTGGTCAGAGGCTTGGCTGAGTCACCACAGACGCTAACATGTGGAAATGAGACCGACAGCTGGCAGGTGGCCTTTATGATGTCGAAAGCCACTGTCCCCAGCTGCTGTTTCTGTGGGCCAGGCACTGCTTATCTAAGAGGATTTCCAAACAGTGTATATGGGACTCACAGCCATTTCCCCTCCTCCATTTCTTTGTTCAGAGTTGAATTAGCCCCCAAATGAATGACTATCGTGTCTTATTTCCTCAGAAGGTGTCAGCCATGCCACTGCTCTGAGACGTCAAGAATCCGTCAGTCTGTCCTGTCCACCAGATCCAGCCTGTATCTCAGACCACTGGAGCGGGACATTCAGTAAAGCCACTGGCTACCACTTTCAGCTGGAAGACCCAAACAAGACAATAGGTTTGCTCTCTGGCAAAAGCATGCCTACATTCCCCAGACCATCAGACAGCTGAAATTGAAAGCGCCGAAGTTACACAAAAACGCAATCTGATCTACTTTAGATGGGGAATGAGACAGGCAGCAGGGCCCAGTGAAGAGTCTGAGGGTAGGCAGGGCTCAGCTATGCATGCAGTGCTGCTTTACCCGGCCATCCCAGCGCCAGCTCACCCTCCTTCTCCAAAGGAGGCTGCTGAGGACTCTGCACACACATCAAGAAGGTTCCATGTAGAAAATCCTTCTTTGCTAACATCTCAGCATTTGCTCAGCTTCAGAACAACTATATGGGTGGAGAATAACAGCTGTTTAGGACATCAAGATATTCTGAAGCACGTGGAGCTGGAGAGAAATATGCAAGTTTGAGAAGCCAAGCTTAGGTCCTCAACACCCACATAAAAGCCAGATGCAGCGGCATACACCTGTACTCAGCACATGGAGGACAGGTTGATCTGGGGCTCACCGGACAGCTGTTGTAGCCAAAATGGTGAGCTCAAGGTTCTGAGAAAGAGACTCTCAAAAACAAGATGGAGCCTGATGAGGATGACACCCAACCCCAACTTCTGGCATCTACAGGCACACAATGTGGGCAATACACCTGTTTGCACATCACATGCAAAGAGAAAGACTGAGGTTCTTAGCTATTAACACAGAACAATACTGCCCAGCTGAGACCAACCACCGTGGAACTGCCAGTACAGTTGTGAGCTGGGTAGCCCTTCAGAGAAAAGTAGACTGCACAGCCAGGTCCTGCTGGTCCTGTAGGATGCGGATGTGGCTGGAAATAGTTCTTTTCTATTTGTATATCTCCAGATATACAAACGTTTACTGCTGTTACACCTATCCATAATTTCCAAGATAGTCACATGTACTTGCAGCTACTATTCCCCAGGTGTGTGTCACACCATCTACATTTGTGTGAGCACACTGTAGGATATACTTGCACAGTGACAAAATTGTCCATCAGTAAAACAAAATAAACCTATAGATGCAGAGCAAATGCCCATCACACGGCATGGCTACCAACGGTTCTTAAAAGTGGTTACAAGGGTTGGAGAGATGGCTCCACAGTTAAGAGCACTGGCTGTTCTTCCAGAGGTCCTGAGTTCAATTCCCAGCAACCACATGGTGGCTCACACCCATCTGTAATGAGATCTGGTGCCCTCTTCGGGCCTGCAGGCATATATGCAGACAGAACACTGTATACATAAAAAAAGACTACAGGTTAAAAAAAAAAAAAGTGGCTACAAACACCCAAGCCCCACTTTGTTCTAACTCACTTTCACGTCTACACTGTGTGAGAACTTATTTGTATCAATGCTGGAGCCCAAATATAGCTAGGGTTATACATTTGCATGTCACCATGGCAGGCCCAAGATCTGAGGAAGAGCCAGGGAAGAGGAGACAAGGCAGCTGCTAAGGGCTGACTTCGTCCTTACCCTGCTAGCCCCTGTGCGCGCCACACCGCATGCATGGCCGAGAGCACATTCCCAACAGCAGTGCTGGAGCCCGCCTGCAGAAGATAGGAAAGACAGGGCTGTTAGCTCCCAGTACTCTGAACAGGCTCCCCTCACCTGCCTTCAAGGCACACTCGGGCTGGCTTGGAAACAAACACTTCAGGGAAGCCACTTCTCTGAGCTCCCCCAAGAACCAATGGCAACTGTTCATCAGAAAGCCGATGGGAAGCAGTTGACCTGGCTGATGGGGGTGGGGTCTTACTATAAAGCCTGACAGGAATGAGGAACGCCATTTTCAGTTTTAAAATCACCCATTCTCAGAGCTGGTCCTGTCCATAGACTAGAATTCTGCTCACACTGCTCCGCTTCCTACAGACCTGGACTCAGAGAATGCTTGGTTCAGATATGTTACTGAAATTCCTTAAAGCTCAGCCTGGAGTTTTGTTTTGTTGTTTTTAACAATTCTGACAACTGTCTTTTCTGGTCACAGCCAACCATAACTAAATTCTGAGTCTGCATGAAGAACATGAAGCCAGTCAAGTTCTCGAGTCTTAGGTCTGAAAACAGTCGCAGGCAGAGGCCCTCAGGTCTGCGGCTTACAGAGTGCAGCTGACAGAATGCTTGTGACATGGCAGCATGCTACACACAGCTCCATCACGGTGACAGTGCTCACTCCCACTGTCAGCATCTCCCAACGGTCGGCAGGTACTCTGGTCACTGCATCCCTACAGCTCTGCCGGACAGCAGATACGGCATCAAATCTGCATTATCTGATACTCACCTTGGCCAGCATGATCCTTGTCTTAGCCACATCCAGAGGTGTAGTAACCGCAGCTGCAAAGCCACCTGTGTGCAAGACCCAACAGTCAGGAGACGTCTAGACAGCATCCTGGCCATTTCTACATCTAGAGTCACAGAACTGTCAAAGTCATGTCTTTGTCACCATGCCTACTTGACTGTGTTGAGAACGGTGCACACATGAAGAATTTTAGTCTACCCTGTTCACACCTCTTGCAGTGATAATGCAAGCAAGTGGAGGCTACTCCTTTTCCTCGTGGGTTAAGGAGTGAGGCCCTACAACTCCCCGTGCTCTCTCTCAGCCTGGTACACTAACACATGTTACATGAGCACATATGACGCGTGAACAGCCAGATATGGGTTTTTATTGTGAGAGGCTCTGGGGATCGCACCTTTCTGTAGGCTACCACGGCTGATTCTGTTCTGCACGGGCAGGCTCACGGGTGCCACAGGACTTCTCTCCAGGAGGCTTCCTCTGTTTCCCAGGCTCTGGATAACAGTCCAGAGAATGATTACGCTTGGCCCTCTCAGCACCACCTCCCATTCCCTCTTGCTTCGGCACACGTTCCGCCTCAAGCCTTCCTTTCCATATTCTCCTGTGTTTTCTTCATCTAACTACTATGATGGGCAAACTGTCC
This sequence comes from Microtus ochrogaster, assembly GCF_000317375.1. NCBI lineage: Eukaryota > Metazoa > Chordata > Mammalia > Rodentia > Cricetidae > Microtus > Microtus ochrogaster. Next base: position 8,698,350 of record NW_004949099.1, on the reverse strand, counting down.
ACAGACTTTAACAGTGTTTCTATCTGTGGACACAGAAACCAGGAATTTATTGCTAATATAAACTATAGCCTATCGTCTCAAAAGGTTTTGTTTGCTTAAGACAAGGTCTCACTGTGTACCCAGAGCTAGCTTGGAAATTGTTATGTAGATCAGGCTGGCCCAAACCCACAGGGCTTGCTTCCACCTCCTTGTCTTGGGATTAAAGGCTTGTGACACCACTACCAGCCAGGCCTGATGTCAATACTTTACTAACCTGCTGCAAAGACGCATACAAAACCCTGAAAGAACAGAAGGAGAGAGAAACAATAACCCCTAAAAGGCTTTCGGCTTACAAAGGGGGCTCCAGAAGTAGCTCCAGGCTCCCTCTGCTGTGACATGTGGATAAAAGGGGCACTGACTTCTGACAAATATTTTTCTAAATGTGGGGCTGAAATAAGGTGGCCACAGTGACCCTGGGCTGCACAGTGACATCTGTTCTGACACTTGTGGGAAGGCACACCCATTCCCAGTTTACGTTCTAATTTTGGTTACCCACGACTGCCACACACCTTAGACCTGTCAGCACCCCCTTTGTTTAGAACCCCTTACTTTTTGTCCTTTTAGATTATAAGTTTGTGGACCAACAAGATGGCTCAGCAAGTGAAGAGCATTTGCCACGAGTCCAATGCCCAGAGTGCGAACCCTGGACGGCACATGGCGGAAAGAGAACTGACCCCCAAGTACCCTGACTCCCCCATGCTGGCATGGCATGAACATGCCTTCACCCATCACCACCACATACTAGTGGGAAAGAAACTGAACACATTTAAAAAGATTCTGCCCAGTGCAGTGCTCTTGTGTGACCCAGACTCCTAAGGACACTTTGCTTCCCTGAACGCTCAGCTGCAGCTTTCGGAGCCACATTCATGGAACTGATTTTCCCAGGAAAACTACTTGCTGCCTGGGGGACAAATGTAGTAATAATCCTCTAAAAGGCAAAGGAACCCCTTCTCTGACAGCTTGGAGATACCCCTCAGAGCAGAAGCTAGGAATGTGGTGGACGGGGCCCCAAGCCAACCCCGGCAGCCCTGCTCATCTCTGCTCCTGGAGCCTCCTAACTGATGCATCCAGGGGAAAGACTTTCTTCCTGTCCACCTCCCTCTCAGGATCCAAGCAAGGCTCCCGGGATGGACACACACACGTACCCTATTCTACAGTTCAAGGGATGACAGCCTCCTCTTTCCCCTATACCTTTGCTCTTAAGAGAATATAAGAAAGTTTTTACTAGAAGAAATTGATTCAAAGATACCAGAATACCAAAACTGTAGTAAACATATCAATAGCCAACATCATTAGGTTTTATTTAAGACTCAAGGCCTAGAGTGAGGAAGCTGGCAACACCCTTCTTTTTTCCTGACTTTAACCCTGACCAGAAGCCAGGGGAATTTCTAAGCATGACAAGCCATCAACACCTCCAATCTCAAGAGACATTTTTGGGTATTTGTGCCAAGTAGCTTATGAAGCAAGCACGGGCACAGAATAGCGTGCTGAGGATGGCACAGAACACAGTCCTGGGCAATGAGCAGGCCAATTTAAACTTGGGAAAGCGTATACGGATGTAAAGTCTCATCTCTGACTTGAGGGCAAGTTTGATCATGAAAAGCAGCGAGTCGGTACAGCAGTGTGTGGATGTCTGGACAGGGCTGCAGTCCACTCTTGCAGAACAATTTACTTGATTTGGACAGTTTTCAAATTATGTTTATCCTACAGCAATGTTTTCAAAATATTCATCTTGTTTCTCTAATGTTTGTACCAAACAAAATTTCCAAAGAATATAAACAAGAAGTGTATTTCTTCTCTGCTAATGTATGATGATCTGCGAACAATGCATTTTCCCCTGCTGAGGGACGATGGCCTTGAACCCAGTAAAGATCTGTCACTTGTACTGGTTTAATAAAACACTGATTGGCCCATAGCTAGGCAAAAAGTATAGGCAGGGTGTGGAAGCCTAAAAAGGCCTATTTCCTTCTTGACCAAAGGTCAGAGAGTTGAGACTTGTTAGTTCCTTCAAGGTTACTGTGCTTCTACCTCAGGCAAGGGACCCACTGAGGAGACACTTGAACAGAGATTTCTGCTCTCTCAAGGTTATTGTAGCTAATTGCCAGACCACGTGCTCCTGGAATAGGGAAGTAGTTTGATCCCACCTCAAACAAAAGTCTAAGGATTCAACTAAGTTCCAGTTCCCTTTTTATGGACATAACTTGGGATTCCACCCAGGGAGTGGTTTGCCTACAGAATGTTTTAGTCTAGGGCGTGAGCATGACTTGTTTAGTTCTAGCAACAGAATGTTTAACTATAAATGTAACCTTTCAATTGATATTTCAATTCCTTGTATCAGGTTAATGCAGTCTTTTGTCTTACTCTTACTTTTTGGGGTAGGGTATTTTAAGCAGTTGGAAATTAAATGCAGACAAATTTTCAGTACTGGCTAAAAATATTCCCTCCCAATACTACCCTATATGTTTCTCTGTTTCATTATCTTCATTTGTGTCTTCATATTCTTTACTGCATTTCTAAATCCCCACACCTCTAGTCTGGAGAAAGGCATTTTTGTTGAGGCTGGCTCTCAACAGCAGGGCAACCAGAATAGGAGAATTCTGGGAACAGGAAAGGCTCAATCTGCAGTCATCACCTAGACACAGAGGAAGCAAGATGAGAATGCCTCGGTGATAAAGGTACCAACCCACGTGGCTAACACAGACAAGAATTATTGGTTAATGTAAGGTATACGAGTTAATAAGAAGCCTGAGCTAATAGGCTGACCAGTTTATAATTAATGTAAGCCTCTGTGTGTTTCCTTAGGACTGACTAGCTATAAGACAGGGCAGGACAGAAACCTTTGTCAACAAGTCCCACCCCCCCACATAGGCCTTAAACTCGAAGGCTAGACAGAAAATCGCAGTGACTGCAGATCATGACATCATCCAGCGCTGTCCAGGAAATGAGTTATTATGGGGACTGCCTTCCAATTGGGGGATGTTGCTTTTTTTTAATTGGAAGAGTAGGAACTCCTTACAGCTGTTCAGTTTTACAGATGGCTGAGGGTCAATGCACACATCACTGGATCCATCCAGGGAGGAGTGATTATTTCTATGCTATGGGTCAGAAAGCCCAAGGTCTTCTCCAGGAACTGGGCTTAAACCAGAGACTCGGCCACTTGTTAGAGAGCCCAGCCTAGCTCAGCATCACGCATCCAGAAAGGCCAGGGCAGAGGGTTCCCACCACAGAACACATGTGTGACAGAAACTGTCCTCCTTCCCTCCTTTGACAAATGTGAGTACGATGCAGAGCATTCCTCAGCAAGAGGACTGTATAAAAACAAATCCCCAAATATACAGTATCCATGTGTCTGCATGTAAACTCTGGAATCGTGATTTGAAGGATGTCTTAGGGTTTCTAGTGCTGTGAAGAGACACCATACCATGACTGTGGCGATTGGAAAACATTTCATTGGGGCTGGATTATGGTTTCAGAGGTTAGTCTATTATCATCATGGTGGAAACCATGGCAGCATGCAGGTAGATATGATGCTGGAGAAGGTGCTGAGAGTTCTACATCCTGATCTGCAGGCAGCAGAGGAGACTGTGTGCCACAGTGGGCATAGCTTGAGCATATGAGACCTCAAAGCCCGCTCCTACAGTGAACAGCTTCCTCCTACAAGGCCACACCTAACAGTGCCACTCCCTCTGGGCCAAGTATTCAAATACATGAGTCTATGGGGGCACACCTAATCAAACCACCACAATGGATATACCAGAACATACTTCTTATTTGAAGGCAGGTAACTTTTAGAGTATTCAACACCAAGAAGTGGCTTTTCAGGGGCTGAAGAGATGACTCAGCAGTTAAGAGCACCAGCTGCTCTGCCAGAGGTCCTGAGTTCAATTCTCAGCATCCACATGGTGGCTCACAGCCATCTGTAATGAGATCTGGTTCTCTCTTCTGGCCTGCAGGCATAACACTTGTATGTATGTATGTATGTATGTATGTATGTATGTATATATATATATATATATATATA
>NW_004949099.1:8688376-8694190 GCF_000317375.1 Microtus ochrogaster | reverse complement strand
TATATATATATATAATTTTTTTTTTAAAGTAGCTTCTCTTGTCCAGGATGACTCCATTTCCATAATGTTTTCTTGGTGTTCCACCCCTAATAACTCTGCCCCAGGCGAGAAGACAGTCAACAAAAGTAATACACACTTCTCTAAAGGGTGGGACAGCAAAGCATCCTGACCTCTGGAAAATGAATTAAGACCCCTCCCTTAAGCCCGCCCCCAATGATGCAGGTGTGGAAACCATTATCCCCCCTGATCTGGACAGACTGATGCCTTCTCTGAAGTAAAGTTCTTATCTCTGGTGGTTACTTCCACACCTTACATGGGTTTAAATTATTAACAAATGAGTCAATAAAATGTATGGCTTCTGTTTTCCTAATCACTACATGAAAACAAATAAAATCCAACAACAGTTACAGATATTTGTAAAAGAATCATTTTCCCCACAGCTGCTGACCTCCAATCTGCCTGCCCATCCGTTCACCAGCACTATATCCAAACACTTTATAATTCTCTGGCCAAGCTCTACTTTTATTGCAACTATAATTCTAATTTGCCTGTATTTGTACTGACAAACAGACCTTTCTCTTCTACAGTCTTTGAAGCATCTGTGTGCTTAGCATTGAGTGATGGACAGCAGCACAACACTGTGCTGACATGCTGCTCTTGCTTTAACGTCTTCAAAGTGTCCAGATGCTCACAAGCCCACATGTCCTGCCCATTGCATTCAGCCTGCCGTAAGCTGTGGAGTAGCCCCTGTTCTCCTGATACCAATTAATCTCCTGCACTGTCAAACATGTCACACGGGCTGTGAATCTCCCATTGCCCGCAGCACCGCTCCCAGCAGACAGCTGCACAGTACCCCCCTGCCCCAACACACACAGAGGGCTTTATAAACCATCCTTAAAATAATCCAAGGGCCAGAGTGAGGCTTTCATAAAGATAAAAAGGAAAAGGGAAATCTGTCAAAAACAAATTGGTTGTCATTCAAGCAGACACCTCTTTAGGGTTTGTTTCACTCCAAACAGCTAGCGAGGCTCTGTCCGTCTAAACAATGTGGAATTCCTGAAGAATGCTGCTCTGCACAGCGAGCATTTTCACATTCTCTCCCCCACTTTGGTTTTTCCCAGTATAATATAATCCCTTGCACCTGCAAAAGCTCCACAGACTGCTGACTGCCAAGAATCCACCACATGACCGCGCTGCCACGACCAGAGGGCCTGTGTGGAAAGAGAAAAAAAAAAGTTATTCTATCTTTGAGTTTATCAGAACCTGCTGTGGGTTTAACATGGGATGGGAACTTCAGTGAGAAGCTATTTTAGTAGGAATTCTTCAATGATGACGTAAGTGATTTTCCCAAGGACTTAACTGCATTCTAAAATTAGTCAAAGAAGGAAGGGTGACAGCCACGTTATGAGTCTCAAAGGAAGTCTCAAGGAAGATTTCATACACACAAATTAAAGATAATAAATTTATGACAATGAAATATTTTGCGCATTATAATTCATAATTATTCCAGAACAGTGTATGCCAAATTCCTTAGTTCTTTTAAAAATTCTTATCCAAACTCACCTTTGAAAGACACTAGCTGTCACCTGAGTGGTACTTTAATGGAGGGGCATGTTTTGAGACAGGGTCTAAAGATAATCCAGGCTACCCCAAGTGCTAGGACTACCAGTGTGTGCCATGATGCCTAGCATTAATTTAAAATTGGTGAAAACAAGTTTGTGTTGTTCACATAATAAGCTGGGAATCAAAACTATATATATATATATATATATATATATATATATATAAAGTATACAATTTAAGTAAGTTTAGGTGGACACACATACAAACGCAATCACTGCTACAACTGAGACCACATATTACAAGCCAAAGTTCATCATCCCTTTGGAACTTCTTTCCCGAGCCCCACCTCACTGTCCTCTAAGAAACCTGACATTCCTGGCACTACTGACTGGTCTGCCTAGTCTAGACTGTTATACAAATTTAATCACAGGTAGCTGTGAGCAACTAGACATGAGGGCCAGGAACCAATCCTAGGTCCTCTGCAACAGCAGTACATACTCCTAGCCACAATCACCTCTCTGGTTCTTTACCGTGATTCTAACGATGCTGACCTCCTCTTTACATATTTATTTGCCCAAATGAATTTTCAAATATTTGTGTATGCTTATTGGGTTGTCTATTATCTAAATTCATGATATTTCGAAGTTCTAAATATATTCTGAGTATAGTCATTTGAAGTTACTTTTCCTAATCTGTGATTTATCTTTTCATCCTTTGGAGAATGTTTTTCAAATAAGCATTAAATTTTGATTATATCCAAATTATTTTAAGGTAATCATAATATTTATGTATGCTGATATTCATATTATAAATGGGGAGATTTGTTTGATTTTGCTTGAGACAGGGTCTTACTCTGTAGTTCAAGCTGACCTGGAACTCACCACATGAACCAAAGTGGTCTTGAACCCACCCAAAGTAATCCTCCTGGCGCTGCCTGCTCAGCATGGAGCCCACTGGTGTATGCCACGGGGCCTAGATTATGAAGCTTGCTTTTGGTGTCATTTGTAAGAAAACTTTGCCTATTTTAGTGGTGCAAAGCTTTCCCCCCATTATGTTCAGAGATTTTAAGTTTTGTTTTTTTTTTTGAAGCAGTAGATCAAAAAAGTTCTTTCTTCAGCGAAATCCCTTCTCCAAAAACCTCCCTCTAGCTGGTCATCTTCAGATGTCAGTGCTGTACTTGCTTGACTAGCACAGGTTTTAACAGAGTCTGAAATCCAGTAGTTTCCGTTCTCCAAATTGGTTCTTTTTAAAAGTTGTTCTGACTATTCCAGGCTTTTCACATTTCCACATGGAATTTTACATCAGATCACAAGTTCCCACAGGACACCCTGCTGAGAGCTCACCCAAAGTACTTGGGTCCAGGGACTGTTTTTGGGTAGAATGGACACATTAACAATAATGATCTTTTCCTGACTTTTTCATCAGAAGCATTTAGTTACTTTTCTCTTGCTGTGAAGAGACACTGATTAAAACAACTTAAAGGAAAATGTTTACTGTGACTCACAGCTGCAGAACATGAAAGTCCTGATCAACATGGCGGGGAGCATGGCAGCAGGCAGGCATGGTGCTGGGGCAACAGCTTAGAGCTTAGATCTGGTTCAAAGCAGGAGGCAGAGAGAACTAAATTGGAATGGCATGGCCTTTTTAAAACCTCAAAGCCACCCCTAGTGACACACCTTCTCCAACAAGGCCACACCTCCTAATTCTTCCCAAACAGCTCCACCTGTGGATGAAGTATTCAAATGCAAGAGCCCATGGGTGCCATTCTCATGCACACCACCACAGGAAGCTTTTCTCCCCTCATTCTGGCTTCCTATCAGGCCTCTCAACCCTGCGCTAGAGTTTCATAGGCTTTGACCCTGCCTTTGTCAGATTTATTTTCTAATACTCCACATGTCGTGGAGCTATGTAAAGGGTAAATTTGAATATGTAAATGTAATAGAAACTGATTATCAATACAAATGATTTTATATAATTTGTGTTCTGCAACATTAGCCACTTGGCAAGGCCCTCAGTTCAATTTCCAGCAGCACAGAACAAAACCAAAAAATTTCGAAGTATATTCACTACCAGGCTCAAGGTACGTACGTCCCTTGACTATCATTCTATTTTCCAACTTCACTCAGTGGTTCAGCTCGGCGCCTGTGGAGACATCATCAACTTTCCTCACACCTAAAGTCAGGCCTACTTTTTCCTTTCTAATCTGAACCTCTTATTTCTTTACTTATCCTGAAATAATGGCCACATATGTTAGCAAAAAGAGCTCCTGAATATCTCGAGTGTGCAGAATAGTATGACATGGGAGTAGCGTGGCTCCGGGAAATGCGCGCACAGCACACATGAAATAACAACAGCTGACTCTGCACCCATCTCCCACTATGGCATTTATTTCCCCGCTGACGACTCCCTCCGGAAGGGTTACAGGACTGCTAAAGTTGTGATGGTGCCATAAAATCAATCAGTATGCACATGGCCCTATTTACCTTGTCAACAACACAGAACAACAAATAAGATACACGCTGCTGTGTGAGGTCTCATTTCTTCCCAGTCCTACGAGGAAGAGTAATTCTCTGAAAGTGTATTTACTAAAAGTCTACCTATCAAATAGACTTCTTAACTCTGCACATGAAAACAAAGCATCTTTAAAGAAACTTTGCTACAAATGTTTCTAAAGGCTGTAGCTCTACAGAACAGAATTTGGTACATTCTGAGTAAATGCTTTACTCAAATTTATTTATGGAACTAAATGTGCACCTTTGTGGAAAGCATTGTTGTCTCCATTTCTCTATTATAGAGACCCAATGGGACATAATGAAGAACAACAGCTTTTATCTTCTACAGCAATCTTTATGTGATTTAGACACCATTTAATAAAAACGTCACAAAGCATTCATGGTAAATGCACCTCCCACCTGTGTGTGTGTGTTTGTGCCTGCCTTGCTCATGCGAAGCACATGTTATACTATTGAGTTACACCCCAGCCCTTAATGCCATCACTCACTAACACACTGAGTGTAGCAAAATGTGAACATGACCTATGTTTTTTAGTGGGCAGAGATCATTTTCTATTCTTAATCTTCTGATAGCTTCTAAAGAGGACACTATTCCAAACACTGAAGCCACTGCTCCGAAGTTTGATTTATAGCAACAGTAAAGAACAACCAAAGAATGAAAGAGATCACAGAAGGAGAAGGCAACAGGTGTTCAGGGACTGCCTACCAGGTGTTTCTTGCAAGCTCAAGGGGGAAACAAAACTCCTGGGACATTCATGAGGGAGGTACATACAGTAAGTAGGGAGCAGGAGGAAGAGGGCTGCACAGGAGGTGGGGCTGGTGGTGGAGGAGCTTTACAGGGGTGCCAGCTGTGTTCTAGGAAAGGGACCTGGTTACCAAGGGAAGGAAACAATCAAAATAGACTCTGGTGTCTGAAGACTGTTTAAATATAGACTCTTTATAGATCAGCCTGACTTTCCACTTCACCTGGCCAGAATTAGCCTAAGAAGATATAAAAAAAATTATTTTATAATAAAATGAACACTAATAAAAAAATCTTAGGAAAAACAGTCCCCAAGTCTTCAGAGAAATGAAAACAAAGTCAGGGACCAATGTCAGTGGCAAATGCAGGGTACAATGTAAATATGACTGAGAGCAACAGGCACAACTGACTCCTCAGCTACTAAACACTTCTCACGGTAGGATCCTCACCAGTCTCCTGGAGTGTGCGCCTGTTAGCATTCTGTCACCCTTAAATCACTGGTGAGCCTAGCAATGGAACTGGATCTGAATGGGGCCACATGGTGTGTCCCATACAACTGGATAGAGACCTACAGATTGCCACTGACTTTAAAACAGTGTCCACAGCAGGGACCACAGCTACCACTGCCACGACACTGAAATACCCCAGGGAGGTGACTTACACCTGTAATCCCAGCACTTAGAAAATGGTTATGAATTTGAGAATAGCCTGGGCTTCATAGTGAATTTCAAAAGACAGCCTGGAATGAGATGACTCGGTCAAAAACACAAACACAAACAAAAACAAAAACAAAAACAAAACAGGCTGGCTGACTGGAAGTAAACAAATAAAGCACCCATACTATGCCATATTCAAAGCAATTTGCTTCAGTAAGTTTGAGTTTGTTTGTTTGTTTATTTATTTTGGATTTCCGAGACAGGGTTTCTCCGTAGCTTTTGGTTCCTGTCCTGGAACTAGCTCTTGTAGACCAGGCTGGCCTCGAACTCACAGAGATCC
>NW_004949099.1:8662943-8688265 GCF_000317375.1 Microtus ochrogaster | reverse complement strand
TGTGAGTAACTGAATATAAACTCTTGGGAAAAATAATATCGAGACTGACCAATGTAAACAAATGAGAGCCATTTACAAAAGCTGCATTTTGGAGTTAAAAAATAAGAACAATAAAACTGTGCTGGTAAAAAGTATTACATATAAATTAGAAATATATTTGAAATTGTTTCTTAGCCCATGTGTCTGCAAGGACAAGAGGATGGGATACTCACCGGAAAAGCTAGCAAACATCACTCACAGAAAGATTAAATATCGGTTATATTTAAGTAAGTTCAGACCACACTGGAAATAGAATAAAAATAAATACAGCACCAGTGATGGGTCACATGATCCCTACTGACGCTGTTGGACAGCGCACTAAGTAACTGGTGTATCCCAAGTGGGCATTAAAGATTTTACCAGCTCATCTTATTTAATTTTGGAAAGCCTGTATAACCGCGGCAGGTGGAGCTCAGAGGCTAGAGTGAACTAACTGCCCGAGGTCACACGGCTCATCCAGCTGCTTGTTCTTGCTCTGCACAAAGCCACATCTTGTAACAGACAGAATGGTCTGTGTGTGTTTCTCCAGGTTAGTCACCGCGGCTGCACACCCTCCAGTGGAGTGCGGTACAACATGCGAGCTGTCGAGAAAAAACGGTGTCCTTCCCATAGCATCGGTCTAATTACTGTAGTTTGTAACAGAGCTTTCTCTGTTGTCTTGTTTTCTTGCCTGAAGGGCCTTTCTGAACACACATACACACAAAACCTGAGTAAGTATTTCCATTGCCACATCAGAGTAACTGTCTCTCCCAGCAAGGCAGACAAAAGACTGGAGAGGTGAGGAAGGACCGAAAGGGGCCAAACACGAAGAAACAATGTTGGAGCCGCAACTGTTAAGTAAGGATTTAAAAATACAAAGAGCCACTTATTCTCAGGTATGTGAATCCTGATCTCAGTATCACGTTGTTTCCTTTTTCTTTTCAAATAAAAACAAAATTTTATGATGACTACAGACATTTATTTATATCAAAGAGAAATTCAAGTTTCAGGGTTAGGACTGAACATCAGAATGCACTTAACTTCTTCATTTCTCCTTAGGTAAACCTTTCCTATTGCAGGGTGATAGGGAAGGAAGTGTTTCTGATCAAATCTATTCTAAAATAATTTTAGGTTTGCAGAAGAGCTGCAGAATCAGCTCAGTTCCTATGTACTCCCCCGCCCCAGCATCCATAGTTCAAGGATCAAAGCTGACTACAAAAATCAGTACAAACCTACTAAGCTGTAGGTCTTAATTGAGTTTTACAGGAACTGCTACTGTCTGAAAGTATGTGACTTCCGTCTGCCTGGCTCTTTCCCACTAGTGGTGATTCAGTGCACTGCTACAGAAATAACTGAGTTGTCTACATCCCCCAAGTGAGTCCTCACTTTTTTTGTTAACGTGTTTTATCTTGTAACCTTGTCTAGAGCTCCATATGTAGACCATGCTGGTCTTGAACTCCAGGCATGCAACACCACCTGGTTTCAGCCATTGTTGAAGGCTTGTCCGAGGAAGAATAATATGAGAAACTCTGGCTCTCCCAGCCCATCCCAGCATGGCAGACCCCAGTAGCAATATTTACAAAGAGGTACAAATAGGCAGTATCAGGAATGACTTGGAGTCCCAGTGTGGGCAACTATCTTCCTGATGGTGAGCTTTCCAAGAATGTGAGCTTGATGAAATGCGAGCTGTGTGATCCACTGGTGACGTCTGACAAGATATAGCACACACATAGCACACTGATTATCTAAACCTGCTTATAACCCCAATAAAACCCATTGGCTCACCAAGGTGGACTTCACTGTTATCATACTTTGGTCTGTCATTAGTTCCATATCGCCCAGGAATACTGTCAGACAACAGGTCTCTGTTTCAGTCCCTGCCTTGAGCTCTTTTCCTGACTTCTCTCAATGATGGGACTGTAAGCTGAAATAAACCCTTTCTTCTCCTTTATTGATTTGGTCAGTGTTCTTCATAGCACCAGAGAAGCAAACAAGAACAGTTTGACTCAGTCAGCAATCAGGAAATAGATCTGCTCTTACCTTAAGACTTCTTCCTCCATGCTGAAATACAGGGCACGATATTACCATGGTAATAATCATACATGTGTACTTTACGCTCATTTGTACCACCTCAAACCTGCCTGTACTGAGAACTGTTCTGAGCCAGAAAGCCTATCCACAGAGACAGTTCTCTCTCCCAGTCTCACAAAACAGTGCCTAAGGAAAACTGAAGACTGAGCATCTTTGAATGATGCTTTATTATTCAATACATCAGAGACATTTCTGTAGATGTGATCGTGGTGGGTATTCAGCAATCACTACATCACAATCAACAACAAAAAGTTACTGCTCTTTAATTAGAAAACATAGTTTTAATACAGTATTGCTTCTGCTTGATAATTACAGAATAAAAGAGAAATACCCAAGTAACTATAGTCCACAGTTACCTGTAAAGGAAATGAGGGTGTGCTAGCCTAGTTTCCTGTTTCAAGGCTTCAATTCCATTCTATGAAGCACAGAATGATGTCACAGGCTTCTCCAAGTAAGCTGATTTGTTTTTGTTTGGCTTCAAGCTTCATGTTTTCATTTCTTAGTTACTACTATGTAATTCTGCACCATCTTGTAAGACTATGTAGCTCTGGAAGCAATTAGCAATTCTCCTCCTGCATTGTGAACTGCTGTTTCCTAGGTTTTGTTGTTCTTTTTTTTAGGCTTGACCTTCCTACAGAACATTCAACATATCTTTTAATAATACATTTACTCTTCATCTAAACTTAGGAAGAAAAAAAACCTGTATGTTTCAAAAAGAAAACATTTTTATGGCTGTGAATATAGTTCCAAAGGAACTTATGAATAAAATAGTCAATATAACAGTTATACAAGTCTGTGTGGAACTCAATCAAGAAAGAATGCTAACCTATCAACCCCTAGTGCAAGAGGCAGAACATGAAGAATATAAACTTAAACAGGCAAACAACAATATTCATTCATCTTCACTGCAACGTGCTGTAGGGAATGTGACACCTGAGAGGTGGCTCTGAGGTGACCTTTGCATGTGCCCACTGGTCCTGAAGAACTGTTGGCTGCCCAGACTCAAAATAATCACTCAGAAACTATATTATTTAAATCACTGATTGGCTAATCAGTTAAACATATTGCTAGATAGCTCTTATATAATTGGTTAACCCATTTCTATTATTTTATATTTTACCATGAGGCTCATGGCCTACTAGCAAGGTTCTGGCTGGTGGTTTGCATCTGTCTCCTCTAGTGGCTCCATGGCTTCTCACTGACTCTGCCTTCTTTCTCCCAGCATTCAGTTTGTTTTCCTGCCTAGCTCTATTCTGCTAAGGCATTGGCCGAGAGCAGCTTCTTAATTCATTAACCAATAAAAGCAACACATAGACTGAAGGACTTCCCAAAGAACTGCCTTTGAGGGACTGCCAAGATAGAATATGACCGACTTTTACTAACTGTGGATCAAATGAAAGGGACAGTCACAGTAAAGACACTGCATTTCATGAACAAGCGCACGTGTGGATGGACTGAGAACATAAGGGCTAGAGTCAGACACGGGTTCAGATCTCAAAGATACTCCTTAGCACTCCTGTGACTGGGAGCAAGGCTTGTGGCTGGCACACTCTTTGTCTCTTTCCCCAGCTACAAAGTGAGGACAAATGACACCTGTCACGGTCACTGCTGTTACGCAGTAAAAAGTGCTAGGAGCAAATATAACCCTAAGTGACTTGATGGCAGAGACCTGCATGCCTGGCATTCCTAGCTAAGTCTAATGAAAGGCTCAGCTCTGAGTTCTGCAGGGTGGGAATAAGATTATAATGCAAGGCTGCCATGGAATCTGGCCACAACCCATGTCTTTGGTAAGTGTGTTTAGGGGATGGCAGGTGCCCTCTTGAAACGCCAGCACGAACTATACAGGTGTTATGATTTCTGAGGAAGAACAATGAAAGGTCCTGACTGGAAGAGGGTGATACTTGTCTAATAACTAGTCATGATGACTAGCTGGACTTGAGGCTGAAGGAGAGAGCTAGAATACATGTAGCAGAGGAGAATTAATTTATAAAATGTTTGAGTGCATGCCACATATGTGGGGACATCTGTGGAAGCCAGTCTGGGGTATCACACTCACAATGCTCCTGCCCCAGCCCCCTAGGGCTGGAATTACAGGTACATACCACAACCTGGCCCAAGGCGAGCATAAACCATGAAGAAAAGATCCTTCTCTAAGGGCAATCGTGACAATCTACCCCTTCATTTGTCCTCCTCAAGATGTACTGTCTTTCTTCATTGAAAAGGGATTTTGAAGAAACTATCTATTATGATGACAGACCTTGGGGACACAGGCGAGTGGCTTCCTGATTAGCTTGACCACTGCAGTGCTCTGTATGCTATGTGCCTCTGCCCACTGCACTCAGCTGCAATCCTTCCGGACTGAATGAGGTCTGGCCCAGGACGGGGCAATGAAGATGCACTAGCTGCTTGCACCACACTGGCTGCCTGTGCCATTGGTCTGCCGGTGGAAGGGTCTTATCTGAGTGCTCTCAGCTTGGTTCTGAGACAAGCAACTGAAAACACAAGCATCAGGGAGTCTGCACAGCCCAGAGCAGACAGCTTTGATCAGGAGATCAAACCCTGACTAAACTTTGAAAGATGCATCCCATCTGGATCCATGAAAGTACCATTCTGGGGGTAAATTCAGGGGAAAAAATACAAGAGGAAGGGTTTGGGGAACCACTGCAAGGCATGGCATGAAGAGCTGTGAAAGCCAACGACCTCACATTGACGAAGTCCTAAGTGTCTAAGGACACAAATGCCACTTCCAAAGACTGAGAGCTGTGAAGACAGCTTACAGGCTAAAACACCTGGCACATAAGCATGAGGACCAGACATCAGGTTACCCAGAACACAGAGAGAAGCCTGGCAGGAAAGGTGGTTGGCCACCTGCAATCTCAGCACTTGGGAGACAGAGACAGGGTTCTTGGTGTAAGCTGGCTAGTTAGATCGCCAGAATAAGCAAGTTTCATGTTAAGTAAAGGATCTGGTTTGATATGTAAACTGGAGAGTGAATAAAGAAAAAAAGCACTGTCAGCTTTGGGCCTCCACATGCATGAACACACATGTGCATGTGTACTTAGATACATGACAACCCACACACATGTATACACAAATATACTCACCACACACACATACTCATAACATCAAAAATATGCACACGCTACACATACCCACATACCCTACACACATCACATACACGCACATGTGCGCACACACACACTCATGAGTGTACAACATATACCACACAATCATAACACACACACACTACACCACACACAGAGACACACACACACACACACACTCATTCACACTCATATACTGTGAACGTAGATAATAAATTAGAGAACCTGTTAGGGTTTGGGGCAGGCATAAGGTATTAAAAAAAATCTTACAGCCAATGTCTACAGGTTTAAAAAGTCAGTTGACAGGGGGCTGGAGAAATGACTCAACAGTTAAGAGAACTGGCTGTTCTTCCAGAGGTCCTGAGTTCAATTCCCAGCAACCACATGGTGGCTCACAACCATCAATAATAGGATCCAATGCCCTCTTCTGGCATGCAGGTGTACATATAGAGTGTTCATACATAGACTATAAATAATTTTTTAAGTCAGTCAAGAAAACAGGGTAAACAATGTGATTGCGAAGAGAAACCAGCAGTGACCCTTTATAATGAGTCTGGAGACCAGGAGGATAGAAGCAGCTCTGGTTAAGTCAAGTGGGGGACAGCAGGAGGAAGTCTGTTTAGAGGAAAGGTGACCACTGTAATCTGGACAAAGAACGTTTAGGATAGTGGTGTTCACCGACTGCCTCCAGACACTGCTGACTACATACCATGGACTACGAGGGCCCTGGCTGAGAAAGTTTCCTAAATCACATTCCTACATGAGAACCACAGAGAACCCCTCCCCCCAATAACACAATCTCCTTGCGCAACTGCAAAAGCAACTTGAGTGGATAAAACCAGAAACACAAAAGCAAATGCTCTGAGGTTTCTGCTCTAAAAAGACCCTGTAACCTCACATTTGGATGTTAAACAAAAACAGAATATTTGAAAAGATGCAAAACATCTCTAGTCATCACTTAACCTTGAGGGAAATTCAAAGCAAAACTATGATGAGATGCTTGCCTACAACTATTAGAAAGGCTGTTTTCTCTAAATCAACTCACAACAGCAAGGACACAGAACAGGAATCTCGCACACACGCTGCTGGCGATGCACTGGAAAACACCCTATGGACTCTTATACAGCTAAGCATGTGCCCTGCTTCCGGCCCAGGGACACCACTCCTCAGCAGCTTTCTCGGGGTGGGAGGGATATCCATACAAATACTACACACAGATATTCATAGAAGCTCAATGAATACCGACTGGAACTTTGGAATAGCTCAAATGTATATCAGTATTGAATAGAGCCACACACTCTGAAACACCAGTGATAAAAAGTAATCAATACCCGTGCAAGAAGCAACACAAAGACCCAACAGCACTGCAGAAGGAAGAGAACGGAGCAGGGCATGAAATGCTGCAGGGCACATTCTACCTGCTTAGTGACACCAAAATGCAGTGAGAGCAGGGGACTCGGGGGAGAAAAAGGGCACTCGTGACACCATGGTTCGAGTGAACTGGGCTGGAACACTGTCATAACTAACGTATCCTTTCTAAGGGTGACAGTGTATACGGACTCTCTGAGGAACGTATCCTTTCTAAGGGTGACAGTGTATACAGAGTCTCTGAGGAACTAAACAAATACACAGCACTTCTCACACGCTTTAAACAGGGCAGGAGAGACAGCTCAGCAGTCAGGACACTGGCTGCTCTTCTTTCTTCAGCTCAATTCCCAGCACCCACATGTAAGCTCACAAACATCTGAAACTACAGTGCAGGGCCCCGACGCCCTCTTCTGGCTTCCGAAGGCAGCAGGCACACATTTAGGGCAGACATGCATGAAGGAAACACATAAAATTAAAACTAAATTTACCAAAAACAAAACCCAAAAGCCTTGAAGCACAGTACTGTCATCTCTGATTACCACAAAAGTTCGCAGTGATTTCTTAACTAGTTAGAATTCTACAAATGCCCTTAAAATTTTGGAAAGAAATGAGCCAACCCATGCTTCTTCCCTCTTTGAACCTCCGAGCATTCCTCTGTGGGCTCAGAGTGCCAGGACGCTAGAATGTGTAGAATCTGCGTGAATTGGTCATTGAGGCACTTAGACAGGGGCTCTTGTTTGCTGGACAGCTGTTGGATTCATTGTTCTTTTCTCACAGGCTAAAAAGGGGAACTGGTATGCTAAGGGAATGTGACCTTCTCACTGGATAGCTGTTACATCACCCCTGAAACACTGGCCAAGGAATCTGTGCTCACTGCACCAGGAAAAGCAGAAACACAAGAAAAGACCCCAAACTCCAGTAAACGAGCGGTACTACCTTTGTAAAAAATCTTGAATGTTCTAGTTTACTTTAACTTTTGAAAAATTTACATTTATTTGTATGTGTGTGTGTTTTCGCGCACGCATGTATTCATGGGGGAGGGCTTACAAATGCATGCCAAGGCATGAGATCGGAGGTCAGAAGACAATATTTAGAAGCTGGTTCTCTCCTTCTACCATGTGGGCTCTGGGACTAAACTGTGGCCAGAAGGCCTTTGCCTTCTGAGCTATCTTGATGGCTCCAAGCCTCCAGTTTACTTTCTAAAAGAACAATGTTTTGAACTCATTTATTATTCTTGGTATGCAATTTTAATACAATTTATTTAGGAGTCCAAACTCCTAAATAACTCTTAAGATATTTTTAAGAGCGTTTTCATGCATAGAAACTCCATAAAACTATTGTAGCATCAACTCAGGTTTTGTTTGCTCTTTCTTTCCTGCAGTTCTGAGACTAAATTTGGGGATGCAGGCATGTACTGCCCAGCTGACCCAGCCCCAATCCCTATCTTGATACTTTGCCATTCTCCTGCTTCGTTACTTAAAACCCTTCTCACTTGGACAGGAACTTTCGATCTTTCCTGACCGCTAACCTACTAAACCGTATGTCTTACTAGGTCTATATCACTACTCGGTCCAGCTCTCTGTGCACAGTGCACAGTGCAACACTGAAATTGCTCATGAGGATGCTGACCTGGATGGCTCTTTTTACTAAGTCCTTTCTTTACAGGGCTGACAAAGACCCATGTGATTCAAACCACTATCAGTGCCCCAGTGGTGAAAAACAAAGGCAATGTCTATGCATGCTTAAGCAATTTAATTAATCAAGTTTTGTGAGTGCCTGTTCACGCACGCACACACACCACAGCCTGTGTGTGGAGAAACACTTCTGGCTGCTGGTAATTTACAATTTTTAAACTTTTACTCACTAGTATCTTCTTCCATTGCATACCCACACTGTTGGGAACTAGAAAAAATTCTCCAAATGATGATTAAAAACTTACTTTCAAGGATTCCCACAAGGGAAACTGGACCAAGGAGAAAGGAATCTGGAAAGAGAGAGAAAACATGCAAATTAGGTAACATCTATCTGGCATTATTGTAAGAACCCACAATTATTACAGTGCTTCATTTTATCTCATAGCTGTAATATGGACAGTATTAGCAAATACACAAGTTTAGTATGTTTGAAAACCTGATAAACTCTGGCCATAGATCTTCTACTATTTGAAGATTAAGGAATGCAAAGACCATAATGAAGCAAAGAGAAATGCAGGAGATAAGGTTGACTCAGAAATGATACACCAAACATCTCCTATGGCAACACCCACAGTAAGACCCAAGCAGGTTCTATGTGACCGCTATGGCTGTACAGTCCTCAGCAGGTAATGTGAGGGGTCAGAAGAGAAAGGGTGAGGGAGGAGAAAGGGAAAGATGTAGAAGATGGAGACAATAAGAGATACAGGGAGAAGGGAAGCAAGTAAAACAAGGAGAGGGAGGGATGGAAATAAGAAGTGAGGGCAGCGGGGGGGGGGACAACGGGAGGGGGGACAGCAGGGGGAGAGGGAGAAGGAAGCAGGCAGGAGAAGACTAGCCTGAAGGAAAAACAGTGGAAGATGGGCAGGAAAGGAAGAGGGAGACCGAGGAGAGGATGGAGGGATGGAAATGGGGCGGGGACTGGTGGACAGCAGGGGGTACAGCAAGAGTCACTTGCAGGGGCATGTCAATATGGCAAACTCCAGGAACCTGCCAACTGTCTGGGAGTGGATGGCTGCACCCTAGAGGAAGAAAAGCTCTATAGGGATTGCACTCCATGCAGAATTCAAAGTAAAGCTGTTGAGTCAGGGAGAAAGTCCCCTGCAGTCCTCAGAAGAGGTGTGAACACTGAACTATGGGACAGATCACCAGGTCCTCAGTAAACTGGACTTCACAAAAGCACTACTAAGCCCTCATGTCAATCAACACTGTTCTCCTCACCCTGCTGACAGATGAAGAGGCTGGGGTCCACAGAAACTGTGTAACCTGCCAAATACACAGTCAGTCAGGCCACCTGACTTCAGAGCCCTAACTACTATTTTACCTGCAAAGACAAACATTTAACCATGTTTATCTGCTTATAAGTCCACATGGTACAATTTCTTTGCTTTTAATTAAACTTTTGGAAATTCTTAAAAAAAAAAAACCCACACCCACATTTCCAAAATAAGAATAAACTCCAGTGGACTCCAGTCACTCTTCCCCATCACTGCCTGGCACACTCAGGGGCTCACAGTGGTCCCAGAGTTGCTATCTCTACAGAGTTTAGTTCAGGGATACTGTCTAGACTGTGCCCATGTGGACTGCCAGAGTGTCGATCAGTGCGCATCCCCACACCTTTTGGAGGAATTGACAGGTGTGTAATAACTATCTGCGATCACATGAACTCAGGACAGGAAGTTATTGCTATGCTTAGTCAGAAACACAAAGTCTGTCACTATCTGTCTAAAGCAGATGGTGTCCCTGCCTGGGAATGACAGTGGTCATAAAGAGAATCTGCTCTACTCAGAAAGAAAATGGTAGTGTGTGTGTGTGTGTGTGTGTGTGTGTGTGTGTGTGTCAGTGTCACTAGTTCGGGTTAAGTTCACAAACGACAGTCTCAGAGATGCTTGTTCATGTCATAAGTAAGCAGTCACTCACCCTACATGTCACAGTCCCACAAAACGTTAAGTCAAGTGTTTTGATTCCCAAAACAAATCTGACATTGTCCATCCTGAAACTCAAGAACTATATTTTCAATGAAATCAAACACCAAAACAAAATCCCTGGTTGTGAAACTGACTTCTAAAAACGTTTCTAAAATCTTAACAAAGTACACAGTGCGGGGAGACGCCACCAAGAGGAGAAGCAGCAGGACTTCATCTTCTCAGTTTAACTTTCTTCCGTGGACTAAGCCTTTCTAAATGCGAAGACAGCGCATTCTATAGCAATGTTAAATGTCTCAGCTGCAAGTTAAAAAGGTCGAAATTATTTTATCAGAATTTATTTGGCTTTTAAGACTATTCGGTTTTCATTCTATGGATAAATATTTTGTCCACTTGCCTCTATTGCAAATTATTCATGAAATTTTTCCTTCAGCTTAAAGAGGCAACTTACATATCATACAATGGAATGACCCTGGTTCAACTATTCCCTGGGGCATTTGCTAAAAAAACAAGGCCCACAGCGAACCCCAGCTTCGCTCCCTACAACAAGATTAACTGACAGACTAAGGCAATTAAACATGCTATAAATGTTTGAATATACAATTTTATTTGGGGCTCTTGGTACTGATAAGGTTCCTCATAAGATAAACGCCCGATGTGTGCAAACTTCTCTAATGTTAGTCAAAACTGTGCAGGCTGCTTGCTGTCTTCCCAGTAAGAGGAAACCGCTATGGAGACGGAGCACACGTGTGTGGGGCAGCTCCACGCTGCTCCTACCTTGGGCAGAACACAGGCTACTGGAGAGCTGCCTCCCTTCCCAGGTCTGGTTTGAAGTCAAACGACACTAACGTTTCTTCAAAACGTGGAATTTTATACCCCAAACAGATGTAAGCTGTTATTCTAAAATGCTTTATAGATGAGGAAAATGAATAGCTATACTCAGAGGTTTTCTATTCCAAAATACAACATACCCATTTTATAGCACCAAAAGTTACAAAATGGGTCACTGTTGTGACTTGTTTAATGCCTCCATTTAAGATGTTTTGTTTGAGTAAGGTTGTTAAGACCCAGGGCACTAATAAGTGAGCAGCAATAAACCCAGCTACCATCAAAGAGGTAGAAGCAGGGGACCCTGCTACAGTTCAACATGGATTCTGCTCAGCAACAAGCAAAGAAGCAATTCTATCCCTTGAGCGTATGTGAAGATTCTGGTGGAAATAGAGAAAGTGGCATCACTAGTAACACGAACAATGTACATGGTTATATCATAAGCAGGACTTACTATCTAAGCATTGGACTACAATTCTGCTTGAATTCAATCAATGTTTCTAACCTTATGATTATAAGATAAATAGCCTTTCATAAACAGTGAGTGATTTATAACCGACGGGCTATAAAATATCATTTCTAAGTATTATTTACCTCTGCAATTTGACTATTTGATAGAACAATCATATAACAAGATACTTTTTTAAATAAATAAGGGTAGATTGTAAGCTATAACAAACACCATGTGAATGACCTACAAACCTATGGGACAAGAAGTTATACTTTAAGAATGAATGTTATTACACTTGGCAAAAATGACCAACATCTCTGTTTATAAACTCAAGGAAATGTGCAAGACTTAAAATTCCAAGGTGTAATGGTTAGTCCTAATCGTTAGCTTGGCCAGATTTAAAATCACTGTGGAAACAAATCTCTTGGCTTGTCTGTGAGGGATTATATAGACTAGGCTAGTTGCAGTAGGAAGATGCACCCTAAATGTGGGTGATATCATTCCACAGGCTGGAGTCTTAGACTCAATAAAAACGGGAAAATGGGCTCTGCGCACACACCCTTGCTCTCTACTTCCTGGCTGACCAGTGTAGGCAGCTGTCTTCACTCCTGCTAGCGGCCTTGGTGGACTGTGTTCACTCACAGTGACACGTAAACTAAACCCTCCCTCCCTTCAGCTGCTTTTGTCAGGTATTTCACTGTGGAAACAAGGAGAATACTAACGCCTAAGATTTAAAAGCAGCATGGAAGTGCTCCGCTTGCCACCGACACAGGAATGGCTCCAAATCTGCCCAGTCCCCTTTCCTAGGAATCCTCCGAGGGAGAGTTCTCTCCTGTTGATGGCAATTTCCAAGTTAATGTGCTTCATTTAGGGTTTTCCATTCCAGTGTCCCACAATGACAGCCATTCCCCTCTTAAATAAAAAGAAAAAGCTGACTGTTCATTCATTCAATCATTCATTCATTTATTTATTTATTTATTTATTTATTTATTTATTATTTTTGGTTTTTCGAGACAAGGTTTCTCTCTGTGTAACCTTGGCTCTCCTGGAACTCACTCTGTAGACCAGGTTGGCCTCAAACTCACAGAGATCTACCTGCCTCTGCCTCCTGAGTGCTGGGATTAAAGGCGTGCGCCACCACCACCCAACTCAGACGTTTCTGTTCAATACCAGTGGAGGCCAAGGGCAAATGATGGGGAGAAAGAAACCCCTTGCTTCAAAATGACTAGCATTTTTTAAAAACAAAACAAAACAAAAAACAGGATAGACTTAGAGCCATTCAAAGTCTGCTAGCAATTGCCTATCAAGGACAGAATTTCAACAGTAAACACATCACGGACAGAGAACAATTAATACATGCTTGCTAGTGCTCCGCATTTACATGCCCAGGACTGCCATCTAGAGAACAGTCCCAGCACAGTTAGGACAGTTCTTTCCACATCGATTAATCTAACCAAGACAATCCCTCACAGACATCTTAGTGTGCCTGGAGGTTTGCCTCCTAGGTGTTGGGTTGACAATACTAGCCCCTATACAGGCCTCTCACTGATGATGGAACTCATGGATTGGGCTAGGCTGGCTGGCCAATGAACACCAAGATCCTGCCATCTCCATCTTCCCAGCCCTGGTAGTACAGATGCTTGCAGCCATGCTTGAACATGGGTACCAGGGACCAAATTTAGGTCCTCAGGTTTGCACAGCAGGCTCTCTCTGACCAAACCATCTCCCCAGAGCCTGCCACTTCTTCCCCATGAGGTCACTGGTAGTTTAGTAACTGACTTTAATCAATTTCAACTCCATTTCTATATCTGGTTTGGTTCAGTGTTGTGGCTGCTACCCTGGTTTATCTTCGCCTCTCTGAAGGTTACTGAGCCCTCAAATGAGGGCTTCTAAGTAAGACTCATGAATAAAACCAAAGGAGACAACCATACCAACAGAGGTAACAAGGTGCAGCCCAGAAACACAAAACATGAAAAACCAAGGAATCATGACTCACAGAATCTAACTCCTCTGAAGAAGGTGAACCCAGCAAAGCCGACAAAACTAACAGACATGTGAGAATGCGAAGCTCTAGGAATCAAGCAGACATGGTGGAGAGTAAGCCACTACACTAGACCACGCAGAGCACAGATGAGAACAAGCGCAAGGTGGAGGCAGCACCGACACATTCAGGATCTTTATGTTATTCTATATCGTGTGGTGTGTTCATATGCATGTGTGCACATGAGGGCGCATGTCCCTGTGGGAGCCAGAGGCCATTTGCAATGTCTTCCTCACTTTCTCTCCACTTTGCTGCCTGAGGCAGGTTCTCTCACTGGAACTGAGTGGCCAGTTGCTGGGCCTGATTTTTTTTATTTTTTGTATGGGTGCTTAGGATTTAAACTTGGATCCTAATGCTTCTATGGTGAACACTTTTACCTACTGGGCCATCTCTCCAGGCTCCATAATCTTAAACATTTTGAAAGCTGACATGATACTCCAAGTAGAAAACTGCATAACTGACCTCACATGAGGGATCACAGTCAAAAAGCAGGTGCCCCACAGCCAATGTATAAAATTACCTTCAAGCTATGTGCATGTGGTAAATATGAAACGTAAGTGAATTCACACTTAGCCTTAGCCCCTGCTTTAAGATGGTCTTTGCTGCTGAGGACAGCATGCATAGGATGTGGTACTTTGATGTTTCCACCCTTCCACCATGCTGCTCAGAAAACAAGAGGAAAAACCATTTAAGAAGCTCAATGGTTAAGCTTTGTTACTTCTTAGTTTTTCAGTGTCTGGCTTGACAAAAGGAGGCCACTTCATCTCGGCTCCTGCAGCCATTTTTCTGATCATCATTTAGACAGAATCTCACTATGCAGCCCTGGCTAACCTATAACTCACAATGTAGACCAAGTTGGCCTCAAACTTACAGAGATATACTTGCCTCTGCCTCCTGAGTGCAGGGAATAAAATAAAGGAGTATGCCACAATGCCTGGCTGGTTTAATAACTTCTTAAAGAATAAACGAAGAGTTTCAAGCTAACTAAACATAGCAAAGATTCTCCGTTAACAGTGACATCACCTCTACAGATGTACTCTTTGTCTTCACACTGAATCCTCACCTGCTTCCTTCCTGATACCACCTCTAACCTCTCCAAACAGCTCAGTGCAATTAGAAGTACTTTTGGCAGTGGTGCTATTAAAATAAACCAACAACAGTGAGCTTAGCAGTAATGTATCCTTGAGCAATTTACAGACAATAAAGAGAAGAAACAGCAGCTGGTGGAGCAGACGCAAAGACAGCAAACTTGAGAGCAGCAGGCAGTGCACCCCATCCTGGGTCCTGGGCAAGAGGGTTCAATAAACACTACCTGGATGAGTGGGGCAAAGGAAAGAAGGGATGAGAGGAGAGGTGGCCAGTTCAGAGCTCAGGGAGAATAGAACCCACATCCTCTGGATGATAGTTCAGGGAATAACGATTCACTAATTATGGTTTTAAATTTACTTGTGAGATGGTATTTGGAATGCAGAATGTCAAATATAAGTCAGTATCAGTTTCATGCAAAAGAAAAAAAATTAAAAAAAAAAACAGATCTCAGTCACTGTATTTGCTAGTTAAGCCTACAAGTCAGTAACAAACCCATACACACATCTCAGGAAACTTCTATTACCCAGGCACGTCATCTGCTGTCCACAGGCTGGCTAGGGGCACCTTCATTTATGTTCTCAGCTACTACAGAGCCGTGCGAAGATTCAAGTAAACCGACAGCAAATTCAGGGTATAGGAGGGTCACAGGAACCTTACTTTCTAACAAGCATAGTTCTGTATATAAGCACAGGGAAAGAAAAAGCAATTCCAAAGCAGCAAGAATATTTAACATAGAGGGGCTGGAAAGATGACTCAGAGGTTAAGAGCATTGCCTGCTCTTCCAAAGGTCCTGAGTTCAATTCCCAGCAACCACATGGTGGCTCACAACCAGCTGTAATGAGGTCTGCTGCCCTCTTCTGGCCTGCAGGCATACACACAGACGGAATATTGTATACACAATAAATAAATAAATATTTTTTTAAAAAAAAGAATATTTAAAATAAAGAATAAAAACAACTCAATCAAATCACCTAAAACAAGGGTAAGAAACTACAGTGGCAAATATGTAGCAAATGGTATGAAGTATGGTGGATACACGCTGCAACCCACACACTGCAACTCTTGTGAAGCTGAGGCTGATCAAAAGTTTCAACCAGCCCTGGCTATTTAGTGAGCTGTAGGCTAGCCTAGGCTATATAGTGAGAGTCTGTCTATAAGAACAACAAAGCAAACAATAAAACAAAACAGAAACAAGAGAAGCCAGCTGAAAACAAATTGTTACATTAAAATAACAAGTGGAATTTTATTTATATGGAAAATAGGAAGTGACTTTTAAAATGGTGAAAACAAAAAGGTAACCATAGAAATTGAGCTAAAATTAGTAAAGGTGATCTTTAAGAAAGATATTAATTAAGTAGGCTATCAAGATGGCTCAGTAGGTACCAGGCTGCCAAGTCTAACTGGTCAACCCCTGGGAATCCAATGGTGCAAAAAGAGAACCAATTCTGACCTCCACATACAAGCTGTATTATGCATTAACACAGGCACATACAATAAATAAACAAATTTTAAAAAAATATTTAAGTACCAATAAAACCATGATTTATAAAGGTGTATTGAAAACTCACACTCAACCGCAAGCACAACAGTAAAAGAACTCAGACAGTGAACAGAAGAGCCTGCACATCAGGTAGAATTCCTTAATGCCGAGTGGTGAGGGGAAAAAAAATGCATCACTTGGTAAAAGAAGGGAAAGCGGCCCCTCTCAACCCTCACCTCCTCTGCCCCAGGAAAACACAAGGGCTTTGGCTAACATTTCTGCATTGACTCAGAAAACCAAGCAATACTCTGGTCAAAACTATAACAAAGCTCCTAAAAATTACCGCTGTAGTCAAGAGAGCAAGTAAAAGGGATAAATATCCAAATAAAGCCAAGAATATTATGAGAAAGTAAAGGTAGACAGGTGAAACAGAAGGTCCCTGTTTACAACTCAGAATATATTTTGAAAGACTATACTCTAGAAACATCTATTTTAAAAAACGTGTCTTTAGATCCAATGAGCTAAGAAAAGCACAATACAAAATGAAGCATTAATCTTAATAAAAATCAGGTCAGATATTGGGATAAAAATCTGGAATCAGAGAACCAGGAGCAGCTGCCAGCTGCTTCCTATCTGTTTCATTCCTGGATTCCTGTCTTAAAGTTATTGCCACCACTGTCAGGCTTCAATGGTCGGTTAACTAGTGGCTAGCTCCACCCTCTGATCTCCAGGCAAACTTTATTTGTCAAAACACAAAATATCACAAAACAACAAAACGAAGCATGGATAGGGATACCTGGGTGCTCACTGTAGAACTGTCTGCAGCAACTGACACATAGAAGTAAAAGCCATTAATAAGAAAACAGCTGGACCCAAGCATGACTCTTCCTCAGAATAGGAAGCAGTCATTTAGAAAGAATGTTCTGGAAGTGTAATTGTTGGCATAATTGATTTTACATATATGAAGAAAAATAAAATACAAAAATACTATGTATCATAAAATCCTTATATAAAGTCCAGGACTATCAAGACAATGATAATACATAAAGTACACATACATAAATGCATGCACTAATGTTAGGCTATTAATTAATATGAGGCATAGAAGGAGAGGAAGTTGATCAAAGGAGTGAAAAGAGAAACAGCCCCAGAGAAGAACAATTCTCACATATTTTTGACCAAATTAATGTGCATGCATCTTACAAGATGTATCAAGATGAAATCTAAAGGAGAGGGTGTGGAGCAGAAGGCAGGTAACAATATAAGTGGCCTTCGGGAGACTCTGCAAGGGAGAGAATTTAGGGCAACAAAGGGGATTATGTTCAGTGGGGAGAAAAGTGAGGGAAAGTACGGGAACCAGTGAAGACATGAGTGGAAATGTAAACACCAGAGCAGGAAAAGCAGTGTGGTAAGAGCGGCAGTAAGGCCCACAGCAAGGGCACTGGAACCAGACACACATGCACACGCTATGAGCTGGGGGAAAACCAAGCCCATGGTTCAGTGCACATGTGAAGTCCTAGCAATAGCTCAGGGACAGATGAGCACACAGAGCATTTCATTCAGGTATCATCACTGTAAGAGAGGTTCTTGTAGGGACTGAAATGAATGGCTCTAGAGAATAGAGCAGAGTGGCAATAAAATGGGGCTTCTGTGACATTCATCAGACTGAATAGGTAGGTGACAAGTGCACACAACAACAGAGGAAGAATTGGCCTATAGGGCATTTCAAGAGGTATGGGCAGCAGGGAATAGGGATTGCGATGGCCCAGCACTCATTGGGCCCATTGGTCACAGATGCATGAGGTATCTCGAGGAGCCAGAGCTAAGAGCACCATTGTAGGAAGAGCCTGCTCATTGGTTTCCCGACTACCCATACCCTAATAATCACAAAAACTATATTAATCACAATACTGTTTGGCCAATGTCTCAGGCATATTCTTAGCTAGCTCTTACATCTTAAATTAATCCATTTCTATTAATCTGTGTATCACCACGAGGCTGTGGCCTACTGGCAAATATGTGGGGTCCTCCTTTGGCAGCTACATGGCATCTCCTTGACTCCACCTACTCTCTCTATATAGATCTTCAAGCCTGACTATATTCTGCCTTGCCATAAGCCAAAGCAGCATTATTCATTAACCAATAAGAGCAACACATACACAAAAGGACATCTCACATCACACCATGATGAAGAGTTGGTGGGAAATCACTCAGTTCCCACTATAAATCCCCAGTATAAATCTTGTTAAATGAAATAAACCTTCTAGAAGATAAAACAACTGCAAGTCTATATGTGTGGAATGTTACCAAGTCTTATTCATCCCACAAATACTGCTGGACATAGAGAGGTAGGACCCAATTCAATACCATGGATGACTCCCATGCCTCACTCTCACTGACACATAGATCACCAAGACAAAACAAACAAAGCACACTTCCCAAACTCATGAGATTAAAGTACCCCACAGAGGAGGACTTAAACCCCACAGAGGATTCCACCCAACAGCTACTGGATATATTATTCTTTCCAGCAGCTCATGAAACTCTCCCTAACACAGCTCCCTAAAGCAAATCCCAACAAACAGAGAAAAATGATTGGGATAATTTCCCAATTATCAGATTATAATAAGAGTGGCCATCAACAGGAAGGAAAATCCAAAAACTACAAACACATGTAGCTGAGTGTATGCTTTTGAACATTTGGTGGATCACTGAAAAAATATGAGGAAATTCTTACAATGCTTTTAGTTACTAAAAACCAAAAGATACCACGCTGCTCTGTAACAGAAATCAGCAGGTCTAAGAGGGAAGATCACAGCTACACTAAACATAAGAAAAATCTAAAATAAAATGATGTAACACTGCATTGTAGAATCCTGGAAAACAACATGACAAACCACCCCAACCCAGCAGACAATTATGAACAAGGTCAGAGCAAAATTTAATAATGACCAAAAGAACAACACAAAAGATCAACAGGCTGGCCAGGGAAGTTGGTAAGCTAACTGCAGATCTTCACTTCCCAATTCAGTTCCCAGTCTTGTCCGCAGCTCTGTAGCAGATCACCTGCTGCAGCCTCCCCTTCCTGTCTGCCCCCATTCCCAGGGGACAAAGCAGATCCTAGTGGGCCACCCCAGCTTTCCTCCCTCCAGTGGACCCTCTCAGAGCTCTCCTCAGCCCATTCCCATTCTTGAATGTCTACTTCCAATACCTAGAACACGTTCTACCTGCACCTCCCTCCCAGTGCTCACACCTGGCAGGATCCCAGAAGCATTTCCTACCAAGGAACACACAGTCACCACACCCTCCCCTCCTAAGAACCACAGAGGGCAACAGAAACCAAGGACAAAACACCCACCTAACAAAGACAAGACCAGATATCAGCACCTAGAATTACAATCTTCCCAAACCCAGATGCCTAGACACCAGAGTTTAACAAAATCCAACACCCCTTCATAATAAAAGGCCTGGAACAGTGGTTCTCAACATTCCTAGTGCTGCAAATTTTAATATAGTTCCTCATGTTGTGATGATCCTCAACCATAAAATTATTTTCATCACTACTTCATAACTGTAATTTGCTACTGTTATAAATTGCAGTGTAAATATCTGTATTTTCCAATGTTCTCAGGCGGCCCCCCGTGGGGGTAGTCCTGGAGAGACTGGGGATACAAGGGACATACCTCAATATAACAAAGGCAGTTTACAGAAAACCCATAGCCAACATCTACTTAAATAAAGAGAAACTAAAGCAATACTATTAAAAAAGGGAACAAAACAAGGTTTCCACTCTCTCTATACCAATTCAATATAGTGCTTGATGTCTTAGCTAAAGCAATAAGACAACCGAAGGAGATCAGAGGATACAAATTGGAAAGGAAGAAATCAAAGTATCTTTATTTGCAACTAATACCTAAGTGACCCTTTGAATTCTTCTGGGAAATTTCAACAGCTGGTCAATATTTTCAGCAAAGTAGCTGAATACAATACTATTTCACAAAAATCAGTAGACTTTCTTATACAAATAGCAAATGAACTGATAAGAAGTGAAAACAACATCCCTCACAATAACCTCAAAAAACATAAAATATCTTGGGAGTAACTCTAATCAAGAAAGACGTAAATGATTAAAAAAAATAAAACATTGAAGGATGAAATTGAAGAAGATAACAGAAGATGTAACAATCTCCTACACTAATGATTTAGTAATATTAGTATAATAAAACTGGCCATCCTACAAAAAAGCAATCTATAGATTCAATGCAATTCTCATCAAAATTCTAACATAACTATTCATAGATTTTGAAAGGACAATTTTCACCTTCATATGAAGAAACACACACACATATGAAACAAACAAACAAGTGAACAAAAACAGTTAGCTAAAACAATCCTGAATAATACAAGAACTACTGGAGGTATCACCATTCCCAATCTCAAACTGCACTACAGAGTTATAGTAATAAAAACGGCATGGTATTGGCACAAGAATTGACACACTGGTCAATGGAATTCAACTGAAGATCTAGATAGAATTCCACACACCTATGGACATCTGATTTTTTTTTTTTTTGATAAAGAAGTCAGAATATACATTCAGGGAAAAAAAGAAAAGAAAAGACAACATCTTCAACAAATGGTGCTGGTCAAACTAGATGGCTATTTGTAGAAGAACTGAAATAGAAGGATGTTTATCACCATGCACAAAACTTAACTCCAAATAGATCAAAGACCTCAACATGAAACTAGATACACTGAATCTGAAGGAAGAGACAGTACAGAGTAGCCTTGAACTCACTGACACAGGAAAAGTCTTTCTGAACAGGACACCATTAGCACCAGCACTAAACTAAGATCAACAATTAATAAATGGGATCTTACTAAACTGAAAAGCTTCGGCATACACAGTAAAGAACACCACCATTCAGACAAAGTGACAGCCTATAGAATGGGAAAAGATTTTTACCAACTACATATCCAATAAAGGGCTAATATACAAAAATATATAAAGAACTCAAAAAACTAGATATCAAGAATACAACCCAATTTAAAAGTGGTGTAGAGATCTAAGCACAGAATTCTCAGAGGAAACTCAAATGGCCGAAATATACTTCGAGAAATGTTCAACATCCTCAGTCATCATGAAAATACAAATCAAACTGACTTTGAGATTTCATCTTACACCTGTCAGAATAGCTAAGATCAATAAAATAAGTGACAGCTGAGACTGTGGAGGATGGGGAGTAAGGGGAACACTCCTTCATCGCTGGTAGGAGTATAAACTTGTACAGCCACTATGGAAATCAGTGCAGCAGTTCCTCAGGAGGATGGGAATCAATCTACCTCAAGACCACTGTACCACTCTTGGGCATATATGCAAAGGTCACTTCATCCTACCCCAGAGACACTTGCTTGTTCATGTTCACTGCTGCTTTACTCATAATTGCCAGAAACTGGAAACAGCCTAGATATCCTTTAAGAGATGAATAGGTAAAGAAAATGGGGTACAATTACACAATGGAATATTACTTAGCTGTTAAAATATGAAATCATGAAATTCACAGGTAGAAAGAAGGAACTAGAAAAAAATCATCCTGAGTGAGGTAACCCAGACACAGAAAGATAAATATTGTATATTTTCACTTATATGTGGATATTAGCTGTTAATGATAATCAAGCTATAATTCATAGAACCACAGAAGTTGGGTATAAATAAGGGAGGAAGGGGGACAGATATATCTCACTAGGAAGGGGAAGTAGAATAGATTGTTATATATGGACAACAGGAGATAGAACTGGAATGGGAGGATCAAGCAGGGATAGGGAGGAAGAAGGAGATGAGGGAGAGACAAGTTAAAATAAGGGTCATTCAAGTGGTAGTATGACACCCCAATGCAGAAAGGTTTCCTAAAATATATACATATATGAAGGAAATTTAAATAAAATCATCAAATAATGGAGGAGACATGCTCACAGTAGATGGTCAATAGGAAACTAACTCAATGGCAACTCTGGAGGTTCCTTTTTCTCATAATGTCCTGTCAGGTCAGGGCTCTGTCTTTCTTTCTTACTTTTTTTTAAACCTTGTAGGTTATTTACACACACACACACACACACACACACACACACACACACACACACATAATGATTTCTGGGTTTGTGTTTTATGGTATTCTTAAGTGTGCAAAATAGTGGGTCTCTGCATCTATACCTATTTCTGTGCTCTTTCTTGGGCTCTTTTCCTTCTATTTGTTTATTCTATCTTATTCTGATTTATGTGGTTTTAACTCTTAATTTATTTTACTATTATCCCTGAGATACCTGGTCGTTTTCTAAGCAGAGACAAAAAGGAAGTGGATGTAGATGAGGAGGAACTAGAAGGGGTAGAAGGAGGGAGCTGCAATGAGGATAAAGAATCTCAAAAAACAATCTATTTATTATTTATTATGTATACAACATTCCTTCCATGTGTGGCTGCATATCAGAAGAGGGCACCAGATCTCATGATAGATTGCTGTGAGCCACCATGTGGTTGCTGGGAATTGAACTCAGGACCTCTGGAAGAGCAGTCAGTGCTCTTAACCTCTGAGCCATCTCTCCAGCCCCCAAAATAATCTATTTTCAACTAAAAAAAAGCAATTAAACAAGAAGCCACTTATTTGAAGAGATAAAAATTAAAATCAAAAAATTATCAGGATTGGCAAAGCACTCACTAACCTAACAGAGCACTCACAATAAATACACATAAATACATTTATACACAATAAATAAATAGAAATGATGAAGGTATGCTTATAAACTATACCAATAAACCTGGAGGACTACTAGGGAATAGGTTTTGTGGGTTTTAATATACATATTATCTAGATTGAAACAAACTACACAAAATTAACTTCCTTTATGAAAATGTGACAGCAGTATTTTCTGTATTCTTTCTAGATGAGCCACGACCATTTATCTTTAAAGGTTTTGCTTATAAATCAATACAGGGCAATAGATACAACCATAGAAAGGGTATAAAAACAGATGAGTAATCTGTGTGGACGGTCTGCAGCTGTGATGAAAGCTCTTCATGTCACCTAAGGGCCCCAGAGATTTAAGTGTGCTGTTGGGAGCCTTTGCCATTCTCACCACTGGGATGCAGACTCTTGATCAGGGTCTTTCAATGATGATTAACAGGGTGGCCATCCTGAAGTGTGATTAAACTTAACTTGGACTTATTATATACAGAGACCATATTATATGTGGAAATTTACAGACAATCCAGCAAGTGATGGTCTCAAAAAATAACTTAAATATTACATAAATGCCATTACCTAAAAATAACTTCTCAGTGATTTCATTTCAGTTCTTGGATCAGGCCATGGGGGTAGAGATCATGGAGAGTGAGAGCAAGCAAGAGAGACAGAACAAGCTAGCTTGCTCAGGACTTTTGAAACCCGACATTGCATCCCAGCAC
The DNA here is from genome assembly GCF_000317375.1 of Microtus ochrogaster. Lineage (NCBI taxonomy): Eukaryota > Metazoa > Chordata > Mammalia > Rodentia > Cricetidae > Microtus > Microtus ochrogaster. The sequence continues at coordinate 8,664,720 of NW_004949099.1, read as the reverse complement.
TGCAAATAAATGCATAAATAAGAAGGGCGGGTCAGATGGCTCAGTGGGTAAAGGTTCTGATGACAAAAGCTTGGCAGGCTGAGTTTGACACCCAGAACTCACCCAGAACCCACAGACAGGTAGAGAGCGCTGACTCTGCAAAGGTGTCCTTTGACCTCCACACACGGCATGGTATGTGCACAAACACACACACACATAAATAAATCAATATTTTAATAAAAAATAAATTGAAAAATAAGTTGGAATGAGGCCTGCTTCCCTGATCAAGTCATCCATTCATCTATGATTCCTTCCCTTGGGACCCAGAAACAATGTCAAAGTGATGTGGAAATCTGAGATCAGACACCAAGGGCATAGCAAACACATGCATTCTGGAAAAGTCATAAAAATATCCAAAAATAATTATATCCTTAATGTCCAAATGACTGAACAAATTCATTTCTAATAAAATACAACTCTGAAGAGAAAGATGACAACACGGCACTTGCATGTATCTGCAGATTTCCTAGGACCAGGACATTCAGGCCTAGGGGAGAAGTGAAGCTGGGTAAAAAGGGGCACGCTCTCCTACTCACTGTATTCAAATTAAACCATGTCTGTCTCAAATATCACCCTGGGAGGGAGGCAAGAATAAGGGGCAAAGAACAGATTTACTTTGTTAGCAGATGTTTCTCCTCTACATAGTGCCTTGTCCCCATGCAAGAGTGAGTGTACACTGTAAATGGCTCAGTCAATCAAACAACCATGCATTCAGCCATTCTCCTCTAAAACCTCATTCACTATATGTACCAACTGGACAGGGTACATGAACTCACCTTTCCTTGAGACTTTTACCTTTTGTTATGGTCACATTCTTTTTTGTTTAACATGTACTTCCAGTCTTGTACCAACTAGACATGCATACACATTCTAAGAGAAACACTTACACTAGGACTGTAGAAACAAAGGAGACCAAGATAAGCTGATGTGGGAGTCCCCTCTAAACAGAAAAGGGAGATGGTGTGGGAGGTCCTTCTGTCTATGTGTTGTTTTTATTGGTTGATGAATAAAGAACTGGCTTAGCCTATAGCACAGGAGGAGGAAGGCGGAGTTAGGGAGACACCATGGAGCTGCCGCCGGAGATAGATGTGCTGAAACTCTGCTGATTCGTGGTGATGAACAGATTAATAGAAATGGGTTAAATTAATATGTAAGAGTTAGCCAATAAGAAGCTAGAGCTAATGGGCCAGGCAGTATTTTAATTAAGACAGTTTCTGTGTGATTATTTAGGGTCTAAGCTAGCCTGGCGGCTGGAAAGAACAAGCAACCCTTCCTCCAACAATAAGCAGAGCTGGTAAAGAAAACAGACAGTTGGAAGGAAGCAGGGTAAAGGACGATAGTGCCAAAGCCAGTTTAAAACCTCCATACACAATCAAAAATGGATGAAAGACACTTAAGGAAATGCTCAACATCCTTAGCATCACAGAAATGCAAATCAGAACAACTCTGAGATTCCATCTTACACCTGTAAGAATGGCCAAGATCAAAAACACTGATGACAGCTTATGCTGGAGAGGATGTGGGGTAAAGGGAACACTCCTGCATTGCTGGTGGGAGTGCAAACTGATACAGCCCCTTTAAATATCAGTATGGCAATTTCTCAAAAAATAAGGAAACAACCTATGTCAAGACCCAGCAATACCACTTTTGGATATATATCCAAATAATGCTCAATTGTGCCACAGGACACGTGTTCAACTATGTTCATAACAGCACTGTTTGTCATAGCCAGAACCTG
>NW_004949099.1:8631971-8662818 GCF_000317375.1 Microtus ochrogaster | reverse complement strand
AATAATATCTTAAAATTTGCAGGCAAATGGATGCATCTAGAAAACATCATTTTGGGTGAGGTAACCCAGACTCAGAAAGAAAATTATCACAGTACTCACTCATAAGTGGTTTGTAAACATAAAGCAAAGAAAATCAGCCTACAAATCACAATCCCAGAGATCCTAGACAACGAGGACCCTAAGAAAGACATACATGGATCTTATCTATATGGGAAGTAGAAAAAGACAAGATCTCCTGAGCAAATTGGGAGGGTGGAGATCTTGGGAGAGGGTACAAGGGGAGGGGAGTAGAGAAACATACAGCTCAATAAAAACAATACAAAAATTTAAAAAAGAAAACCTCCATCTACTTCTCTTAATAGTCACATTTAGGACGCCTGTCTTCCACACACAACCCCATGGAGCAACTTGTGCACACTAAAGCTTGAAAACCACGGAGATAATGTTGAGCATAGAATAAAGCAACTGTAGAGCTGTACATACTCAAACCATTCTGCCTAAGATGCTAACAAATTCAATCAGGAGGGCTGACGGGGCAGCAATTCAAAGAGAACTCTCGCCTGCAGAGACCCATCTGTACTACTCCTTAGCTCACAGGTCTACACTTTGTTGTAAGCAGCACGCATGGGGCTGTACACAGTGCCAGCATAGGGCCTGGCTCAGAGCAGGTATGTAAGAACGAAGTCTGGCTCACTAACTCAAAAACCACTTGCTACATTCTGAAAGCTGCAGAAAGGGGCAGTCAAATGCTTCCTTTGTTTCCAGACTGTTCTGTATCGCTGTGGCCTCCCAAAGGACCAAGCCCTAGGCACCTCTGTAGAGAGCTCCACTGTGCAAAGTGCTAGGCACCTAAGGGCCTTGGTAATCTAGAAAAGCACCTACGTTACTCTATTATAGCGTGGCTGAGGCAACTAACGGTGGACGACCATAAGCTTGGCCTCACTGTCAGGAATGAAGACGATTCCATTTGTGTTTTGGGCCAGAGCACTGTGGGGACCTAGAGCATGAAAAGGACATTGCCCTTATTATTCCTGTCACCTAAGCTGACCCAGGGCACACAGTAAAAAAACGGGTCCACATGCAAAGCAGGAGGAAATGCAACATTCCTACATTAGCCATCTGTGAGCTCAGGAGAAAGCATGGGTGACAATGAGCAAACCGGGGAGGGCTGGGAACTGGTCCCCCTGATGGGGCTCATAACCGTCTGAGCCAGCATGATTAAACCCCATGTCAGAAGCAAATGGAAACAACATGGTGCCATCAGGCGACTCCATGCTCTGTGGCAAAGGAACAATTCCCCCCAGTTCCGCCTCACTCAGCAAGCCAAGCACACATGAGGTAAGCACAAGCAAGGCCTGTGAAAGACTCCAACTGTCCTATGGGCCTTGATACATCAACAGTGTGAAGAAAGGGAACTCAGAAACCACAGGGGTGCTTGTCCTCCTAAGGCCCTAAAGAAAGGGTAACTTTAAATACTGCCAAAGTTAATTCTGAATTACAACTGTGATAATCCTTCATGCGCAGTGAAGTACATTCTACAACTGTGAAGCTGCTCCACTACTCTGGCGTCAGTATGACTCGTAGTAACGAGCAAATTGAAGAAGAGACATGTAGTCATCTCAGTAGATAAAAGGCTCCTGAAATCCCACACCCTTATGAAACACACAGAAACAACTAGGAACAGTAAGGAACTTTGCTCCTTAAGAAATAAGATTAAAGGCTCTTGCCTTTCTTGTCTCTCTTGCACGTTCTGTCTGTCTGCCTGCCTCTCTCAGGTCCTCACTCCAAGATGGCCTTTGGCTCTTTCACTTCCCCCTTCCGCCTCTCACAATAAACCTCTTACACTAGTGGGGGAAAGATGGTTAAGGCCTGGAGATAAGACGCCTGTTAGCCCAGCCTCCACAGCCTGAGTTTGATCCCTGGGAGCCAAAATGGTGGAAGTGAGACCTGACTCCGAAAGTTGTTCTCTGACCTATACACATACACAAACGCATGCACACATTGTAGTACGCACTTACACATGAGCATATACAAAAAATTAAAGAAATGTAAAATCAACTTCAAATAAAATTAAATATTAAAACATGTATAAGAAAGCAATGGTTATAGCACTAATTGTCAAAACTCCCTGCGTGTGCCTTTCACAAGAGACTGGGAACATGGGAGGAGGTGCAGAGTGACCGTATCTATTCAGCATCACACTGAACATGGAGGGAGGTGCAGAGTGACCGTATCTATTCAGCATCACACTGAATATGGAGGGAGGTGCAGAGTGACCGTATCTGTTCAGCATCACACTGAACATGGGAAGGAGGTACAGAGTGACTGTATCTATTCAACATCACATGGAGGGCTGAGCCAGAGCAGCCAAGAAAGAAAAAAATAAGGTGATTGCCTAATGGAATGGCAAAGTTCAAAATTATGAAGACTATCAACACCAGTTGCTGTCAAGGGTTGGGCAACTAGAACCCTCACATGGCTGAGAGAAGTTTAACGTGACACCATCACTCTGGGAAATTGTTTTTGTAGACAAAGCTTCCCCATATAGACCAGTCTGGCCTCAAACTTGCAATCCTTCTGACTCAGCCTCCCAAGTACTAGGATCATAGGCACATGCCATCATGGCTGTCCAGTTTACACACTATATTAGCCACATGTTCCATATCCCACGAAGTACCTATAACAAATATCCACACAGAGGCTTGTACAAGAATGGGCACAGCTGCTTTACTAACCTGCGCTCAAAGCTGACAACCCAAATGTCAACTTCTGAGAGAACAGACGAGCCGATAATCACATCTTACTCAACTAAACAACACTTAACGGCCCAAAGGAAGAGGCAACCGTTTTATTCAACAGTGTGACTAAACTCCAAACACCATGAAGCTTAAGGAAGACGGGAGATACTCAGGCCTATAAATAGGTGGATAGCTAGGGAAAGAGCCTGCCTCATACCCAACTGACCTCCAACTGCTTTCACTTTGATCCAAGATGGCTGACTCCCAAGTTCTAGTCCAAACAAAAGGATCTTTGGCAGCTTTTCCTCGAGAGGAATCTCAGTCATTATCCTCCCCCCCACACACATCTGCCTTATCCTGCTGTCAGATGAATCTACCCAACCACAAAGTGAATCTTGCCCAGGGCAATTCAAGGAAAGGAAAGGAGACCTAGCCCTGTCCCACTCTATGGAAGACACAAAAGCCCAGACTCCACCCCCAGTGCTCCAACTCTGGATTCTATGTCTTTGAGTGCTGTGTGCTTCCTCGGCTTCAGTATGTCGACTGTGTGCTGTGACTGTAACTTTCTTATCTAGTGATTCTTTATCTGATGGAGAAACGGACCTGAGAAAGGACACTAGAGGACAGGAATGACAAAAGCCAGATACCAGAGACTACTGCATAATTCCACAGTTGGAATCTTCTAAAGAAATCAATACATCCTCACACATCCTCAGCCTAAGTGTTGGTGAGAAGACGGTGCACGGTGGGGCCTGGCGACTGCACTGGACAGCAGCACAGGCAAGCTCCTGGTGGTGATGAAATGTTCCACAGGCTGTCTCAGGCACACCATCCGCGCATGCACTGTCTGACTGCTCTCCCGCCACCAGCAGAGCTGAGAAGCTGCAACAGTGATGGTCTGGCAGGCAGTCTAAACTATCAGACACATCTGTAGAAAGATTAGAGGCACCTGCTCTACATTCCCATCTTACTTGAGGTGGCCAGGCTGGAAGATGGATGTGAAAACTCACGTGTCATGAAATGAGCAGGTTCCCTAAAATAACTCATTAAAATTGACTTAAAAGAAACAAGTATTTCCAAGAGGAATAACCATGATAAGAATATGGACAATTATTCTCAGAAACTGGGAAGAAAAAGCTATGATGCAAAGCGAGTCAGGACACCATTCTGTAACAAGAAAGAATTGAAGGCTGTTGTAGGAGCTGCGGGCTGTGTTCCTGCAGCCCCAGCTTCCAGCCGCCTGGCTAGCTTATGCCCCGAAATAACAACACACAAATTGTATTCTTTTAAACACTGTTTGGCCCATTTCTATTAATGTGTATAGCACCAAGGTGCACTTACCGGGAAGATTCTAGCCTACGTCCATCCTGGGTAGGAGCTTCATCGTGTCTGCCCCGGAGAGGGGAGCATGGCGTCTGTCTGAGGCGTCTTACCTCACTTCCTCTTGCTCCCAGCATTCTGTTCTGTTTACTCCACCCACCTATGCTCTAACCTATGAGGGTCAAGCAGTTTCTTAATTTTTTAACCAATGACCTTCCTCCATCAGAAGGCACTGGCACTCTTAAGGCCTTTTGTCTGCTTGAAGGAACTGATTATGAGAAGCCCAAAGCCATAAACGCCCAGAGGCAACTTTAAGCTTCTCCTCCTGGAAGCCAGTGTCACACCACACAGACCCCATGGCCAGGTGCTGCATTCTACAGGGTGAGTTCCACTAATCTTTCCAAAGCCATTCGCTGTCTGTACTATGCAATCACCTATCTTCATTCTATAAGGCCAGCTACTCTCTCAGAACTCCCTGCTCCTCTGCAGTCCCCACTTAAGACCTCAGATTGTGCAAACCCCACTTCCAGGTACATTTTCTAATGTACCCTGTATACACAAATTTGATCCACTTTGTTTTTATTTTTCTTGCTAATCTGTTTTTTTCTTGCTAATCTCTCCAGCTAATCTATCTTTTGTCAGTTTAATCTTGGGCCTTCAAGCACTTCACTCCCCAACAGACATAAAATATGAGACAAAATAAAATTGGGCTTATAAATGAACTTTGGCAACCAATACAGAATATTATTTTTGCTCTTTACATTATTTCTCTTACATCATAATATTCTTATTAATGCAACGTTGATTTTTCAACATGACTCTAAATTAGTTGAAGCCTGTTAACAGCAGACATTCAAATCTGATGTGGCCTCTTCTCTCCCTCCCACATGGGCCCTTACAGCCAAGCTCTCCTTCTTCCACCTCAGCGAACAGCCTGCTGACACAGAACAGCTGTGAACGCTGGGCAGCCAGAGAGAGGGGAGAAGGGAGAGATGGCCATGCGTGCCCAGTGCTCAGAGGGGTCACTACACTGCACCCCGATTCCAACACCTCATGCCAGTAGAAATCTTTCCACTGACAGTTTTATCATGCCATGTCTAATTATTTTGAAAGTGGTGTTATGATGCAGTATAAATAATAATGGTTAAAAAATAAGACAAGAAGGGTCCCTAAGGGAAATCCATGTCTATTTCATAAAACCTGACAAGGAATGTATTATGAACAGTTTGATCAAAATGGTTTATTAACTAACGCTTTTCAATTATGAACAGGTGCCCCTAGAAAACTGACAGTGGGGGGGGGGTGAATATCCAAGTTGTTGCTGATAAATTGTTTAACACAGACTGTTGAGCTACAAACTGGCTCAGAAGTCAGTCATGGCGAAAGTATAAAACTTTAAATTCGAAGTCAACATTTATGTGCCAACCCTTATTTGTTATTAAAACCACATGTTGGCACTGAGTCATTTCATGGTTCATTTGAAATAAACATGCAGAAAATTATGGGAAACAAATAGAGCCCCAGAAGTCTGTTAAAGCAAGACACTCATTCCAGCACATCCTCTGTCACCGGCTTCAGGCTGCCATCCTAAAAAGTGCATCTGCAGTGGAAGGGCTTGTGCTAAGAAGAAAACTGCATCGTAGAGATGGGATTAGAACTGTGGCCAATGCTTATTTTTATCCCAGAGACTGGAAAACATGGATCCTATTACTTGTTCAATGAGAAAATGCATTACAACATTTTAAATAGCTTCAGCTAGTAATATCAAATTTTACACAGTAAGTGTCCTATTTAACAAAACCAAAATGTATATTAAACCAGTGAATTAATATTAATGCAGAAGACTCCTTTCTTAAAGGACTCTTTGCTGTAACCTCACTGCAAATACAGAATCATCTCAAAACCCCACCCCTTCCCACAACTGCCTTCAAGTTCATTGGTGACAACAAGGCAAACCCTTTAAAGGCAAGTACTCCCTGGTTCATTTTGGTCTGGGTTTTCTAAGACAGGGTCTCATGTAGCTCACGGAGGCTTAAGCTACGTACCCAAGTCACCTTGGGGTGACTAATAAAGAAGACCCCTGCCGAGTGGAGCTCTTCAACACTGGACCACCAGCCTTTACGGTGAGAAATAATCTCTCAGCCAGAGCCCTGCTGCTTGAGTGCTTGCCTAGCTTGCCCAAAGCCCTGGGTTTGAACGCCAACAACACACAACCTGGACTAGAGATAGTGAGCCAGGAAGATCAGCAGTTCCAAGTCATCCTTTGTACACTGCGGCTAGCTTGGATACAGAAGACCCTGCCTCAAAATAAGAAAGGAGAGAGAGAAAAGGAAGGAGGGAAGACAATGTAAAAATTAAATTTCCCTTCGTTGCAAATTACCCACCAGCATAAAGCTAAAGTTCTCCCTGCTAATTCCGAACTCTAAATGGCAGGCCACCACTTAATGTGACAAAGCCAAAAAAAAAAAAAAAAAAAAAAAAAAAAAAAAAACTGATCAGGAACAAGAAAATGAAAAAATTTCGCGGAGAAAACATTTCAAAGGAGAGTCAAAGGAGAGTGAACTTTCGCTTCTCGCTCCACTACACCTTGCAAATCAGGCAACCCCAGCTTCTCTCCTTCCCTCTTGTTGCACTGTGTGCCTCAGCCCCCACCCCCCAAACATACCTAATCCACTGGCACAGAATTTAAATCAACAATACTTTAAAGAGCTGCTACTGATTGTTAAGTATCATGATCTATAGTAAAAGAGCTATAAATGTGCCTACTGACCCAACATACTAGCACCACTCCAGGTGGGGGCTAGGCTGGGAGAGTACCTTCCATCAAGGGATGGCATCCAAATGAACCAAGATCTGCAGCTTCTCGGGATGCTACAAGGATCAGCAAAGAACTCCAAATGCAGAAAATCCCCATGCCTCTTAATTACATGGAAGCCTGCTTCAAACACAGATGAGCCCTCCCATTTCCACTTTAAGTAGGGCCTGAGAACTTGCCTTCATTTGCAATGCCAGCTGATGTTATACTTTGTCCAAAAACCACATTTGCAGAATCTCTGTGGTAAGCAGATGCTCATGGCCTATGTGGAAAATCCTGCTAGAACTGAAGCATTTGCTGCATTCATGTGGAGTAAGGCAGGTGTGGTGCATGCTGCACAGTAGCACTTGGGAAGAGAGGAAGGAGGGTCAGAAGCTCGAGGTCACCTCCCCAGAAAGTCTGTGAGCAGCCTGGACTACATGTCTCCTTTTAAATAAATAAAAAAAGTGTGGTTCTTCCTGACAAGATGTTCCCATCACATTGGTTTTTCTTTGTAGGAGCATGTGTAATCCGGTTCATGCTGAGTCTGAGAGCTGTGACGGTTTGAGTCATTACCTTTAACTCAAGGCCCTCCTGCCTCAGGCTCCTCCATAGCAGGATTACAGCAGTAAGCTACTGCATCCAGCTCCCTTGGTTTCTGATGTGTCCTCATGAGTTGAATTTAGCTAACATTTTGTTTGTGGATTAACTCCACGAAGACCCAGGGAAAGTGCTAAAGAAAGCACCCTATGAGCCAAAGCATATAGCACCTCCCAGCTTCTCCAGGGTAATAGGGGGATTACAAGAAATTCAGGATCTGGGGTCTCACTGCTCCCAACATCTCCGCCCTAAATTTTTTATAAAACAAAGACCCTCCTGAGACTTTGATTGAACCTGTACTCAGGAGAGAGTGACAGCATCTCCTCAGGAGAATACTGGCTTTTAGAAAACACAAGAGAGCAACTTAAGCCTGTAAGACAGGTAGATTCAAGTATCCCAGAGACTGTTGGTTCCTCATACTATTTCCCACACACCCTCTTCCCCTCAAGTGAACAGAGGTGTGTGACCATTTCAGACTCGGGACTTTTAAAAGTGGCTTTGCCATGACCCCAGGAGCAGTCAGAAACCACTGCTCCTTCAGCAGTCCCCGGAATAACATACCCCAGCTGCATTACCCCCGTGGCTCATTCATTCTTGTCAGCTGAGTGCATGGAAGACATATGGCTGGAAAAAACCCTCATGTCCTTCATCATGCCATTTCAATATTTTTTAACTTTTTTGAGGAGTTGTTTGACCTATTCCCTACAGCCGTACAGTACCTTCTTCCAAGGGTCATGCCTTTGGCCAGTATTTTAAGGACAAAATTGATATATCTGCCCTGGAATCTAATATACCATCAAAGCCTTTTCCCTCTATAGTTATTCTAAGTTGGGGCCGTTCATTTAACTGTGCAACCCAGAAAGCAGCTGTTCCAGGTGATCCAAACTCTTGATTGCCACAGGCTCATTTATTATTGGTAACCTTGTTGGGAATCAACACTAATTGTGCTATCCGCTCACCTTGAGGAATTACCACCACCTCCTGTTGGACAGATGTCATACCTTTAATCTCCTCTTGATAGTCTGCATCTACTATCCCAGGATGTATTTGGATCCCCTTTAAAAGGGTACTGCTTCTGCCTAATATAAGTCTCATGGTACCCAGTGGTAAGGACCCATATACTCCTAGGGAGTGCTTGCACTCCCATTTGTGGAGCTAAGACTGCTCTGGCAGAGGCACAGAGGTCCAATCCTGAGCTCCCTGGTGTGGCTCCGACAAAGTCAGCAATGCAAAAGGATTTCTCTGCGGAAGGAACTGGACACGGCCACTGCCAGGGTACTGTCCCTGCAATCCCTCGGTCATTGCTCCATACACTGAGGTTTTTGGGGCCCTGGAGCAGGGCCCTCTGCCAGTTTCCCTGCTGTTGATTAATGGTACGTGGCAGAGGTTTCCCATCTATATCTGTTTTAGAGAAACAGTCTTTAGCCCAATGTGCTCCCCTTCTGCATCTAGGGCACATGCCAGGTTTCCTCCTCCCCTTCATTATCAGCTGTGGGCATTCCTTTCGAAAATGACCAGGAGTTCCGCAATTAAAACAATTACGGCCTCCGGCCCTCTCTCCCAGTCCTCTTATGTTTCTCTGAGGTTGAATAGCTGCTGCTATAACCTGGCCTTGAATGAAATTCCCATCTATATCTCTGCATATCCTGATATATTCATTTAAACTCTTTGTTTTGTGAGGGCGTTATGCTTCCTTACAATATCTATTGGAATTTTCAAATACAAGTTGTTTTATCATAGGCATGGCTGTTGTCTCATCTCCAAACAATCTACCTGCTCTTGTAACAGTCTATCTGCATAATCTTGGAATGGTTCAGATGGTCCTTGTAGAACTTTTGATAATTGATCCCCAGCTGCTTTGTTAGGTAGGGCCTTCCATGCTTTAGTGGCAGCTGCAGCTATTTGGGCGAATACTCCTGGATCATAAAGAATTTGTTGATGCAAATTGGCATAAGCCCCAGCCCAGTTAACATATCTAAATTACGTTGAGCTTGACCCGCTAGAGCATTTAACTGGGCCGTTTGCTTACAGTTTTCCTGATAGTCCCCTTGCCATAGGAGATAATCTCCCCCAGATAAGACAGCACGACATAATTGCTGCCAATCATTTGGTGTTAAATTCATAGCAGAGAAAGATTCTACCATGGCCAACGTGAAGGGTGCTTGAGCCCCATATACAGCTACAGCTTCCTTTGTTTCATTTCTTTAAGTTTTATTGCAAGATGTTGGCAAATGATTTTCCCTGGGTTGTTGGTGTCTGATACCTCCATCACCGGTGCAACCACGTGTACAGGACGGAAACAAACTCCTTTGTTTTGTTCAGTGTCAGAGCCCCTACTCAAATAAGACCAACAACCTTCATTATTATAAGCGGGTGGGGCCGAGGGAGTTGGATATGAGTGTTTTTTCACTCTACGTCTTCTCAGCTTTTTAAAGAGATTTTTTAATTCCTTACGTATAGCCTCCTCCTCCTCTTCTTCTGATGAATCCTCCTCACTCTCCTCCACCAGCTCTAGATCATCAAAGTCCTCCCTATCGTCTGACTCTTTTCTGAACCAAGAAAAGATGCCTCCCATCTTTTCTCCTCAATATGTCTCCGTTGGCCAGGAACGACACTGTCTGCTTACCTCTCTTGGAGGGGCTTCCAAGGATGGTCTCTCAGCGTTCCCTTTCCTGATGTCTCGGCTGGGACCTGCAAATGCCACGCACTGCGCCCTCGTGTCTGTGCTCTGTGCGCTGGCACCCAGTTCCCGAGCTTCGGGCAAGGATTAAAATACACAGACACATACAGACAGAGAGACAGCAACACGGGTCATCCTTAAATTCCCCAAGAATGCCCCCTTTATTGTGTTCAGGGGCAGATTATATAGAGATAGCCACGCCCCAGCCAAACCCACCAGAAACCACTCTCCTGCCATCAGGAACTCCTGAAGGTCTTGTGCTCAGAGCAGCTGTAGGCACTCAGATCAGAAGGATTACAAGAAATTCAGGATCTGGGGTCTCACTGCTCCCAACATTTCTTAATGTGTGTCTCTTTTTTTTAAGGTGATCTTCTTAAAGACCATGACTACTGAGATAAAAGTGACGACATACAAACCCTACAGCACAGGACAGAAGTGAGGACAACTGTGGTCACTTCAGATAAGACGCCTACACAGCAAAGGAAACAATCAGTGAAGAAATTGTGAGGACGGCTTTGGAACGCACACATCCGCGAAGGTCACTATGGGAACGAAGTAGCAAGCCCAGAGCCCTGCAGTGCTAGGCACTCGGTCGGTCACACTGCCAGTGCTGGTTTTGTCATCCGTGCTGTCGTGGTTGGTAACAGCAGGAGATTTGCTCTGCTTCATTTGTTGCTTTTCTGTCTTCTTGAGACACCATGTCATTATGTAGCCTGGACAGGTCTGAAGTCTCAATCCCCTGCCTCTGTCTCCTGTGTCATCATACCCAGTGCTAATTATCCTATTTTTAAAAGGGCAAACAGAGGGTTGGAGAGATGGCTTAGAGGTTAAGAGCACTTGATGCTCTTGCAGAGAACTAGAGATTTGGTTCTCAGCACTCAAATCCCACAAACTCTTCCCACAACTGCCTCTAATTCCAGCTCCAGGAGACATGACACCCGCTTCCACAAGCACCCATACACACATGTGCATTAGTAAACAAAATAAAAATATTTTTAAAGGTTTATGTATGTTATTTTATGTGCCTGGAGCCTGGGGTCTGGGGCAGTCAGAAAAGAGTACCAGATCCCCAGGAACTGGCGTTACAGAAAGTTGCCACCACGTGGGTACTAGTATCCAACTTTGTTCTTCGGCGAGAGCATCAAGTGCGCTTAGCTACTGAGTCACCTATCCCACACCCCACCTAAAGGAATAATCTCTGTGAAAGGGCAAATGAACCAAAGGAACATTTCTCTTTCAAAAGATATACAAACAGGGGGCTGGAGAGATGGCTCAGCGGTTAAGAGCATTGCCTGCTCTTCCAAAGGTCCTGAGTTCAGTTCCCGGCAACCACATGGTGGCTTACAACCATCTGTAATGAGTTCTGGTGCCCTCTTCTGGCCTGCAGACATACACACCACACAGACAGAATATTGTATCCATAATGAATAAGTAAATAAATATCTTTAAAAAAAAGTTAACAAAAAAACACTTAAAAAAAGATATACAAACAACAAGCATTTAAAAAAAAAAAGTTCAGCATCACTTACCAGGGAAATGCAACTCAAAACTACAATAAGACACCACCCGACACCTGTGGTATGGCCTGAATGTGGAAATTTACCCTGAAGATGGAAACTAAGACAGATGAATCAGAGCATCCGGACACTAAAAAAAGGATAAAATTAGGAATATGAACAGAGCGCACAAGATCACGGGACACCATTAAAAGATCAAACTTATGGATCACATGGAGAAAGTAAAGAACTTCAACCTAAAGAAATAAACAACATGTTCAGGAAAACATCTCAAATAGGAAAAGAGATGAACATCCAGACTCAAGAGGCATTCAGGACAGACAGACAAGACCAGAAAAGAACCATCCCACATCATATTGTGGTTAAAACACTAGAGAGAACAAAGATGTATTGAAACTGTAAGAGAAAAGTATCAAGTCACATATAAAGGCAAAAATCGTAAGAATTACAGCACATTCCTCAACAGGAAGTCAGAACTCCAGGAAAACAACAATCATGTATTTCTAAGCACTGGAACACAGTAACTGACAATCGAAATTACTGTACCCAATGAAACTGTCAGTTATGACCGAAGGGAAAAGACTTTTCATGATAAAAACAAGCTGAAGGGGTCATGACCACTAAACTAGCTCTACAAACGACCCTTGAAGAAACCTCAGGCTTCCTACTTGGCTACATGCAAGAATAAACAGTGCAAGAATAAGCAATAGAAACAGGAAAGCACAAAGCATGACAAAAATCAACAAGATGACAGGAATCATATCTTCCAGGAGCAACTTTGAATATTAACAGGTTAATTTCCCCAATTAAAAGACATAGACTAGCAGGTTGGATTGTAAAACAAAATTCATCTATTTGTTATCTCAAAGAAATACACCTTATCACAAAAAGCAAATACAGTCACAGGATGGAAAAAAATTCAAAGCAGATGGAACCAGAAAGCAAGTGGTATCCAACAAAATGAAAGTCCAAACCAAAATTAATCAGGAAAGATAAAGACAATCACATCGTATTGATATCTTTATCACCTATAAAGAGGACATTATATATCTAAACATATAAGTGCCAAATGCAGTGCATCCAACTTCATAAAACAACACTGGTAGATGGGAAGACACAGATTTACCCCAACACAAAAACAGTGTGTGACTTCAACACCCAGTCACACCGATAAACAGAGCATCCCAACAAAAAGTAAAATAATGAGAAATATCTATGTTAACCACAGATCAAACGGACCTAACAGACATCTACAGAATATTCCTTGGGACATTGCAGAATACACATTCTTTTCTGCAGCCCAGGAAACTTTCCTTAAAATAGATCATATAATAGAAAATAAAACAAGTCATAACAAATAAAAAAACTGTTTTAAAAATAACTTCTTATATGCTATCTGACAATAGAATAAAACTAAAAAAATCAATAGCTGATGGAGGAAGGTCATTGGTTAATTAAAGAAACTGCCTTGGCCCTGATAGGTTAAAATTTAGATAGGTAGAGTAAACAGAACAGAATGCTGGGAGGAAGAGGAAGTGAGCTCAGACTCCCCTCTCCTGGGCAGACGCAATGAAGCAAGCCGCCAGGTCAGACATGCTGAATCTTTCCTGGTAAGACTGGTGCTACACAGATTACTAAAATGGGCAAAATATGAGAATTAGCCCGTAAGAGGCGAGAGCTAGTGGGCCAAGCAGTGTTTAAATGAATACAGTTTGTGTGTTGCTATTTCGGGGTATAAGCCAGCCAGGCGACCAGGAGCTGGGGCGGCAGGAACACAGCCCACAGCTCCTACAACAAATAGCAAGAGAAATGACAGGTAACATATACCAAGTGTGAAGGCTAGAAAACACACAAACGGATAATGGAAAGCCTTCAAAGACATTAAAAGGAAATTAAAACATTCCCAGAGTTGAATGAAAATGAAAACAACCATACAAAAACCTATGAAATATAGTGGAAGCAGCACTAAGAAGGAAATCCATACCTATAAGGTCCTACATTTGAAAAATTAGGAAGCAGAAAGTATGTGTATTGCTCGTGTAGAGAACCTGAACTCAGTTCCCAGCATCCATGTCGAACAGCTTGAACTGCCTGTAACTCCAACTCCAGAGATCTGACACTCTCCTCTGACCTCTGCAGACACTGCACTCATGTGTACAACCCCTCATCCACAACACACATGCACATAACTTTTTAAGATAATAAAGTCTTTTTTTAAACAAAAGAGATAGAACTCAAATAAATAACCTAATGATGTACCTATGGCCTTGGAAAAGTAACAAGCTAATGCCATAGAAAGAGTCAGAAAAAGATGAAATTAATTTTAAAAAACACACAAACACTCAGGGAAATAAAGTGTTGGCTCTTTAAGAAGCAAGCAGCAAGTATAAAGCAGTAATAAAAAAAACTTTCAACTTAAAAAAAAATCCAAACACAGATTTACTTCTGAATTCTCCCAGACCTTCAAAGAACTAAGACTAATGCTTCCCAAACTATTCCACTAAACAGAAAGGAGTTTCAGAAAACTGGAATTATTACTCTGGTACCAACAGCAGATAAGACATCACAATAAACCAGAAAATTATATTCCAATCTCTCTGATAAACATAGATGCAAAAATACTCTGACAGAATTCACAAACATGTTACAAAGACCACTGTCCAAGGTCAAGGTGACTTCCTTTCAAAGATAGAAGGATAGTCCAATGATCTCAAAGCAATGAGATAGGAGTTGACTCCCCACGGACAGTATGGGGAAAGGCCCATGGTAAACTATAAACTGGACATAACTAGTGACCAGAGAGAGCACAGATAAACAAGAGCTCAAAGGTGGGCAGCCATCAACACCAGCAAGAGTCGCTGGCCTGCAGAAAAGGGCCTAGGTGAGCAACCAACAAAATACATGAAAAGGGGGCTGGAAGGATTTCAAAACACGATAGGCCCTAATCTGGCAAGCAGTGACTATCTCCTCAGCTGGGCCAGGGGTCATCTCAAAAGTGGACAGCCTCTCCCAATTACTGGCTCAGATCACAATAAACCCACCCAAAATAACCGATTTCATTAAAATTCAGACTTTGTCTAGCCTTCACCATAAATCTTACACAAAGCCTCTAAAGAAGGCAACACCTTCAGGATCCTACCTTGCTCCCCAATTACAGGCACCTCAGTTCTTCCTGGTCTTTGATTAATAAACTTGCTTTCACTTGCTCACGCTCTTTCAGCCATGTTTCTTTTTTATTTTATGTGAATGGGTGTCTTGCCTGCATGTATGTCAATGCACCGTGTGTGTGTGATGACCTCAGAAGTAAGAAGAGGGCACTGGATCCCCTGGAACTGGAGTTACAGACAGCTGTTTGCACCACATGGATGCTGAGAATTGAACCTGGGTCCTCTGGAAGAACAGCCAGTGTTCTTAACCCTTGAGCCATCTCTCCAGCCTTTCGTCATCCTTTTCATTCTTCAACAACATGAGACAAAGAATTTGAGAGCCACTACCTCAGGACATTTGCTGAATGATGATCTTCCAGCATTTTAACCCCTGGGTTAAGTCAAGTCTGGAAAAAGTCCAGAAAGGTTTCCCCACCACGATCTTGATGCCCCTTCCTCATCAAATCCCTCCTTCTTCTCTTTGACTGAACTCTAGGAGCTCAGCCTGGTGCTTGGGTGTGGATCTCTGGAGGGTGGGGGGGAGGGGAGGGGGGGAAGCAGGGGGACAGGAGAGAGAGGGAGCTGTGGTTGGTATGTAAAATGAATAAAAAAAATTTTAAAAGAGTTCAAAAAGGCTGCTATTCTCAAAGATTCTGCATTATCAGGAACTAATAGGGGGCTCAATGGGTAACAATGTTGCTGCACAAGCATAAGGACCTGGGTTCAAACCCCCAGCATACACATAAAAAGCCGGGTGTGACCACTTGTGTACATGTAACCCCAGCACTGTGGGGCATGGAAACCTGAGGACTGTGGGGAGTTTGTATGCTGCCACTTAGCCCTAGGTTCAAGAGAGACCCTAGAGACTCCAGCAGAAAACTCTTAGATCTCATAAACATGCTCAGCAAAGTGGAAGGATAGAAAGTCAAGATATAAAAATCAACAACCTTCCTACAAACCAAAGCAAATATGCCGAGAAAAAAAGAAACAAAAATATAATTTACAACTGCTTCAAAAAATTAAATTAAAAATAAATACTGTGGAATAAAACTAACCCAAAAAGCGAAATACCCTACAATGAAATCTTTAAGCAATGGAAGAAGCAGTACCCTAGTTACTTCCCAGCCTGCTACCCTCTTGCAGTATACTCAGTAAACTGTTTCAACACACATACACACAAAAAGAAAGAAAAGGAAAAGATTAAAAAAAAAAACACTGAAGGAAGAAATCAGAAGTTGCCAGAAGATAGAGACATCAGACAGATCTCCTGTGTTCATGGATCAGAGAAGTAATATTTTGAAAGCATTTATTTTACCAAAAGCGTTATATGGATTCGGTAAAATCCCCATCAGCATTTGAAAATCATGCTTCATAGAAATAGAAGGGAAAAAATCTTAAAATTTATATGGAAGCAGAAAAGGTCCAGAGTAGTCAAAGCAATACTAAACAAAAAGAACAACACTGGAGGCCCCAGCAGCGCAGACTTGAAGTTATACCACAGACATGGTAATAAAGGCAGCATGGGACTGGTACATAAGTCAATGGAACAGAACAAAGCACCCAGACATAAACCCAGAGCTACAATTACCTGATTGTTACAAAGATGCCAAAAATTCACACTGAAGAAAAGCCCATCTCTTCAACAAATAGTGTTAGCAAAACTGAATGTCCGCATGGAGAAGAATGAAGCCAGATCCGTTCCTCTCACCCTTGCAGGAACAAAGACCTTAACATGAGATTGGGAACTCTGAAGCTGACAGAAGACAAGGTAGGGAGAAATCTTCACAGTATCAGGATAATAGAACTGAGCCCAATGGCTCACACCCACGATCTTTGCACTCAGGGAGCAGAGGCAGGAGGATCAGAAGTTCAAGGTCATCCTTGGCTACGCGGTGGATTAGAGACAGCCTGGGCAAAGAGAGAAACTATCTTGAAAAAAATAAAAGTTCAGGTCACAGACAGCACTTTAGGAATAAGACTCTAGTCACTATAGAAACAGTGACAACAACTGACAAGTGGGACTTCAAGAAATCAAAGGCTTCTGCACAGCAAAGGACAGACACTCACATGAAGACACGGCCTACAGAATGGGAGAAAGTGGTTGCCAGCTTCACACTGGATGCAGGATTCACATCTATACAAAGAACTCAAAAGACTAAACCAAGAAATCAAAGCTAATCAACAAAAGGGCTAATGAAAAGAGCAAACATTCTCAAAGGATGAGGTATAAACAGCCAATACACATATGAAACAACACTCACCCTCCCCTGCCTTGTGAGCGGTGCAGACAGGAAGTAAGGCCACTGGGGTCTACCCAGCTCCTTCCAATCTCTTCACTCTGAAGCTCTGGTGAGGTAAGCAGCTCACTGACTACTGCACACCACCATGAAATTCGACCTCACCACAGGCTCCAAAGCAAAGGGACCAACCAACCATGGACCGAAACTGTGAGTAGAAATCAACTTTTCCTCTTTGTTCAGTTTGTTATGTCGAGCATCTTGTTACTGAAACTCAAAACTAGCTGATATAGGGTTTCCGAACACCTGCAACACCACGAACAGGTTGTGTACCACACTTGCCACTTGTAAGTGGCTGCTGTGACAGCAGGCATCCATTACAACCTCATGAGACCACATCATCCCCGGCTCCACCAGAAATACCCCTATGTCTGCACAGCTATGTTAGACAAGAGGTGATTATTAAAACAGCACTAGAGACAGCACAGTAACTAACACATGAAGCTGCTCTATTATAACTGTCACCTCCTATGTCTTCAAAGTGCCATTTCAACCCAAGGACAGTTCTGCTCTTCCACCACCCAGAATATCTGGGTTTACCTACTCAGTGAGGCATCTGGCATCTAGTGGGTAGAGGCCAGGATGCTGCTAAACATCCCCCTCTACATGGGAGAGGGAGCAGGTCCAGAAGTCCTGCTCAGGAGACACAGGTGTACCTCTCTATCCTTGCTGGCCCCTCATCCCTGTGACTGGACATGCTACTCAGCAGTAGTCTAAACTAGAGGCAAAATTTGCCCATGTCAAGTTTTGAGACTCGAGTTTTTATCATTTTTGGTTTAAGGCTTGAACTTAAACGTAAGCTACACTTTCTTAACCTTTTCTTTGTAGCAAGCAACGTCACAGTCCTGGAAGAGACAGGGCTCACCACTGCAGTTTACCTACTCTAGGCAAATACACACTGATTAAAGCTGGCTGAGCTGGTGATGAGAGGCTAAGGGAAGCAGAGCACAAGAGATGAGAACCACGGCTGAGCAAAGGCTCCAGCGAGGAAGGGATCAAAACAACAGGAAGGTGGAGACTTGCAGAACCTAGGGCAGGCAGTTCCCTAACAACTGACCCCCTGCAGGGATATGGGTCCATACCCAAAAACCTGGGTAAGTACAGCTGGGTACAGAGGCACACTGGAGACTTGGGAGGGGCTAAGTGGGCAGGCCAGGAAGCTCTGGGGACTGCCAGCACCAGCATCAGCATCAGCACCAGCACCAGCACCAGCACCAGCACCAGCACCCCAGCACCAGCACCAGCACCATGATAAACAGGACCATACCCAAAGCATTGTCCTGGACACTCTCCAGACCCCTTCAGGTGTACGAACACAAATCAATGTGGGCACTCTCCTGAGCTCCTCACACGTGTAAACACAGATCTGTGTCACCGGCACCCTCCTGAGCTCCTCACACGTGTAAACACAGATCTGTGTCACCGGCACCCTCCTGAGCTCCCCACATAATTCTGAGGAAGGCATTGTTTTGTACTCGTCTCAAAAAGAAAAAAATGAGAGGAGACAGTTCAAATAACTTGCCTAGGGCCACACAGGTGTCAGGTGCTGCAGCTGAGGCACATCCAGACAGGCGACCTCACCGCCTGTGCATCTACCTACCACCCCAGTCTCCCGCCAGCATTTCTAGACATTTATGGGCACTTGGCTCCACAGCTCCCAGCATCTGTACCTGTGGACAAGACGTTTTATCAAGTTTGAATGACAACACTTAGACAAGGAAAAACATTAGGCAAGCTCGGGGTCCGCTGCTAAGAAACCAGATGTGGCTGTTGTCAAATGCTAGTCACTGCTCTTGGGAAATGGTCTTCGCCCAGCATGGGCCTTTGAATCAAGTTTGCTTTTTCCAGTCACAGCCTCCCACTTACACATGAACCCTGACAGACAAACCTGCAGTTGTCACTCTCCCTGCAGCTAGAGCCAAAGGCGCTCTTATGTCCTTTGACACAGCCCTGTTCTCCAGCCAGAGTGGGAGGTGTAGCAACAATTCCAGAGCACAGCAAAGATCTGCATCTACTCCAACTCGGAACAAAACTCAGACTTTAAAGTAACTAGTATATAAACTAACTTCACATTTCACTTCATTTTAAATCAAAAGCCCATGCCGCAATTGACTCAGGGAAAATGGAAATTCTGAGTTAAAATTTCAAAATAAGTCCATTTTCACCTTACTAGAAACGCTGCTTTTTGTTCTTATTTTTTTTTTTAATAAACTCTATTTTCCATCTCGGATTCAAATATCCTGAGTAAAGAATAAATCTGCCATTTGATTCTTGAAGCTCAAAAGCTGACCCAATACTAAACCCATATAGGTTTTGATTTATTGATGAAAGAAAACTTGGAGTTTTTTAAATGTTGTCATTTCCAAATCTGCTTAGAAACACAAGCTGAATTGTAAAATAAAATCTATACTGTGCTAGAGAAACCCGTCTACACCTACAGAGGCGGAGGTGCAGATCAACAAGACGCTACAGTTCAATGCTCGTGTGTGTGTGTGTGTGTGTGTGTGTGTGTGTGTGTGTGCGCGCGCGCGCGCGCGCGCGCACTGGGTGAGTCAGTACTAGTCTGTGTCCGTGAGCACAGGTGCTATCACATGTCCTCCTAATTTCTCTCAAGGAAATGCCACTGTTCTATGTAGGGTTTTAATGAACCAAACTGCCAGAGGCACTCTTCTTCAGAACAAGGGAAACTGCACAAGTCATGGTGGTGTCCCCAAGGAGACAGATGGAAATTCTAAATTTTAGTAAGAAAAATAGAGATTAGCATAAGTAACAAACCAATGCTTTCTCTACAAAAGTGACTTTCATCCTCCAGTCAGAACCCACCCTCTTCCCAAACAATTCCACCAACTGGAGAGCTCGTTCAATCCACCACCCTGGGCGGGGGCTGCCCACGTTCCTCGGTATCACACACCAACTGTCTAAAGACAGCCGGCAGACGGAAAGAAAGCAAAGCAGACGCTCTCAGAGCTCCCCCACAGTAAGTAGTCAGCTGTCTGGTTTTGGTTTAGTCTTTGGTTATGGAGCAGATAATGGAGGAAGTCAGCAACTCAAAACTGCCAAACCAAAAATACAAAAGTTTTCAAAAAAGGAAGTAGTTCTCACATTCTAATTCTGGATGTTAGTTGTTGAAACCACTAAATACAATATGAAAAGATTACATAAGAATTATGCAAACAAAAAATTTGCTTATGACTAATTCATGATTTCCTTTAGAAAGGAGAAAGTTCAAATCATATTACCATGTCAATTTAACAAAAACCTGGCCACTGCAAAGAGTCTCCCACACTGTGGTCAATGGCCTGCTCACTTAATGTAATATTGGTAATGGCTGAATTCCAGTGTAACAAAAAGGAAATAAAGAAAAAAACCAGCCTGGAAGTCTACTGGAGTTCACTGTAACAGGATTTGAGCTATAATTAAATTTGATTAGTTTGGTTCAAACCTCAAGTTCAAAAGAATTATCAGCATGAATGGATGAAAAGCCCTCTTACACGGGCATTTTGAAAATATGAAAAGGGCTGACACAGCAAGCATCAAAGACTTTAAAAGCAATTGACCCTTCCCAGAGCAAAGGAGAAAGGCTGACAGCCGAAACTCAGATGCTGCGTGAAAAGAAAAGAAAGATCCAGATGGCTCTAAAGCTTGGCAGTTTGTTAAATATTAAATATTATTATTTTTAACAGGAACTGGCCTATTGATGGCCCAAATGGGTCATCAATAAAATGTGAAAAAGTCTAATTCTGCCCTCTGAAAAACTGAACCAAATAAACTGTCCGTTTTCCAAAACCTAGCAGCATGAGGACACTTCTCAAGGGCTTCCGCAAACAGCTATGACGGCATTTAAATAAGCACAGTGTCCAGTAAAAACTAAAGCACTAACACCCCAGTCTAAAACTCCAAGAAAGCAGTTCAGGAAATGTAACAAACATCAGGAGACACCACATGCTCACTCCCGACATGAACCTATGCCCCACACCCTACGTACCTCCCATCACACGGGTACTGAAAAAGACAACTCAATACAACTAGCGCACAAACACAGCCTATGGTAGCCTTCTAGTGGCTGGCAGTTCACGTGGGGCTTACAGACAATTATAAACAACTATATAAGCATGGCATATATATATGAAAGTATGCTGGGGGCCTAAATATATGCACACACAAGCAACATGGGCATCCACATCCACACAGCTGTCAGATGAGCTGTATGTGTTAAAGTGTAAGCATATAATAAGTGTGTGTGTTTATGTGTAGTCATGTACACACACAAACAGGCCTAACAGTTTACATACCTTGGATTTTTCAATAGCACTTGTGCGTTTTTATGTTAAAGCATGTTCCTTGTTACTGTAACCACAAGCCTGGGAAGGGGGAGAGCAGGCTGCTGGTCAAGCATTGGGAACACTGTGCCAAATGAAGCAGGTGTGAGCTATCTCAGAGATGAAAGCAGTTTTCCAGACACCACCACCATCCCATGATGCCTTCCTGACATGGACAATTCCCTTCCTCTCTGTGAAGCACCTCTGAGGGGTGGACATGCCTACTGGGTTTTTAGCACGGAGGAAAAGGTCGATCCAACAGCAACCTTGTTCAAAATAGAAAGAAATCAAGCAGACAGGCTGGCTAAATCTTTTCTTTTCTCAAAGTGTTTTTGGTATAATCAAAATAATTCTTCATATAATTCTTTTATCTTGAAAATTATTTTAAATCTCTTAGCTTTAAAAATTCAAAGTAGTCAACTACCAAAAACAGGAAAAAAAGAAAAGAAAAATACATGAAGAAATCAATCATGCTGTTTATTGTCCTCTAACAACACGATGAGAAGAGAGGGTGGGTGTGAGTGTGAGCAAAGCACGTAATAAACAACCATGAACTATCAAAATAATCTGCTGCATTGTGTCTGCATGAAAAATATGCGGAGGACAACACAGGCATCAAGAGTTATCATAAACATGACAAAAACGTTACTAGAGATGAAAAAACACTTGAGCTCACCAATCCCTGCAATATTACCCACCGTTTTATTTTAAAACAGAACAAGAATGTGTTCTTTGTTTCTGGTTGTTTGGGATTTGTCTTGGTTGCTGTTTGTTTTGCTGTGCTGGGGACTGGATGGCACAGAACCTTGCATACTCTAAGTAAGCTTGTGCCCCGCAGGAAATCTCTTCTCTGAATTTGGTATCACACAGTCCAGATGCTCTCACATTGCAGCAGAACTTAAAGACGTACATGCTCACCAAGCACCCAGGTAATGCTGAAGCTGTTGGCTCAGGCACCATACCTGAAGAACCAGACTGGCATTTCCCCCTCTCTTGATAGTCAGCGGACCTGGCAATTAGAAAGACTTCTGGGCCCTGGAGCTAAGAAGGGGTTCTACAAAAAGGAACCCCAACCCAGGCAGGGAACATTCTTTGGATGTTAGAGTCCAGGACTCAGCAAGCCTCTTTCTAACTGACCAGATAACAAGGAGAGCCGACTCTGCAGGCTGCGCAGTCTCTCCCACACCAGTGCAGTCTGTGCGGTGTGAAGGCAGGCCGTGCAGCAGAGTGGCTAGGAGCCTACAGGCATTACTACCAAGACAAGTTACAGTAAAGCATTTTAAAACCAACATGGTCCATGCCAACTCAAAAAGTCACAAGACAACAGATTATATTGCTGTAACTGGGACTTGGCTTCCTGGGGTCTGATATAGGTAAAGAAAAAGACATAGTGGAAGACACTTTAACCTTGTGTAGTTTGCAATGAACAAAAGGCTTTACTAAATAGAGATCTCACTTCTAGAGTTAAAATAAGACATGACTATTTCGATTTTTTACAAGATTTTGTTTTTATTAATTATGTAGGTGTGTCATGGTGTGCAGGTACCTGCAGAGGGTGTTATATCCCTAGAGCTAGAGTTACAAGTAGTTCTGTGCTCCCAGACATTGACACTGGGAACTGAACACACATCCTCAGCAAGAGGGTAGACTCTCCTAAGGCTGGACCATCTCCTCAGTCCGTTATCTCTGATATTATCTGTAAACAGAAGGATGCCGAGGACACTAACAGGGTTTTGATGAGCCTACAGCTCAACCTTCTGATCAAGGTGTGGAGTACAAAGAAAGCTAGGTCGGTCCTTATCGCCTTGGTTTTAAATGTCTCTCTCTTCATCTACTGCTTACTTTCTGCCCTTTCTTAAAACAATTTCCCCAGCACTAAAATCTTCTCACATAGGACCAAAAGAGGTATAAATTATGATATGTAAGTAAACTGCTTTGTACACTGAAGTGAAGTAGTTCTAGTTATCAAATAGTTCTTAAATTTAAATATTTAGCAAGCAAGACAAGCATGTTTATCTTTACAAAGTAGGCGTCTATAATATTTAGTTTTATATATATACATATATACATGTGAATAACTTTCTATGTGTTTATAAGATCATAAACATATACACATACAACATCATCTACATGTGTTCACAGCTGTCTCAGCTTTTGTAATTGAAAGTCATATTTAAATTAAGTCAATATGCTTTGGTAACTGATGAGTAAATTTTATGTAGTACCTTAAAACTATGCTATACCAGCTTATTTAAAAGTAAAGAAAAATAAAAATCTGTTCACAGATCCAAGCAGGAATTTCTAAAGGAGCTGCAGCTAATGAGTGCATGTCCAGTTCAGGATCATAGTGCTGAGTTCCAAGTCTGAGACACAGTTTGGAACATGTTTCATGTATCCTGAACCATGCATGAAGAAACAGCTGTTATTTACAGATCAAAGTAACCCCAAGGATCCTAAAACAACCAGAGTGAAAAAGGCCTAAATCTAATTTCATCCCTGTCCACACACTCCTTTGAACTAGTAATTCAGAGAATTGGTCAGTATGTTGAACTAATTAGCATGCTTAACGCTTGCCAATTTTGATGGCTCCAATTCTTTATTTTCAGAAATGGAATATAAATAACAGGCTCTTGCAGATACACATAAGCAAGTCTAAGAAAATACAGGAGCCACTTCAACTTGACAAAGTCATATATATTGAGTAATGCCTAAAACGTCTCACCATGAGACTGTCTACTATTTTAATACCTATTTACTGTTCTCTAAACGGTGAAAGGGAAATCAACTCTTCGGGGTGTTGTTCTGCACGAAGTTAACTTAGTAAGCTTTTGGGTGACTATCTACTCGCTGATTGCAGCCCACCTCTAGCACTAGCTCAGCATGAGGAACTGCAGTAGGTGCCCTGCTAAAAGGCTGGGCTGGTTTAACTTGCAATGAGAGTAAGCAGAGTCGAACCTTCTAAGTGAAACCCCAGACTAGGAGTCAAGAGCAAAAGGACATACCTCTATATCCACACAGTTTAGCCTCAGGGCACCCTTGCCACAGTCATTCACCTCTGGTGCTCAAATAAAAATAAATAAAAATAACCACACTAAATAGGTTAGCGGGTGTTTTACAGTGTCACCAGAACCAGTGAGGATAATGAGCACTGGGTGGGTTTTTTAAAATAATTGTTTAAATTGTCGGGCAGTGATGGTACACGCTTTTAATCCCAGCACTCGGGAGGCAGGTGGATCTCTGTGAGTTCGAGGCCAGCCTGGTCTACAAGAGCTAGTTCCAGGACAGGCATTGGAACTGTCTCAAAATTCAAAAAAAAAAAAAAAGTTTAAATTATGATAACATAATTTCCCCTTTTCCCTCCCTCCTTTCAACTCCTCCCACAGACCCCTCCTTGTTCTCTCAAATCCATGCCTTTTATTAACTGTTGGTGGTAGGGATGGTGCTAGTGGAGTGAATGTGTGCACATGTGCATGCGTGTGTGTTTCTAGTCTATCCAACACTGATGCTTTATTCACATGACATCAATGGACCTTCGAACAAACAAACTCTACTTCAGCTTCAACTCTGCTTGCCGCTCTAACTTAAATCTTGAGTTGGGCACGGGGTTGAAGGAGTAGAGTTCCAAAGGGGGCCTGTGCATGTGATCCAGGCAGGAACTCCGAGTGTAGCCCTTAGAACCACTTGAAACAAACATTCCAGCTACTAAAGATTCTGAAGACAATTAAGCAGCACACACTTTACTAGGATGCTTCCCAGTATCAGTCTGCCCATCTCACTCTTCCTCCTGCTAGGAACTCTTGTAAAAGCATTACTGCAAATCCAACTCATTCAGAGAGAAGACTGATGGAGGAAGGTCATTGGTTAATTAATAAAGAAACTGCTTGGCCCTGATAGGTTAGAACATAGGTGGATGGAGTAAACAGAACAGAATGCTGGGAGGAAGAGGAAGTGAGGTAAGATGCCTCAGACATATACCTTAGCTCTGCTCTCTGGGGCAGACGCAATGAAGCAAGCCGCCAGGTCAGACATGCTGAATCTTTCCCGATAAGACTGGTGCTACACAGATTATTAGAGATGGGTTGATCGGGATATCAGAATTAGCCAGTAAGGGCTAGAGCTAATGGGCCAAGCAGTGTTTAAAAGAATACAGTTTGTGTGTTGTTATTTCTGGTGTAAAGCTAGCCGTGCGGGAGCCAGGCGGGATGAAAAGCAGGCCCGCGGCTCCCACAACAGAAGGCTCACTCTGGGCCAGCAACTGCTGACTGCTGCACTTGTCGGCACCTGACATGTTCCCCTACAAGGGACTGACTCTGTGCCCCACTGGTGCTATAATGAGTCCAAGTGAACTGACACTATGCAGCAACCACACTAGGGATATTAATTGTTCTCGCAACGTGGTCAGCCCCTCCGCTGTAAGACACAAGAAGAACAGCTACAGTTAGCTGCTCTTGCATGAAAAACCCCCCATGAATTCCAGGCTGTAACCCGTTCCTTCCAATAGGTCAATGTCAAGATTAGTGTGACTACATGGTAACCTAACAATAACTTGGAAACACTAGTGGCTTTATCTCTACAAGAAAATATTATTTTGTGAATCGAAGTTAGAAAAAGAACTGTCCTGGCTGACTGATGTATACACATCAACTGTACAACAACTCAAGAAAAAGCAGACATTCTCATGAAAAGGTAGGAAATATAATAAGGTTTGGAATGGTTTTAGTCCACCTTTCCTATCCATTAAAAAAGAATCAGGGGCGGGAGGGGGGAATTCAGAAGACAAAAAAAATTGGAGGATTTTTTTTTTTTAATCAGCAGCTTACTCTGCCAGTTAAAAAAGGAAAGGAAAATTCCCTAGACAATCAAAGCAGCAACTTTCAAGCTAGATGTTGAGAGACGGGCAAACAGATTCCTGAGCATGATAAGAAAGCAAAGACACTGCCTGGAGAGAATGAGGAGGAGGCGCATGGCTGTTAACACAGAACCACAGACATCATCAACTGCGGGGCAAGAGCATTTCCACAGAAAAGAGGGAGCATCTCCACAGAGCCACGTTAGAACAACTGTGCACCCACATGCAGAAACAAGCAAAACTTACACCTCGCCCCTGAAGAAATATCACCTCAAAATATAAAAAACAAACTATGAGACTTTTAGAAGAAAATAAAAACTGAATTTTGCAAACAATGGAATACCACTCTGCGACAAGGAACAACTGACAGACACAAGAAGGCTCTAAGGCGTTCTTCCTCCTGTGGAATATACCAGAAGCCAGTCTGGGAAATGGATAAGAACACTAGCATGTAACCCTGATGACACAAGTTCAGATCTCCAGAACACATGGAAAACACAAACACCGCGGCAAGGTGTGCTGCAAACAAACAAAAGAGCCATGTAAACAACGCGGAGGGCTACGACTAGCACCCCAAGACACCTGTCTCAAACAACAGGAAGGCTAGGACAAACAGCCAAAGCTATCCTCTGACCTCCACAGAGGAGCCTCAGCAAGCACTTCGCTCACAGAGACATTTTGTCTGCAAGTATGTCTGTGTGAGAAAATGTCTGTGTGAGGGGCTGCAGAGCTGAGGTGGTCACACTGGCTGCTCTTCCAAAGGACCGGAGTTCAATTCCCAGCACCTACATGGCAGCAACTATATATTGTTGTCTGAGATAAATATATAGAAATTGAATGGTATAGAAGTTCCTTCTGTTTGTGTGCTGCGTTCATTGGTTAATGAATAAAGAAACTGCCTTGGCCTAGTTGATAGGGCGGAACTTAGACAGACGGAGAAAACAGAACTGAATGCTGGGAGGAAGAAGGGCAGAATCAGAGAAGCCATGGATCCTCCACAGGAGAATCTCTGGTAAGTCACTGCCACGTGGCGATACACAGATTAATGGAGATGGGTTAAACTAATATGTAAGAGTTAGCCAATAAGAGGTTAGAGCTAATGGCCAAGCAGCGTTTTAATTAATACAATTTCTGTGGGGTTATTTTGGGTGTAAGCTAGCCAGGCAGCTGGGACAAACAAGCTGCCTCTCCCTTACAATTAAAGGAATATTTGACTGACTTATTTTTTTTTCTGCTCCAAATAAAAGTTTATGTGTAACAATGCACCTACCACCCAGAAATTGGCTTCTAAATACACTCTCCACAAATATCGACCAAACCAACAAGGAATGGAAGTTCTCAGCAACAATAAAGGCTTAGCAGGCCTGGAGAGGCTCCCACTGGCCAAACTCACGGAGCTACACAGCAAACACTGTACATACATCATGGTTACTGAGCAACGATCCCTGGCTGTGGTGATGAGGAGCAAATACCTGCAGCTACACTAAGATCCACTAAACTGCCACTCGAAACAAGTGGATTAATGGTGTGTGAATTACATCTCAATAAAGCTGTTGCCCAAAACAAAAAAGTAAAGCCACGAGTCCACAGTGAAGATTTAAAAAAAGTCTGAGGGTGAAAGAGGAAAACTCTTCTTCACAGATGAATGCCAAGTAATAAACTCAGAGGGAAAAGACAGTATTAGGAAAATCATCATTTTGCAATGCCAATGTAATAAATGTTTCGAGCAAGAAGTACCCACAGATGGTAAAACTATTAGGTGAAAGATGATTGGGGAACAGGAGAGTCACACAGCCTCATAATATCACTCCAAGGATTGCTTTACAAGGAACTGAAACATCCACGCATGGAAATCAGAGAACCCCTACCCAGGTGATCACCAGGGCATCGCCTGCCGCCAGTGTTTACACAGACTACAGTGACCCACAACTAATCACAGGAAACCAGACAATCTAATGCGTGGCTCCATAGGACAAAATGTCAAAGTCATAAGGGAAATGAACACCCATGTCCGAGCTGCATCTCCCACCTTCCGAGGACATGCCGTGGTTTCACAAGTGAGACACCCTGTGTATACTATGAACACTTTTAAACACAAATGTCTGCAATGATGGTGAAAACCCTTGGTAAACAAATAAGTAAATCAACAGACGAACTACACACCATGTAACTGTCACAGGACCTGTGGATCTGTCAGCCAATACGAGGCACGCCGCATGTACCCAGAAAAAAATGGTAGGGCAGAAGGGAGGGAGGAACACAAATACAAAGCACTTAAATGCATTTCTTTTGGACCCTAGGCTGGGAGGAGCATAGAGCAAACCACACCCCACCTTCTACCCCAAAAATTCCACACTCTGATGTCTAAACACAGTATCCAAAAGTACAGGCCTAATCAAATGGCTTAAACAAAAGCCGTGTCCAAAGCAAGGAAGGAGACAGGATGGGCAGCACTGCTAACTCCTTACACTTCTTACTTTGAAAAAACAGTAAGAGTTTAAGAATTAAGTTCTAAATTTAAGTTTCCATTTTTAGATTATTTTAAATTCTTTCACACAATGCCCAAACCTGGCCCTTTTATAGCTTTTAAAAATAAAAGTATTATTTTACTTTTTGTGCGTGCGTCTTTTGCCTGTCAGGTATGTCTATGCACATAGCTATGGCCACAGAGGCCAGAAGAGGGGTCAAGGGCCCTAGAACTGGAGTTGCCATGTGAGGTGCTAAGAATCGAACCTGGGTCCTCTGGAAGGGGTCATCTTAACCACAAAGCCTCTCTTTAGTCCCTGTTTTTTGTTTTTAATAATTTATAGATTTCTATCAAAGTCACTAGTATGGTATAGAGTCCACACACATTCTGCTGCTGGTTCTAGAACAGTCCTTGAGGCCAGTGTCCATGGGACTGGAAAAGTAGCCCAGGGGCAGAGTGGGCACCTAACAAGGCTGAGGCTTGTTCCCAGCACATGGGAAAATAGCAGCAACTACAATACAGAATGAAAACCACCGGGCTGCAGGCCGAGGCCAGTACTGCAAAGCCGAAAGTCTAGACCGTAGCTCTCAGCTGAACTTCAAGGATTGCCTTACACATCTGCTTCCTGCCCCAGGCCCCGAAGCCTCTTGAGTCTCCTCTGACTCCTGACGGCAGGCAGGATTCCATCATGGCTTCTCACCACCTTGACAAGCTAGCACACCATCTCCCCATTTGGCCGTATGAGGTTGCCTCAGGATCATACTGAAATTCATTCTATTTTTGTTGTGTTTGGGTTGGGAGGCTGAGATAAGGGGGCTGAGTTTGGGGTCAGCCTGTTCTAGATAAGGAAGCACTGTCTTCATTTGCTTTTGATTTGGATTTTTGACTTTTTTTTTAAAGAGTTCCATGTCTCCAAGGCTGGCCTCAAACTTAAAAGAGATGCGAAGAGAACCTCGAACTCCTGATCCTCTCGTCTCTGCCTCCAGTTGGGTCATTACGGGCATCTATTGCTACACCCTTGTTCTTGAGGGGGGTGGTTTGAGACAGGGTTTCTCAATGTAGCTTCAGAGCCTGTCTTGGCACTCACTCTGTAGAGCAGGCTGGCCTCGAACTCACAGAGATCCACCTGCCTCAGCCTCCCAAGTGCTGGGATTAAAAGTGTGCACCACCATTGCCTGGCATACTACACCCATTTTTATGCAGTACTAGGGAACAAACACAGGCTTCAACTACGAGCACTCTACTAGCTGACACTGACTTTAAATAAAAATAATAAAAAAAAAAAATTCTGAGCATGTCTGTACCAAAGCTAAAAAACAAATCTATGCATTTGAGTACTTTCTATCAGGAGCATAAACAATTGTGAACACACTCCAATCTGAATCACTTACTGATGCCAGCAAACATTACCAAGCTTCCAGTTTCTCCTGCCTGTTGAGAGTTCCAACTTCAATAATACACAGGCCTTGGGCGCCCTCTAGTGTCTCATTCTACACCACACGTGTCATATCAACTTAGGTAACCATTTTCAGAGAAGAAAAAAATGTTTCTTACTGGTTTCTTCTTTTCCACCACTACATAATAGTTGCTTGGCTATGTACCAAAGCCATCTCAATGCCCGAGCATCAACCTACTGGACATGCTGAAGCCCAGAGAAGATAGACGTCCAAGAAGTCAAAACAGTTTTAAACAAGTTTAATGAAGTTTATAGAATTCTTTAAAATTCAGATTTTGTGCTCTAGGAACCCATGGATGGTTCCTGGGTCCCCAGCACTTGAGGTTAAAAAAAAAGCATAATTAGTCATGTTTAAGAAAAAATAATCAGTACATGGCCACATGCCTGCCTAAAACCCAGTACCATGGAGGACAGAGACAGGAGAATCAGCAGGGCTTGCTGGCTGCCAGCAGAGTTCCAGGTTGAGTGACAGACCCTGCCTCAAGTGATAAGCCAGACAGTGGTAGAACACTCAGTGTCCTCCTCTGGCCTCCACGCCCATGTACACAGACACACAACACACCCAAAGACACACAGAGACACACTCCCTCCACACACGCACAGACACACACACACTTCCCTCCACACACGCATAGACACACACAGACACACTCCCTCCACACAC
>NW_004949099.1:8617923-8631826 GCF_000317375.1 Microtus ochrogaster | reverse complement strand
TCCACACACGCATAGACACACACAGACACACTCCCTCCACACACCCATCCATACATCCACACACGCACAGACACACACAGACACACTCCCACCACACATGCATAGACACACACAGACACATGCCCCTACACATACCCACACCCACAGGACAATGTGCTGTTTTCCGCTTCCGGTCTTGATCCAAGCTTTGCTGTAGTCATTTTCCTGGGATTTACTGAAAGTGAGCGATCAGTGGGCTTAAATGTGAGGAGTAAGCAAGTGACATCCTGTGACCGGGAATGCACACTTGGGGGCTTCACACACTTGACCTCAAATTCCAATCACAACATTTCCTAGCTCTGCTGAATCGGCTCACTCATCTGGAAAAAGGCTAATGCTTTATAGTTTGAAGATTTAAAAATACATTAAGTCATTATTTCAAACTGTAGCTTTTCATTATAAGAACCCATGCCAGACTGTCAAACCTCACAGACACAAATCTTCAAGTTCCTTCAAATAACCTTCAACCTTGAACTGCTCATAAAATTTCTGTATTTTACTTCAAATTTAATTTTCTTAATATATAAATGTTGTTTCTCTCTTAGCCCTTCTAGAAATATGAAATTAGTGCAGACAGTAAGATTATACCAGTAATAGGACTCGAGACTTTTCAAACTCTAGTGTTCAATGACCATACTTGGCATTTATCTGATGAAGGATCCTCTTTGCAAAGCAAATTATATGTTTTATATGTAATTTCAAGAATATGTGTGTGGGCATGTGTCTGTATATTTCATGGCTCTGTGTGTGTGTGTGTGTGTGTGTGTATTCATCCCTTCCACAGGAGCAACCTTAATAGAAATGAAGATAAGGTTATCTGTAGAAGACTAAAGAACACCAGAAAAAGTATATTAAGAAAAAGAAGACAGAAACTGACTGCGCTGGATATGGAAAAGAGCGGGCTGGTGGGAACGAGAGAAGTGCTGGAGAAGTACGTGAGAACACCACCACTCTTCACCCTCGCACTCTGTTTACTGTGCGTGTGTCTGTGTGCACTGAGCACCGTGGCACATGTGTGGAGGCCGGAAGACAGCTCAGGGAGCCCGCTCCCCTTCCACCATGGGGGTCCCAGGAATCAGCTCAGGCTGCCAGGCCTCATCAGCTGGGCCATGTGGCAGGCCTAGGCATTTCTGGAGCTTTAAGGTGAGAACAGAATTTGTCCCAAGAATAGGAAAGAAAACAGCAGCTGGCTTCTGTGAACAGGACCTTACAACACAGACAGTAAAGGACTAAAGGTATTTTTTTCTACATTAATTTTACTGAATTGTTCTGTTTAAAAATATTTACTGAAGAGATTGTGGAAAGTGTAGGCTAAAATCCAAGCTGCAGCACAGTGACGTCAAGATCTTACACTAAAGGATTAACTGAATGATTTATCCTTCTTTCTTCACAGGTCTCTAGTAGTTACTGAATTGCAAATGCAATTAAGTGACTCTTCCTATAAACCTGTGTAATTAAAGGGGAAATTTTATTGCCATTTGTTTAATATTCCCATTAATAACAATGTCTTAGTACACGTTTACTGAATAAGAAAGCAATGGACAAATTCCAAGGACAAACAGGGATTTTCTTTTCTTTTCCCATGAAGCCAACATTATGGAATTTAAACAGATGTTCTATTTGGTCATAGTTAATAAAATGAATTCTGGAGGATTAAAATGGGGCTCAGTGTGTTTGCACTCGATTATCACTAGAAGACAACTTCACGTTGAAAGTTTGCAAAGGCTGCTGGCCATTCTGCACTGGACAATCACTGGGCTGGAGATCAGTGAATGCCTACAGCACTTCTTCTCCAACAAAGCCAGACTAACAAAAATCATTTTTCTAAGGGTTAAGAAAATTGAAATCTTGGAAAAGTATGCCCCACTTGGAATTTCAGTGCCTGGCAAGTGTGCAGGTCACAATGCAGCGTATCATTAGGAGAGCCACTGCCTGGCTGTCTCCAGCCCTGATTAGAGCTGCCTCGCTCTTCAGAGATGAACGTGGTGTCTGGTAGCATGGGAACAAAACAGAACAGATCTTAATGGAAGGAGGAAACCAACACAAACTATTGAGTGCCTCTGTGTAGGCTCTCTGTGCTAGAGAATCAGCAGGCAAAGAGAGAAAAGGCAAGAGAAACGCAGATTACCTATAAAAAATAAAATTAAAAAAGAAAAAATAACCACTGGAAATAGGATGGAGAAACCAAAGATGAAGCAAAGAGGCAAATCAAAGACATAATGTCAAGACACACACTGCAGCACACAGCTAAGAAGAAACCCTCTGATCAGAGAGTAAAAAGTACAACCAAGAAGCTGGGAAGCAGTGGCCAGCCCTAACAGTGGCGCGTGGTGAAGTTCAGGGCGGCTGTTTCACATCATCCTCCTAAGAGGGCACAGAAGGGCCAGGACTCGCTCAGAAAGTCTCTCGGGCTGAAGACACACCTCAGCCTGCAGCCTGCTTGCCAACCAAGTCAAGCCCTGAGAACAACTCTAGCAGAGCAGAAGGCTTTCTTTGATGGGTTACAATGCTGGCTAATACTCTGTCAACAGCAATACAAACTGCAGTCACCCGAGAAGAGGGACCTCAACTGAGAAAACGCCTCCGCCAGATTGGTTATGGGCAAACCTGTGCTGCCTTTTCTTGACTGATAGTTGATGTGGGAGAACCCAGCTCACTTTGAATGTGGCCACCCCTAGACAGGTGGTCCCGGTTCAGTAAGCCATGGGGAGCGTGCCAGCAGCAGCATTCCTTCATGGGTCTGCTTCTGTTTCTGCTTGAGTGAGTTCCCTCAATGATAGACATGGAAATGTCAAATAAACCCTTTTCTCCTCATGTTGCTCTTGGTCAGAATTTTTTTAATCATAGCAATAGAAAGCAAACTAAGATGTGTTCTTATTTGAAAATGCAAATTAGCTTTTTATAGTAAATTAGCAACGGAATTTTTAAAAATCACAATTTTTCCTGACCTTATGTTAATGATTTTAGAAAGTTCAAACATTAGGGTAACTCTACTCCACACTATGTTTACAATGATAAAACTCCTCTCGCGCAGATATT
Source organism: Microtus ochrogaster (assembly GCF_000317375.1). Taxonomy (NCBI): domain Eukaryota; kingdom Metazoa; phylum Chordata; class Mammalia; order Rodentia; family Cricetidae; genus Microtus; species Microtus ochrogaster. Next base: position 8,628,748 of record NW_004949099.1, on the reverse strand, counting down.
TGGATGAAGCATCTTGACCCTAGTCCTGGGCCCCTCTTTCCAACACCTCCTATCATGAGCCACAGGTACACATTCAAATGTAGACGGAACCAAGCGGCTTCAAGTCAGCTTTAATCTGGGTGTCCTGTAGGCTGTCCTAGTGTCCGTCTTCCCTAAGAGTTCAGTAGGACGGAATGCAAAGCTCCTGGCAAAGCAGGGGAAACTGAGGACTGGAAACAGCGCTTGGCAACTGCAGAACTTAGCTGGGACAGAGCTGTACCCCACATGGAGGGGTCTTCTTACTGTCAAAGGCTTTGTCTGGCTTTGTCCCTCATGCAAGCCTTGAACTAGTCATCCCCCACCTCCAACTTTAAAGACTTGACTAGCAATAATACAAATTTAGATCATGTTTCTTGAGTTTCTATTAGGTAAGAGGCATGAAAAAAAAAAGAGATTTACATATATCTTCTGGGTTAATTCTCCAAAGAATGGTGATTGATTCAAAGAACCCAATAAACAAAAGAATTCTAACACACATATTAATGCATTCAGTCTTACTTAAAGTTAAAACATCATTTGCAGCTCCTAGGCCACTAGCACCACCAGTAAGCCCGAGGACAGGGGAGCTTCAGAATTCTCAGCAAAAATACAGGCTGGTACTTCCACAAACTCAACTTTCTATTGTCTGTCAAAATTACACATTCATATGTCTTGGCACGTAACCTACAAAAATCCCGGCACACATGTACAAGATGGTACATAAACAGCATTACACCTTGGGGTGCATCTGTAATGGCAACCAATGAGGGGCTGGCTAAGTAAATAAAGGTTCATTTGTACAATCAAGCACCATGCAATCATAAAGAATAAAATGATCCAATTTGGCTAGCAAATACCATCAGCATGAGATGGAGCCCAAAGGATGAAATGAATGGCCCTAGAAGGCACTCAAGAGACTGTAACAACATGATGAATTGGGGGAAGACTCTGAGAAAGAGCAAACAACAGAACCAGAAAGGAAATTCTAAGGACAACCCATAGACATCCCTAAGGGGGATACTTGTTTCCTGACAGGAATAACAAGAGAGACTGAGTCTGCAAAGCAAGGCCATCTCCTCTGGGGTGAACTATTCAATGACTTCTACATCTCAGTTTGGGGTCTTGAATTTACAGAACAGGCTGCACTCACTATCCATCTGACCTGCTTATAAGATGTGTGTCGGGGGGAGGGGTGTCTTTATCTACCTCCAAACTATCGAGGGGCTACACTCCTGTACAAGAAGCCAGGAGTTACTCATTATTAAGATGGTAATATCTACAACCAAGACGGCACCAACAGCATCATCCCTTCAGATCCGAGCAGCAAAAGCCACAAACTGGAATTTCCTCCTCTAGGACACAAAGTCAGGCTCTCTCTGGGGCATCTCCCAAGTCTTCCCCTCCAGTCTTCTAGTAAACATGCAGCTGAGATGAGAGGTTCAATTTATCCTCCTTGCAACACCCCACCTTATCAGTGCGCTCTGAAAGCATACTTCCTTGGCCTGAGGTCCATCTGGGAAACAGGGAATCCTGGATTCTACTTAGACATGTAACACACACACTCCTTTCCTGTCCTAGTTCAGGCTAACACATCTCCTCACCTCTCTGACTACTTCTAACTGCAAGCCTTCAAGAATCATGGCTCACTTTGTGTCAGTGTGTGCATGTATGTACCCTCACATGCACATGTGTGTATGTATGCATATGTGTATGTGTGAGCATGTGCAGGTCAGAGGTCAACACCAGGTGTCTTCTTCAATCACTTTCCCCCTCATTTTTGGAACACAGTCTCTCACCAAACCTGGAATGGTCAGTTCCGCTAGGCTGGGTGACCAGTGAACACGAGAGATCTGGCTACCTCTGCTTCTCCAACCCTGGGACTATAGGCAATTGCCAATACAACCCTCTTTTGATGTCGGTACTAGGGCCCTCACTCTTGTGTAGCAGGTACTTTACCAGCTGAACCACCTCCCCAGCTCTAAATCTTGCTTTTATTATAAATGTGACAAGTGTGGGTATACCCGGATGGGTGCCCTCTGAACTCTCACCAGCCCTTAACTGCATGGTAAAGAAGGCTCCCCTGTGTGCTTCCCCAACCAGACAGAGCTATCTGCACAGTGTTAAGTAGAATCTGTAGATAAAGGAATCAGCTGAACTTAACTCACTTTTAAGCTCTTTTAAAACAGATTGTTTTCCTCTGCTTTCTTTCCCCACCTAAGTCTCTCTAATTCACACTCAACAGCATGAGGCTAGTTTGTATAAAACCTTCAGGTCAATGGACCTAAAATCATCTTGCCTACACCCACAAACACGACTGTGTTCCCCACCTCCATCTTACTGCAGTAACCCCAATACACCAAGATGCTCAGCCGGATCTAAGTTGGTCAAGTTCATGAGAAAAGGTGAGGTAAATAGTCTAATCTGTTGATCTTGTTCAGACTCAGTGCAAAATTCACAGAAACTTAACTAGTTCAGGAGAAGAAGAGGCAAGGTATACAATCTCTACAAAGAACAAACACAACACTGTGTGGCAGTGCTCACAAAGCCCAGAGAACGCAGATCCTCCTTCTAATGCATGGAGCTGAACTTTAAGCCCTTCTTAAAGGCAGTAGCTTGTGAGGTAAAACTATTTTCAAGAAAAAATTGCACACTGAACAAATTGCATACATGTCCTGGTGGTTCTCACTAACGTTTCTGTGTGTTTCTTATTGAAACAATCAAATGGGCTCTAGACAGAGATTTTATATTACTGTCAGGCTAATGCAAGGCTTGGAACTCTTCATAGTGCAAACTGTTGCTTACAGCAGACATCCCTTCTGATTTGTCTCACCTGGAGAAGCTGCATCTCATTCCGCAGTAATTCCCTCTCATCCCAGCTGAGGCCATGGACAGAGCAACACCTCAGCTCAAATCAGCTCTGAAGGAGCCTTGATGAGCACGCACAATGCACAAGACCCCAATCAAACTGCCAGCAAAGCTCTGCCACTCTGAGTAAACAAAGTCATCTCAGTAAGGTCACACGATTCACGAGGATTGCAGCCAAAAAATTAATTACTAGCACGACATATGTCAAAACAAATTTCCGAGAGGAGGGAACAACAGTTGTGAGCATGTGTTTTATCTCTTTGTATGCAAAACTAGCACTCTCGGGAATGGAAATATATTCATTTATTCAGCCCTTTTCAGAAAAATTTAAAAAAATGTTGATTACTCTTTCCTCCGCTCTTTCCTGCACACAGGTGTAAGAGGAGCAAAGAATACAGGTATCGTGAGTCAGAAAGGAAGGGCAGAAGGAGACTCATTCGGGTGAGATTTCTCAGACAATAGCAACAAATGCAGAACACTACGAATGATGAACATTCTGTTTGCCAAAAAGGGAGCTGTCAGGCTCCACAACAAGGCACAGTGCAGGTCGTTATCTCCTGAAAACCAAAGGCCTAGGCCACACTACACAGAGCCTGTAAGCCACAGGGAGTTTTCAAAAGATGACCAATATTCTCCTAACTCCCACATTATTTACATTAAGAAATAGTTTTGCAAGTTAAAATGTTTCAGTCGCAGGACTCCAAGAAGAGGAGGAAACATCAGCCAGTTCTTCCCTGTCATGGAAAACTGTGTCCCAGACTAAAACCGTTTCTCACGGCTCACTGTGTAAAAATTCAGTCTCCCCGCTGGAAGCATGTTGTCTGCAGTATCCAGTGACGTCATTACTGAGGGCCAAGTACAGCATGTCAGTTAGAAGGCCCAAGATGAAAGCGCTGGACTTCTCTCCACTGCATTTCACACGGGGAACCAAAAGCTACCTCCCTGTGGTGGGCTTCTTACATAGCCGATCTTGCCGTGTTTCAGCTAGCAGACCCTTAGCCAGCTGGAATGATAAGAGACACCAGCTGCCCGCAAACCATCACGAGCGTTCTTCTACATGGAAGAACCAAGGTGCAGCTAAGCAGTTCCTGAGTGACGGCCTTCTCCTCCTGACTCTTAAGAAGCATAGGGTCACCAATCAAAGCCCACCCCTGCTTTGGGACTTCAGGAGTAATAACTGGGTTACCTCTCTCAGAACTGTGCTTTTATAGCCTCGGTACAGTCCTTGGATCCCCTGAAACAAACAAAAGCCAAGTGATCAGAAAATTGAAGAACATTCTAGAAAGAGACCTGCCTGCTCCAAAATTTGAGTTCTAAGAGATTGCTTAGCCATAGTTTTCTGAAGTTAAACATAATAAACTGGTTTAAAGCACACAAGCTCCCCTGAAGTTGACATCTCTAATAATGAAATATTATATATGTATTAAGTAACAGTGTTTATCTTTTGGAAACATTTACATTGTATACATTTCCAAAAGTCAGTCCATCATTCTTTAATGTAAGATGAGGACTTATTTCAGAAATTGGTCAATAATCTCTCAAAAAGTATGTATTAAAGATAAGCCTAGTGTTATGTGCTTAAGTACACACATAGTCCAGTGAGCAGTCCATAGGACTGACCTCATTCCTACAGATGGTAACAGACCAGAAAGATGAGGGATTTGGTGGTTTACACCTGTCATTCCAGCACTCAGGAGGATGAGGAAGAAGACTGAATACCAGCCAGTGTCACACAGGAAGTCCCCATCTCCAAAACAAAGATAAAGAATAACTTCTTCTTTAAACCTAAACTAAGATTGGCTCACATAATTTAAGGAAAGCAAAAAAAAAAAAAAAGAGAGAGAGAGAGAGAGACACGTGATGGCAGAAGCCATAGCCACAGCCCAGGCAGCAACAATGAATAACCCCAGGAGTTCAAGGCCAACCTGAGCAACACAGCAAGACTTTGACTCATATATCAAAGCAAACTAGAACAACAGAGGCTTCCGCTAAACTGATCAAGGACAACAGAAACACGCCTAGTGTCAGACATGTGCCCAGGGAGGGCAGCTCTGATCACTGCCAACACTGATCAGAAAGAGAAAGAACATTTACTTACTTACTTGTTCGTTTAAGGGTCTCATGATGCAGCCCTGATTGGCCTGGAACCCACTGTGTAAGCCAGGCTGGCTTCAAAACTTAGGAAGCTCACCTGCCTCAGCCTCCAGAATGCTGGGATTAAAGGCATGTGCCCCCATGCCAGAGGAGAAATGACAATTTCACGGAACATTTTGATGCTGGCAATGATTACCAGCCCACTATTATATCTTATATTAAATACTTCTTCTCTCCCATGGGCCCTCTAATTCTGTAGCAATGTTCTGGTGGAGTATCTTAGTTCCTTCACATGATTAATGTGTCTGATTCTGACAACTGAGGCAGATTACATTCAGAGCATATGCAGCAGTGGTACTTGCAGCACGAATAATAACCCAGAGACAGATACTGGGGCTCAACCTGAAGATGAGAGCAGCAAAGCAGCCAAGAGAGCTCTCACCTCTATGAAATAATCTTCAGACTGAAAGACAGCAAGTCCCTGTCTCATCCTGCCTTATATTCCTCTCTAGTGCTGGGATTAAAGGCATGCACCACCACCGCTCGTCCTCTGTGGCTAACTAGTGGCTGCTTGGATTAAAGGTGTGTGCCACCACTGCCTGGTCTGTACGGCTGACTACTGTAGCTGTTTTGCGTTCTGGTCTTCAGGCAAGCTTTATTCATTAAAATACAAATGAAATATCACTACAAGTACTCAATACATGACTGCTTCAAAATTTTAAAAAAGTAAAAATAAAAATTCAAAAAGAAAGGAAAAGACAATCTCAGCAAAAAAAGTTTTTGTAGTTAGACATTAAGGCCATCCTAAAGTTTCTCAAGGCCCCTGCAACGAGGTCACAGTGTTCTCACTAAAATCGCCCTCATCAGAGAAAGAGGGGGTCTAAAAGCAGCCTTACCTCTTCATTTAATATAGCAGAAAAGATCTGCAAGGTTGTTGAAGAAGCGGACACCTGCGCCCTCTGTTTAACCACTTCAGAAGGAACTCGAATCAAGCAGGCAACCTAAAACATACAGATTTAATTATATCTGAAAAGGATGTTGCTGTTGCAAAACTGACATCTTTTTATATGCAAAACTAATAATGCAAATATCATCTTAAGGTTTAATGTGAGGTGTCAAAAAGACTTTTATTAACCTAAAATTGTTGAACCTTCAAGGACACACAGAGTCATCAGTAGCAAAACCCTCCTCTGAATGAGATCTACTCACCTTGGACACCAAGCTCCACACATACATACACACCACTCAGGGGCAGGAAGAAAATTCCATTCTCATGGATCCCCAACTCATAGAACAGTATGTCACACTTAAGCAACTTTTCAAGCCTGTTTCACCAAGGAATATATACAAGTAACACACCAGGAGAGGCGAGACTGTCTGTAAGCTGGCAGCCCTGTCCCTCCCACCTCACGCCAGTCTCCACCAACTCTCAAGCCAGCCTGGCACCTAGGCCTTCCCACCACACAACTGAGGACCAGCACCAGCATTCCAGCAGACACTGGTCCCAACTAGGCACACTCACACCTAGCTAAGTCAACAGCAATTCTTAACTTGTCTTCGGTGAAGAGAAGAGGATTCCACACTATAAAGGCTGGTGTTACTTTCAGAAACAGAGACTACAGTGGAAACCAGAACGTAGGAGAGGGGATGAACAGTCAGTCACGGGGGAGATAAAAGGATCGTTAAACAGTTTCTGTGTTGAAGCCCTGACACAGCAGTATTCCAGAGAGATAATGCTTTCTGCAGCTTGGGTTGATGCCCAGTGTTTTACACATGCTTGAAGACACTAAATTCCAGCTTTTAGAATATGAATATATACTTATATGTAAGAGATGGCAAGAAATGCAGATAATCTTTCTTCAGTGACACATGTAGCTACACTAGGTGGAACAGATGTATAATGTCGGCCTTCTGGGATGCTGGGAGAGGAGAAGCCAAAGTTCAAGGCCTCCCTGGACAACTTAGCAAGATTGGTATCAAAAACTAAAGTAAGAGGGCTGAGGACACGGGCAGGTGTACAGACATTATCTAGCACATATGAAGCCCTGGGTTCAGTCCCTAATACCACAAGATAAATTACGCTGCAAATAGAACTGCTCTCATTATGCGGCCCAGGCTGGTCTTCAACCCAGAGTCCCCTTCCTCAGCCTCTGAAATGTTAGGATTACAGGCACACATGTACTAATAGGGCTGGCCAAAGCTTATTTTTTTTCATTTAAAATATAGTATTTTTATTAATTCTTTAAGAATTTCATGTATGTACACATTATATCTTTGAGAATTTCATACATGTATACAATGAAATATGATTATCTATCTCAACATCATCCCCTCCCAAGCTTGTGTCCTGTCCTCTTTTATTTTTTAAATAACCCAGAAGTCTAGTTAGTGCTGCCAATATGTGTAGAAGTATAGAGCTATATCCACTGAATAACTGGACCTAATCAGAGGCCATACTCCTGAAACAATTGACTCTCCTGCCCTCCCTCCCTCCCTCGGCAGCCATCCACTCTCTGCGCTTCTCAGTGAGCACAGGGGCTGGTGAGTCCGCTCCACTCCAGGCTGGAATGCTGACCTTGTGTAGGTCTTGGGAAGGCAGCCACAGATTCTGTAAGCCTTGTCTAAAAGATACTGTTTGCCCCTTGCCTTCTTGATCTCTGCCTCTTAAAATCTTCCTGCCCCCTCTGGCATGACATTTTCTGAGCCCTGGGAGGGGATGTGGTAGAGATGCTCCACATATAGTGAGCATGCCACAGCATTTTGACCAGCTGGGAGTTGCTTTGTTAACTGCTTCTCTGAACAGAGTTATCTCTGATACTATGCTACACTAATAATGTGGTCTCACGCAGAAAAGAAGGGTTGACCTCCAGCACCTCTCGCCTACCAACACACTGAGGAGAAAACACACTCCTCTTCTGGGAGAGGACCGTCCTTGCACTGTTAGCTCCAACAGTGTGATGTCGCCACCTCCTTTGTTCGCGAGGCTCAGGACACAGATGTCTAGCAAAGACAAGACCATTACATCCAACTGAGTAACAGCAAGACAGAAGATAACAACCAGGGGAAAAGTGGTACCATATATGAAGACACAGAGGCTATGGAAGGGTGGTCAGGAGCCCTGGCCAGTTCCAACAATCATGGGACCGTCCCTGAACCAAATGACATGAGCAGAGGGGCTTCAGACGGCTACTGGGATACTCCGAGCAACCTCTGACGCATTCCCCTGACCTCCCTCAGCTCACTCTGTTCCTAACTGCTGCACTTTTATCTCCTGACTAATGAGTAAACATACATATTTATACAATTGTATGTATACCCACGTGACTTTCCTTAACCGATCCGAAGCAGAAGTTTTATGGTATCCATTAGATTCTACTGTTTATGTATTGTGTGTGGTATGGCAAGTATGTAGCGTGCATGCACATGAGAGCAAGCACATGTCACTGTGGGGGCCCATGCAGAGGCCAGAGGACAGTGGGATCTTCTCTACCCTTTCACCTGGTTTCTCTCGTAAACTTTTCTCACTGAACCTGAAGTCCACTGACTGAGGCAGGCATCCAGACAGGAATGCTCCCGTCTCAACCAGCCACCAACATTAGAGTGATCGGCACTTACAGCAGTATATGGCTTTTAAGTGGGTATTAGGGATTTGAACACAGGTCCACTAGCTTTCACAGGAATTATTCTTGGCCACTAAGCAATCCCTCCAGGCCTCTTCTATAATTTTTCTTTAGTTCCCATTAATATACCTCCTCTGTCACAAAAAGCTCCTTCATTATTCTTACTTCCTAAATAAAACTATGACATTTTGCTCTTACTCCGTATGTGTGTGTGAGTTGTGTGTACAGCTACACAAGCACTTGTGTGTAGCAGGCTTTCTTGGACTGCCAGCCTACAAATCAAGACATGGAGACTTACTATTAGCTATGAATGCTCATAACTTAATTTACCTTGTTTCTCTTTATCTCTGTTTTGCCTCTGGGCTTTTTACCTTTCTTTCATTCTGTAGGTCCTATTCCATGTCCGTCTGGCTGGCCGGCCCAGGGTGTCTCCCTCTTTTTCTCCCTCTTCCTCTCTTTTCATTCTCTAGGGCCTAGATACCGCCTACTTACTCTCTGCCCTCCAGCCCTGTTATCCCTCTACTGCCTAGCTATTGGCCATTCAGATTTTTATTAAACCAATCAGGTGCCTTAGGCAGGCAAAGCAACCCATATTTACATTATTAAACAAACGCAGCATAAACAAATGTATCACATCCTTATATGGCTAAAGTAATGCTCACAACACCTGGTACCTTCCTCAAATGCTTACCACCTTTATATTTTGAGACAGGGTCTCTCATGGAACCTGAAGCTTGCCAGTTCAGGTAGGCTGGCTAGCTGGCCAGTGAGTGCCAGGAATCTTCCCATCACTGTCTCCCAATAACAGGGTTATAGGCACATGCAGCTTATGTCTGCTGCTACATGGGTGCTAGGATTTGAACTCATATCATGTCGCAGTCACAGCAAGCACTCTTACCCACTAAGCCACCTCCCCAGTCCTACACTATCAATTTTTTTTAAAAAATTTCTACTGAGTCATAAATGCCTTGAGATTGAGAAAAATATATATCAACCTCACTAACCAACAGAAGAAAAAGAAAACTCTACTATAGATAACATTTTTGTATTGTTATATGTAGAAAGAAAATTAAACCACCAAAAAGAAAAAAAAAACACCAAAAAGTTATACATTTCCATACAAATACCTTTACTGGTATTCCCTTATTTTTCAATTATCTTTATATGAAATACCCATACATATTTTGATTAAAAGACTAGAAAAAATACAGTAGGATTACAGGTATTTTTTTCTGCTTATCCATATTTTCTAACTTCTTTGCAATCACCATGTATAAGTTCCATGGACCAAAGACTTTATGTGAGGAGAAATAAAATGAAGGAGCCAAATTAAAATAACCTTGTCGATGCAAGACTAATACGACTTTGACAACGATGTCTGTTTTTAAGTTGGCAATGGTCTACAACAGAGCAAAGCAGACAGCGTCCCAGAGGCTCGGAATTACATACAAATCACTTCTCTGGGTAAGAGCGTGAGCTCTCAGAAACCCACTGAAAACTGAGATGCAAAATGAAGTCCACTGACACCAATAGAAGCCTAAAGGCAAGCTCCCAACATCTACCGCTCACCAAAGAATGAAAGCACACAAATAAATGAAAGAGGAAAGAAAGAAAAGGGCACACTAATGCCTTGAGCTTTCCAATTCAGGAGGTCAACAATGAAATATGACCCCAATATGGCAAGAAAATAGGAGCTGTCCGCTTCTGAGCTTCAGCATAAATATTTATGGAACTTCATGTTTCATAACCCTTCATGTTCTTAGATTACATTTTTATTTCTTAAAAACACAGAAACAGAAGAAAAACTTGGAAAAGGTTCTCAGATGGAAAACAGTCTCAGCCTTTGCCTGGTACAAAGGCCCCAGCATGGAGTCTGACTTCTGTGGTGTGGCAGTTCAGACCCAAGGCAGTCTCTCTCTCCTCCTGCTCTCCCCATGCCTTCCGCTTGGTTTTCTGGATTTTCCCCAGTGTGAATGTGAGGAACAGCAGAGCACTGCACAGGAACAAAGCATGCCTGAGTGCTGCAGCTCTGTGGCAGGAAATGCAAGTGACCCTGCCCCCAGGTCTCCTGGAACTGCTCTGGGGCACACACGCGGGATGGAGCCAGGACAGAGGGACGGTGACATCTTCATCAGACCTGAGAACACATGGCTTCACATACAGAGAACAATGGAGCTGAGTGTGATGGTTCACACCTGTGCTTCTAAAAGACCTGAGAACACATGGCT
>NW_004949099.1:8616893-8617823 GCF_000317375.1 Microtus ochrogaster | reverse complement strand
TGGTTCACACCTGTGCTTCTGAAAGACCTGAGAACACATGGCTTCACATACAGAGAACAATGGAACTGAGTGTGATGGTTCACACCTGTGCTTCTAAAAAGCAAGTGTAGAAAAGGGATGGGGAGGAATCAAGACTGAAGACCAGTATAGCCTAAAGGAGAGGAGACAGACAGACAAAGAGAGAAATACATGTGCACCCATCTTTATCATCCTTAAAAAAGAAAACAATGCTGGGCTCATTAGAATTAATACAGAAAAATGACAAAACTTAGGTTTAAATTTTGGTTAAATACTATGCAGTTACCACGAGTTTTCTTTCTTGGAAATAAACTACTCTCAAAGTGAACTTACTGCTGCAGGGAACATCCCGACCACTTATTAAATACAACACAAAACTGAAAAACTATAAGCCATATATGTATGAAAGTGAATTAATTACTGTGATTGTTAGCATCACAGTAAGAAACCGAATGAGGACTGGTGGGTGAGATGGCTCAACAAGCAAAGGGGCTTGCTGCCGAGCCTGGTGTCCCGAGTGTCCACACCATGGACGAGAGAACCGAACCTCTAAATTGTCTTCTGACCTCCACATGCACACCATGGCATGTGTGAGTATGCCTGCTCACATGCATGTACACATACAGGAGGGCATGTGTGAGTATGCTTGCTCAAACACATATACACACACACGAGGGCATGTGTGAGTATGCATGTTCAAACACATATACACACACGAGGGCACGTGTGAGTATGCCTGCTCAAACACATATACACACACAAGAACATGTGTGAGTATATATGTTCACACACATGTACACACCAGCATGTGTCAGTATGCACGCTCACATGCATGTACACACACGGGCATGTGTGAGTATATATGTTCACAGACATGTACACACCAGCATGTGTCAGTATGCACGCTCACAT
>NW_004949099.1:8590113-8616793 GCF_000317375.1 Microtus ochrogaster | reverse complement strand
TGCACGCTCACATGCATGTACACACACGGGCATGTGTGAGTATATATGTTCACAGACATGTACACACCAGCATGTGTCAGTATGCACGCTCACATCCATGTACACACACGGGCATGTGTGAGTATGTATGTTCACACACATGTACACACCAGCATGTGTGAGTATGCATGCTCACATGCATGTACACACACAGATACACACGAGATGTTGGGCGATGATGGCTCTTCCTTGCCACAGCCAGGTTCCACACTGTCAGCATACCGCCTGCCAGAGTTTCACAGTTTCCCTCTGCCCTCTCACTGGGCACACAGATTCAAAGTTCCACACAGTCATCATCTTCATTAAAAGTTTGCCATGCTTACAAGCACTCAAGGGACTCAGCGAATTTTAAATTAGTAAGCTCATATTTTAAATGGCAACTCTATAATACATTCAACAGAAACCTAAAAATATGTCGAATAGAGCAAACCAGAGACTGATTATATCTGAAGAAAAATCAGTGTTGGGCTTTATAGAACAAACTCAGGGCAGATGCTACAAAGAGCATCAGGGAAACAGTGTAACAATAAAGACTTTTGAAAAGCAGTTTACTTGCATTTTATGTTACTTTCTTTTTCTAGCTCCCTAAATTCTCTTTAGAAAGCAGACTTCAATTAACAGCTAACATATTTTTCTATGCCACCATTTAAAATTAAGAAAACCTCTATAACTCTGCAGTTCATTTATGCATCAAGCCTGCCATCTTCTGGTGACATATGGAACAACACCGACTGGTGAACAAGCAATATGGAAATCCTACCTATATCTCTTATATTGAGACAGTTTCCAAACCTTTCTTCCTTAAGTGGTTCCCCTCACTTACAAAACCACCCTATAAGCACCACAAGAAAAAAACTTAAATCTCTTCAGGTACTGGGCTCTCTTGAGAGAACCAACACTGCCCCTAGTAGTAGACTGCAGATTAGGTGAACAGTCTTTTCTTTTTTTTTTTTAATTTATTTATTTATTGAGGATTTCTGCCTCCTCCCCGCCACCGCCTCCCATTTTCCTCCTCCTCCCCCGATCAAGTCCCTCTCCCTCATCAGCTTGAAGAGCCATCAGGGTTACCTGACCTGTGGGAAGTCCAAGGACCGCCCACCTCCATCCAGGTTTTTCAACAGAAATCATTGTACTGACCTGCAGGCCCTGGTAGTAAACATTTAAGAATCGTTATACAAGGCGAAGACCTCCCTCTTCTATGTATGCTCTCCACCACAGCAGTGAGGCATGACTCAAAGAGGAAGTCCCAAGCATGAATCTGTAGATTACTCTTAACAAAGAAACCAGCAGATGGGACACACTATAATACTAACTGTCATTTCTATAACACACCATCACACAATGATAAATGTACTTTAGGAAGGGACCTCCTCAGCTAAAGTGTATACACCAGGCAGCATGCTTTCTGTAGCACACAGTGTCACCTGCATTCCCTGGCTTGTGGCTCCTCCTTCCACCATTAAGTTGTCAGTTTGGAAATCAGGTCTCCTGGGTCCAGCTGCTTCCCTTCCTCCTTGGTGTAGGATGCCTGGGATTATGCTGATACCTGATGATCTAGGAAATCCTAGCTCTCAATATTCCTAATCCTATCTGCCCAGTCTCTTTTGCAAAGTAACATTCTCAGGTTTCATGAATCAGGAGTGGGGGCATGATGCTCTCTAAAATAGAAACAGTAAGTTCTAGAACACTGCATTCTTATTTTAAGAAACAAAATTATCTGTATTTTTGCCTCAACTTTTTAAAATTTTTATTTAATAAGCATGTACTATATTTACATCATCCCTCTCCTCCTGCCACTCCCCAACTCTATCTCAAATTCAGGGCTTCTTTGTTTTAGGTATTTGCTGGTTTCTGTGTGTGTATGTGTGTGCGTGTGCACGCACTTGCATGTGCACATGTGTGTTGAGAACTAACCTATTAGGAAGCCCATCCCTGAAAAACACTAATTCTCCCTCTCTCCAGTCATTAGTTGCCTATTGTTCTCTGCCTAGAAGTAGAAATCCATGAGATTTTTGCCCATCCATGTCCCCATGTTAGCATGTTAACTGGTTTAGGCAGTCATACTACTAAGATTTTTGGTGTGGGAGGTCCTTCTATCTATGTGTTGCTTTTACTGGTTAATGAATAAAGAAACTGGCTTGGCCTGATAGGGTAGAAAAGAGCTAAGTGGGGAAAACTAAACGGAATGCTGGGAGAAAGGAGGCGGAGTCAGAGAGAAGCTATGTAGACCCGCCCAGAGCCAAATGGAACTTTACCCCATAAGCCACTGCCACGTGGCAATACAAAAAAAAAATCATAAATTAATATGTATGAGTTGGCCAATAAGAAGCTAGAGCTAATGGCCCAAGCAGTGATTTAATTAATACAGTTTCTGTATGATTATTTTGGGGGTAAGTGTGGGCCCATATTTCATATAAAATAATTTACAGGCAGACTCATTGGCCACTAGGCAGCTGCAATCCTGCCAAACAAGCAAGTCAGCCAACTAACAAGGCCAGGATGTATTGCTCCTTCTCCTTTGTTAAAAAATGTAGATCTCCTGGGGACAGGCGTTTTCCAAAGGTGTTTCCCTAGCCCGCGTCCCCCAGAAAGAGAATATTAATGAGTATCCACCTTGGTTTACCTGGGAGATAAAAGGTGTTTTGTATAATAAATGCCAGTAGTTCTTCAGGATGGAGAAAGCCTGAGAAGCCCTTCCGTTATGACTGTGTGAACTGTGTCTCGTTATTTTCTCGCGCCTCCGTACCAGTCCATTAAGGAAAATGGTTTTCTATGTTGGGGCCTACAGGCACTGCCAGGTAAGCGGCCAGGAACAAACAAGCGACCTCCTTCCTACAGATTTCATGGGTGGAGCTTCCTGTCATGTCTAGAAGACACAACTTCACTGCAGACTTTATGGTCCTCTGGCTCTTACGATCTTTCCATCCCATCTTCCATCCCATCTTCCACTATGTTCTCCTGGACGTAATGGCTGTGCTGTGGATTATCAACTGGGGCTGGGCATTCCAGTCTGTTGTCCTTTACATTTTGACCAGTTGTCTGTTTCTGAAATGGTCTCTGCTAGAAAAAAGAAGCAGCTGCAGCAGCCTCTTTGATGAGGGGCTGGAGCTACACCGCCCGTGGGTCTGAGGATAAGAAGTCAGAGTGCAGACAGGAATTATACAGGTCAGAGGGTGGCAGTAGTAAGTTCTCTTCTAAGATCTACAACCTCACCAGCCTTGGGCAGTTGTGTTTCCAGAACCAGGCTTGGGTTCCCACCTGTTGACTGGGCCTCAAGCTCAATTAGACAGTTGTTGGCTATAGCCACCATTAGGAATAGCTTGTCATGCTGGTCACTGTTGCAGTTCACGTGCATCACAGCTGTACAGGACTATTGGTTACTTTCTTCGCTTGGTAGCTGGGATGTCACCTTCTGGTACTATGGTACTCAAAGAGGAAACTTTTGGGTAAGGTCCAGCCCCATTCCTCTAAGTCTTGTGTCCGAAGTGCATGGTGTCTTTAGCAACTGTCTTACCTTCAACTTCTGGGAGGCAAACAAGGGCAACAGCAATAGCCTACATTGTTGGGGAGTTGTTTGGCCTCTCCTAACCAACAATGCAAAAGAAGGTTTCTCATAAACTGGTAATGGAATTTTTGTTACACAGGCTATGGCTCTTGTACGGAATATTGTCCTCCAAACGGCATAACTGCACTTAAACTACACACACACACACACACACACACACACACACACAAAACGTATAATTTTAGGTAAATATAGATTAATAAGATTCCCTATGGTCTTTTCAAAGATGCTTGGTGTTATTCTTTCCCTCCTTCCTAGGGTTCCTAGGTCATTTTTATTGGAGAACATTTCTACAGGACTGGTGGACAGGGGGTGAGGTGCTGTCTTGACCTCTTATACTGTTTATTTTTAAGGAAACCTGGGCATGTGGATGTCTTTGGTTCTATGTGTGATATGGACACACAGATCATGCCCCACCTCTAGCTGTGGGTCTGGGCTTGGTATGGGAATTGGGCAAGGTGCAGGTGGGCTAGAGTTAGGCAGACTCACCAGGCTGAGCCCAAGACAGGCTGTGCAGGCTGTGCTGTCCCTGTTGGTTGGATATGGCACAAGCAGGATACGGTCAGATGGACACCTGATCTGATGCTTACTACCCAAGTCCTGTACTTTCTCATCTCCACTTCTGTCATTTTTATATATCACATAAAACAGCAAATCTCGAAGAGGTGCTCCTGGCAATACACAGAAACACTGCCTCGCTAATCAGCCTCCACAGTGTTTTATTGTCCACACACAGCTAAGAAATCTTCAGCAAGTCACTCAACTTTTTTAAGTTTAGTTTCTCTGTATTCTTGTATCAAAACTGTAAAAATGTGTCACAGAGCAATTTATGTGGCCTGGATCCAGAAACAACATTTATTGTACTCTGCGAGATGCAAGGCTGAGCGCTGTGTAAAACTGCTGCAGTGCTGCATCCCTGGAAGAACAGGGAGTGAGGCAGCATGCAAGCCTGTCTGTCCAGGCGGACAGAGCAGCAGCTCCATAGGACACACAGTGCAGGAGTGGGAGTACGTGCATGGCACACACAAGAAAGAGGTGTGAGTGTGTGGGAAAGTCACAGCTCTGACTCCCATATAATCTCAATATAGATGATCCACAGCACAAGTCCCCAAAATAGTCCCTGGCCATTCAGTAAATGAATCCAACCATTTATTCTATATGCTCTTCAGAAATAGGACTACCAGTTCTCATTCTGCTTCGTAGCACCTGTCATGGTACCAGCTGTATGGAGATACCGGAAATCACACAGCCACAGACCAAGGCAAACTAGTGACCAAGGCATTTAATTCATTATCTTTCCAAGAACTCTATTCTAACCAATGAGAAGGGAAGCAGATGCCAAGTTTTGGTCGACATTAGGGAGAAAAGTTAGCTGCAGAAACTAGTATTGTCTTAAAAATGAGTTTGTCTGTGACAAAACTTGGGCTCACACAAAAGTACCTAAACCTAACTTCCTTTAATGCTGCTGTCCTTAGAGAGAAGGACTCAATTTTCCTATGCACAGGACAATGGCAATGACTAACCACATTACACTCTCACAGTTCCAAACAGTTCCTTCAATTTCATCATAATGTATGAACATCATGTTGTTACTATAAAGTTCAACTTAATTGTCTTCCATAAACTGATACTGTTCCAAAGCCCTAAGTTAAATTAACACAGCTTCCCTTCCTTCTTGTATTCTAACAGCATAATCAACAAAAGATGCTGTCAGGCCACAAATCAGTACCATCCAAACTAAACCTGCACACCGTATTAGGAAAGGGAGAATTGACAAGATGCAAAACCTGCAAGGGTCAGAAAGGACATGGGCAAGAAGCCTCCATCAGATCCCTCACGGTCCTCAGCATTCATGCCCCACAAGTGAATAACCACAGGTCACATCACTCCGTGTGGGTGATGCCAAACCAGGGTGACTGAGCCCTGACTGTCCCCTACCTCCTCTTCTTGCTGGACATGAGGTGCCTCAGACAGCTAAAAAGATTGGGGTGGTGTGGACTGCATGGAATTACTAAGCTCTGTTGGAGAATTATCCAGCAGGCAGTCAACACACATCAGTCAACAAACACGCTACTGTTTAGAAGCTCTTCTGTAAAACACCCCTTTCTCTGCTGATTTCTCGTTAGCCTCTCTGGAGTTCACTGTCTTTCTCGGTAGCAGCCCCTCTGGCCCTAGCGACCTCTGGTTTACCATGCTCTCTTTACCCAGACAATGATTTGGAAGGCACAGCTATGATCACCATTGTCACTCCCTGTGCAGATGGCAAAGAATGAAAGGCAAGCGCTTTACCAGACCTGGCAGACTCTCTCGCCTGCCGTCCCTCCTCACCTAGATGGCCCCGTCACACCACACTCCAACCATCAGGAACTTGCAAGTTCATGGCAAGAGCTCTCCAAGACTTTCTTGTTTCTACTCAACAAACTATCACACTGTGTAATACAAGGCAATAAACTTATACTGCATTCCTATTAAATGAGATTTTAGCTGCTCTTGCCACAAAAACAGTAACTATGTAAGGCGACAGAAATGTTAACTTATTTTACTACAGTGACCATTTTACCACCTTTGCGTACCCCATAATATCAATGTATGTATCTTAAATATGTACAATACAATCTACTTTATAAGGAAGTCAGGAACAGGGGAGATGGTTCAGTGGATAAAGCACTTCCTGTGTAAGAGTGAGGACTGGAGTTCAGATCCCCAGAACCCACATAAAATCTAAGTAGGCATAGTGGCTGCCAATAATCTCAACATTCAGGAATCAGACAGGGGATCCCTGGGGCAAGCTGGCTAGCTGAACTAGTTGAATTGGTGAGCTCCGTGCTCAGCAAGAAACCTTCCCTTGATGAGGATAATGTGGAAGGCTGTAGAGAGAGCACCTGATGTCAACTTCAGACCACCACATGCACGCATGCACACATGACGCACGCACACATGCACGCACGCATGCACACATGCACGCACGCGCGCACACACACACACACACACACACACGGGCTCACATGTGTGCCCTCAAACATGCATACACATATATACGGATTACACAAACTACAAGCACACAAAGTACATTAGTTAAGTCCATCAGACTCAACAACGAAGCATTCTGTGAGACACTTTCTAAATCAACATCCATCACTCATTTCAACCCAGACAAAACCAACTACACCTTCCTTCCCTCGGGCTCACTCTGCATGGACTGCCTTCTTAAAACACATAAACACGTGAGGGTACTGTGTGTCTCCTGACCATTGTCTGTCCCTCTACTTCACCCTAGACATGGGAGACGCAGATCATAATGTTAGGCACGAATAGCAAAGGTGGAGAAAACTAAGCTGACCACAACAACAGTCAGTAAGTAAACAAACAGTCTAATAAAGGATGAGCCCTTTCATAAGCTATAAAATGTAACAGAGTTGGGCTACTTTTACTGAACAACTTTTTATATAATTCTATGGATTAGAGTTGCTAAAAGTTGGGTAGTGGTAGCGTAGTACTCAGTAATCCCAGCACTTGGGAGGCAGGGCAGGCGGATCTCTGAGTTTGAGGCCAGCCTGTTTTATAAGCGAGTTCCAGGACAGTCCAAGGCTACACAGAGAAACCCTGTCTCAAAACAAAACAACAGACAGAGTTTCTCTGTAACTTTGGAGCCTGTCCTGGAACTAGCTCTTATAGACCAGGCTGGCCTCAAACTCAGAGATCAACCTGCCTCTGCCTCCCGAGTGCTGGGATTAAAGGCATGTGCCACCAACACTCGGCCAAACCAACAATTAAAAAAAAAAAAAGAGGGGCTGGAGAGATGGTGCAGTGGTTAAGAGCACTTGCTGTTCATGCAGAAGGCAGTTTCAATTCCCCGTACCCATGTGGTGGTTTACACCCATCCATAACACCTGTTCCAGGGAATCCAATATCTTCTGGCCCCTGGAACATTGCATGAATGTGGTACACAGTCATACATGCACATAAAACACCCCCACAAAATAATAATATTGAATTAAATTTTACTTCATATGCACTGCATGGAGAACGGGTTCCCAGGTGCACAGAAAGCAGGGAAAGGTGTCCTTGAGCACAGGCATGTGCTCATATTTAAAGAAAAAGCATGTGTTCGATTTCAGAGAGGTCAGGCAGATAGCAGTTCTGTTTTAGCTTCTAATTGCATAAATCTGCAGGTTAAGCTCACGTTTCTACCTATTCATGTTCAACTGTAAGCAGCTCCCTGCACAGCATCATGGTGAGTTCCTTCTGAACCAATCATTACACTGCCTGGGGCCCAGGAGAAGAGATTCTACTGCTCACTCAGCTATGCCCAATGACTCATCACACAGCTGAGCAAGGAGTCAGAAAAATACTACAGCTGCAGGAAGGCTTCGTGCTGCACGCCTGGAACCCAGCACTCAGCCTGGGCTATACAGTGAGACTCGAACTCAAGACAGAATGTTTAACTATAAAAGGATGGTTCACATATATTTATGACTATTTCAACATTTATCATGAATAATTCAAGATGTAAAATTCTTTTCAAAAGTTTCTAACTTGGAGCTGGAAAGATGTCTCAGTGGTTAAGAGCACATGCTGCTCTTGCAGAGGACCAGGTTCTGCTCTCAATATCCATTTGGTGGCTTACAGCCTCTCTAAGTACAGTCCCAGACCATCCAACACCCACTTCTAAGACCTGGATGTAGATATGCACATACATACATGCAGGCAAACACTCTTACACATGAAGTAAAATTTCTAAAAAATTTCAAAAAATGCTAAGTTTTTAACTTTTCTCCCATTCCCTTCTCAATGTTTCTTCTTATTGTTTTATTTTTCTATTTATTTGTTTACTTATTTATTTTGAGTCAAGGTCTCCTTACATAACCTTGGCTGGACTCCAGTTCACAGAGAGCCACCTCCCTCTGCCTCCCAAGTGCTGAGATTAAAGGTATGTGCCATGACAGTGAGTGATTCTTAAAAGTCATAATGAACATCAAATATTCATTTTATTTTTATTTATGTGCTCACACATATGCGTGCACTCAAATTCCCTCAAAGGCCGGAAGAGGGAATCAGGTTCCCTGGAGCTGGAGTACAGATGGTGGTGAGCAGCCTAATATGGATGCTGGGAATTAAATACAAGTCCTCTAGAGAACAGTACATATGCATAACTGCTAAACATCTCATACTCATGCATGATATACAGGACAAACAGAACAGCTTACATCCATCCCCACTAGGGAAAACACAGCAAAGACGAGCATGTGCTCTAAGCTTTGTGTCTGAGAAACATACTTCAAGTCCTCAGCGCACTTAACCAAGCAGATCACTTAGTGGAAGCCTAACTCCACTCTATCCATGAGAGTCTGAGTAGACTGTACACAGCAGGTCCAGCAGCCTGTGAGCTACTAGAGGAGGGAAGCCTTCATATAGAGTGTCTTCAGCTACAAGACTCCAGTAGCACAGGCCTTTAAGAAAGCTCTAGAGCAGGCTGCAACATTCACACAACATGCTTTTACAGGAAAGCCAAGTCTAAACACGAGTACTGTTCCACTGTTGTAATATGAGCAGCGGGCTACATTCCTGGCACCCATCTGCCCACATGGCTAGCTTCACCCAAAATAATTACACAGAAACTGTATTCTTTTAAACATTGCCTGGCCCATTAGTTCCAGCCTCTTATTGGCTAGCTCTTACATATTGATCTAACCCATTTTTAATATTCTGTGTAGCCCACGAGGTGGCTTACCAGGGAAGATCTTAACCTGCATCTGTCTTGAGTGGGAGAATCATGGCAACTCTCTGACTCAGCTTCTTTCTCCCAGCATTCTGTTCTGCCTACTCCACCCACCTAAGGGATCGCCTATCAAAATGGGCCAAGGCAGTTTCTTTATTAGCCAATGACCTTCCTCCATCATTCCACCTCCAAGAGAATCAGTCTGTGTATGTGCCAGTGAGTGTCAGCACCATCTGGGGTTCTTCTTTACATTGCAGAGTCCCCACTACCATCTCCAGAGACTTTCGTTTGTAACCTGCCACATGGGCAGCTGCTTCGGCTGCAGATGCTCCTTAGGTCACATTTGACAAAGTGCTGTTAGAAGCTGGCAGAATGGCACCTACAAAACAAGGTCTAACTTATCTCCTGGTTGTTTCAGTCTTCTGTGGGAATGGGTTTGAAAAGGACAATCAACCAGCATCCATGTGGGACTTCTATGACATTGCATAAACATTTAATTCACATGGGTTCCTTTTGGATACAAAGAACTTTCAATGTTCTTCCATTTCTAAAAGTAACTGGAACCAAGCTCCAAGAGGCGTAAGATTCAAGGAAAGTCAAATCTGAAAACCATTAAAGAGCATCACCGCTGCTAGACTACAGTGCCCACACCATTAAGGGAAAGCTGCTGTGCCTCGGACCTCATTACGGATTCTGCTTCTCACAGGCCTTGTTCTGTGTGTGATGAAAACTGGGCTGGGAAATAATTGAAGTAGGGATTTAGAGATTTGGTATAGCAAACTTCCTAATAAAAATGGCACAAATGGGACTCTTCTTGCTGTGGTTACATATTAAATCTTATTTGATCGATCTCTCTGTATTCCAAATTGTAAGCAGAAGGCAGAAGGTTGTGATTAAAGTCATATTGATTCATCATTAACATTTAATCAAGCCACTGCTATAGCTACAGGGAATGCTTATTACTGTGGCACTGTTCTTTTCTTTCCACTTACCTTTACTGTCGCTACACCAAAGAAACTGTGGACATATTCAATAGCAACAAAACATGGTATTGTTTCTACGAAATCTGTCAGCAGCATACATAACCAGCTTGGATCAAAGGGAAGGTGCTGCCGAGTAGTACTGCACTGAGCTATTCCTTATGATCTAGGCTGCTGCAGGTCTGAGCAATGGCTGCTAAGAATAAATAATTTTCTATTCCTTTTATTTTACAAATGAAATTGTATTTCCCTTATGTCCACTTGTTTCTTTCTCTTATTTTTAGCACATTTACAGGAAACTGAAACCCAAAGTTTGTGTTCTATGAAATGGAAACAAGATACTAACACAGGAAAGAAGTAATTCGTAAACTTGTTAAACAATTTAACAAAACGAATTCTGGACTTCAGGGAGGTTTTCCAATTAAGTTCCAAGACTATTAGCACTTCAGAATAGTACTTCTATAAAAACTTCAGAAATCTGGCAAGCTTTTTTAAGTTCTTATTTTTTCATGAGAAATTCAAACATGTAGGAAATAAGATCTTATCTACTCCTAAGCCCCATTTGTTCCCTTCAACTCCCATATCCTTCCCATGTCCCCCTCCTAACCTCAGGTCTTTTTAGTAGCTCACTAAGCCGAGTCAGTGCTGCCCACACATCCACAGATGCGGACCACCCACCAGGACAAAGAATCAGACCAGTGCCAATCCTTAGAAGAGTAGCACACAGCCCTTCAGAAACGGTGGGCCTAGAGATCATCTGCACCATTTAGCAAACTTTTTAACGAAATAAATCAGTTTTACTGTCACATACAGTATTATTTTTAATTATGAATCTTGTACAGATTTTTGCAGGAGAGAGAAGGTGCCACAGAGGGCAAAAGTGTCAGATCCCTATAACTGGAGTTACAGCGGGTTGTGAGATGCGGAGTGGGTGCTGGGCATTGAACTCAGGTCCTGGAAGAGCAGTACATGCACTTAGCCACTGAGCCATCTCTCTAACTACACTCCCTTTAAATCAACTCAAAGTCCACAGGGAGAAACATTTCATGTCCCAAGCCCTCACTACATGCGCCCCTGCTGGTCAGTCCTCCTAAGCTCCTCTGGGAGTCATGGAGGAGCCCCTAAGAGAAGTAGCGATGACACCTGTCTGAGCTTTGTCCTCACTCTCACAGCTGCCTGGTTCCTAAGTTGAAGGAATTAGGAATGTCCCCCCATGTCCCCAACAGTCTGCACAAGAAAATTCTATTTAAAAGTTCCAATTCATAAAAAATAATAATTACAGATCTCAAAGCATCAGACAATATAACAGTTTCTACAGATGTGGACTTTGAAGGTCACCTCTGCTCTTGGCTCTTCTTGCCCTCCTCTCTATGACCTGGTTGCCAGAGGTTTCTGTCACCATCAACTGAGCAGTCACGCAATTCCTTCACCACCGTGAAAAACTGAAACTTTCTAAAACCATGAAGCCAAAATTTTTCCTCCTTTCAGGTTAATTAGATTAATATGGTAGCCACAGCAACACAGAGTGTTTATATCTCTATAAAACCTTTCAGTAAGCTCAAAGGAGTGTGGCAACTGAATAGTCTAGTGACAAGGTCTTCAGGCATCAAGGTCTCGTGTGAAATGAAATGAATGCTATGTTCTATTTTGTTTCTTGCTTTCAACAACATATTAGAAAATATAGGTAAAATGAACAACTTCTAAAACTATATTTGAAGCCGAACAATATCACATGCAAATACACAATAATGGCAAGGCAAGGGTGTGGTTAGTGGCTCTGGGTTCATGCTGTGGGGGAGAGTAAATTAACAGAGGAAGGACTGGGAAGATAGATCATCCAGTGAAATACTTGTCCCACGAGCATGCAGATCTGAGTTTGAACCCCAGCGCCCATGTAGAATGGCCAGGCCTTGTGCTCCACAAATGGAGACACCAGATCTCTGCATATCACTGGCCAGCCAGTCTAGTCTAACAAAGTCCCGGGTCCCAGTGAGAAACTGTCTCCAAAACCAGAAAAACATCTCAAGGATCATGACCCAAGGTGGACCTGTGGTCTCCACACATATGCTCATGCTTGTCAACACATGCACAGACATCCACACATAAACACATATATACACAAAAATAATAAATAAATAAAATAGGCAACAGCTATCATAAAAACAACTCTAAATGCACTTAAATATTCACAGATAATTTTTTATTAAAATATTCAAAATTAAGTGCATATAATGAGGTCTACTGTCAAAACATAATCAGAATTGATTTAAGCCTAGAACAAAAAGTTGGAACAGCTTTTTTTAATTACACGTGGATTGACTTTAAATTAATAAATTGTTAAAATGACAAAATGCCCTAGATTAATTTATAGAATCAATGTAGTAACTCTCTGCTTTCTTATAGAAATGTACAAGTTGATTCTGAAATTCACACAGAAGGGATCCTGTAAGGGATCCTGTAAGGGATCCAGGGTTGGAGAGATGGCTCAGGAGTTAAGAGTGTGTGATGTATAATCATGAGGACCAGAGTTAAGATCCCAGCACCCACATAACAAGCCAGCTCTGAGGGAACACAATGACCTCTTTTGGTTTCCATCCCTGTACATACACAAAAGGAATGTGCCAGGTATGGTGGTGAATGTCTTTAGTCTCATCACTTGGAAGCAATCTGAGGCCAGCTGGGTCTTCATAGTACATAGTAAGTACCAGACTAACCGGAGCTGCATAGTGAGCAGCCTGTCTCAAAAAATAAATAATAAAATAGAGAGAGAGGAAAAAAAAAGAAAAAGGATGGAAGAAAGAAAGAGAAAGAAGGGGCAGAATAATACTGGAGAAAAAAGCAATTGGATAAGTCTCAATGGATTACAAGACTTATTACAAGGTTACAGTACTTAAACCAGATAGTACCTGGGTAAGGACACACACAGAGATAGGCCAGAGCTCAGAATTCAGAAATAAATTTCACTTTGACAGTCAGTTGGCTGTTGACAAGAACTCTAGGGTCACTCAGTGTAGAGCAAGAGTCCTTCCAGCAAAGGTATTAGAAAACTCAATACTTGCATCCCAAAGAATAAAGTTAGGGGCCAGTGAGATAGCTCAGCAGGTAGCTATGCTTGCCATGTATTCTAGTTTGGTTTCTGTTATGATAAAACACTGAACAAAACCAACTTGGGAAACAAAGACTCATTTCATTTTACAGATAGTTCTTCACTAAGGGAAGCTAAGGCAGGAACTCAAGGCAGAAACCTGGAAGCATAGTCATGGGGGTACGTTTCTACTGGCTTGCTTCCAGGCTCACATTCAGCTACCTTTCTAATACTGCCCAGGCCACCTTTCTAGGGATCGTATGTCATGCAGTGGGCGGGCCGTCCTACATTAATTAGGGATCAAGAAAATGTCCCTCAGACATACCTACAAGTCAATCTAAAGGAGCCAATTCTTCAACTGGGATTCTTTCTAGCTGTGACAAGTTGACAACCAAGATTAGCCATCACATCACACACACTTGACTACCTAAGTCTAATCCTCAGATGCCTCTGACCTCCCCACATGCATATGGTGACACCTGTACTCACATGCACATACACAATAAAAATAAACTGAAGAAAGAATAAAGACCACAAGCCCATACCTGCTGTGGCATAACCTCTCTGGGTGCTGTGGATATGTTTTATTACCACTGGTTACTAAAGAAGCTGCTTTGGCCTATAGCAAGGCAGGCTAGAGCCAGACAGGAAATCCAAGCAGAGATATAGGGGGAAGAAGAGCAGAATCAGGGGCAGATCCCAGCAGCCACCAGAGCAACAAGATGTACTAGAGAACAGGTAATACCACGAAGCCATGTGGCAAAATATAGATTAATGGAAATGGGTTAATTTAAGTTTTAAGAGCTAGTTAGTAATAAGCCTGAGCAATAGGTTTGTAATTAATATTAAGCCTCTGAGTGATTATTTTAAGAGCAGCTGCAGGACCAGGCAGGACAGAAAAGTCTGTTTACACATACTATATACAAAATTCAACTCACAATGTAGCAAAGACCCAAATACAAGAGTTAAAACTATAAAATGTGTATAAGAAAATGATGCCAAATCACAGAAGACATACACTTGATCCTAGCATGCTCACCACAAAGCCCCACACACACGTAACTCCAACACCTCACTACAGAGTCACACACACTCGAACCCAGAGCCCTTTAGTGCTTTGGTTGTGGCACTACCAGAAGGTGTGGCTTTGTTAGAATAAGTATAGCCTTGTTGGAGGAAATGTGTCACTGTGGAGGCAGACTTTGAGGCCTCATATATGATCAAGCTACACTCAGTGACACAGTCTACCTCTGTTGCCTGCAAGATGAAGGACTCTCAGCTACTTCTCTAGCACCATGTCCACCTGCACACCACCATGCTCCCTGCCATGATGGTAATGGACTGGACCTCTGACTTGTAAGTAACCACTTCAATTAAATGTTTTCCTCTATAAGAGTTGCTGTGGTCATGGTGTCTCTTTGCAGCAACAGAAACCCTAAGATGAGCCCTCACCACAGATACACACAACTTGACTCAGAATCTAGAGAAGCTGAAGCAAATGGAAACTGGAGAATGCATGGGCCAGTGGTCAACACACTAAGCCAATGAGCAGTGACAAAGTGGCCAGAAGTGGCTGCCCTGCATCCCACTTCTGTTCACAGCCAAGCTGCTACTTCACTTTACCTTCATTTCTCTGTGACTAACCACCTGAAGCTGTTCGGTAGATGCCATTCTGGGAAAAGTAGTTCCAACTCAGCTACACTAATCCAAACAACATTGATCAAACTTATAGATATTCTCTTCCATCTCTTTAATTCTACCTGTACAATGACATTTTAGGGCTGCCTCCTACAATAATATACAATGGACTTTTCTTATATCATAAGACTATCTTTTAACTGTCATGCTTAATCCATTCTTAATTATTGGGATTTTACCACTTTCGAAATTAAATGAAACAAATGAAAACAAAAACCAGTGGAAGCTAGGGAGATGACTCAAGCATAAACATAAGAAGCTGGATGTAACACATGCACTGTGAGCCCAGAACTGCTGGAGATGGAGACAGGAAGATGGCTGGCTGGGGCTTGCTAGCCACAAGCCTAGCTCCAGTTTCAGTGAGAGACTCTGTCTCAAGGGACTATGACAAAGGTAGAGCAGGGACCCAGTGTCTCCTCTCCTGGTGCTGCATACAAGGGCACAGGTTCACAGGCACACTCTGTATACACAGCACACATACCTAAAGGTACACATACGCACAAAAAGAACTGTTAAAGCCTAGTGTGGTGGCACATGTCTGTAATTTTTGTGGTCAAGAGGCTGAGGCAGAAGGTTTGATTACAAGTTCAAGACCAATCTGGGTACATAGTAATACCCCGACTCAAAGGGGGGAGGCTTTAAATTAAATAAAATTTACATAAATACGTTTTAAGGAGATAAATACGTGTACTCTAATATAGTCATTACACAGTAGAATTTGATACAGTGATACAGAGTTTGTATATCATTTTAAAGGCTTTTAAATTTGATCCTTAGAACCAAAATAAACAACATAAATAATGTTAAACAATATATGTTTCAAAGCGTTGCATTAAAAGGTACGATTTTTAGATTTTTAATCTATCAGCTAAAAGACACCTAAATTCTAAAAATGAAGCAATTCCCTGCACCAGCAAACACAATTTGCATTTCTGAAATACTTTATCATGTAGCCTATTACTTACCACTTCTCCTGCAGAGGCAGCCAGCATGTGCTTCACGGGCCTGAAGTGTGAAGCTGAGTCGGTTTGCAGCAAACATTTCACATATTCATAGGTGAGAAAAAACATAGCAGCTGAAATGTAAAAATCTCTTTTAAGTGTAAATATCTCACCTACTAAGTATTGTCTCTCAAAAGCTGTGACAATAATAATTATTATGAGATAATAACTGGCAAGTACATGCCTTTTTCCACCCTCTTATAGAACTATGGAGTCTGAACTACATTATTGACCTTGGACTTAGAGAAATGCAGAAGACGTGATCCCTATCTGAGTGCACTTAGTGGGTAGCCTGGCACGGCCATGCTTCATTTCCTAGCAAACTTCTTAGAGAGGACTGTGGGCTTCACAGACCCAAACAGTATTACATACAGTCGTAAAAACAAGCAGCTGCTGAGTTACACATAGGTTAAGACCTTAGACACATAACTTAAGAAAATGTCGAGCCTACAATGTTTACTGTAGATTATACAAAATAACCATGCTACTTTTCACTACTTCAAATCCTCTTTATAAAACAAACATGGAAACAATCAACTACTTCATTAAAAATGGAAGTCGGTGCCAGGCTTGGTAGTGCACACCTTTAATTCCAGCACACTGGAGAGAGGACAGGCTGATCTGTAGGAGTTTGAAGCCTGTCTAGTCTATACAGCAAGTTCCAGGATGAATAGACACGTTATACACTGAGACTATCTAAGGAGAAAAAAAAGGAAATCAGTTGAAAGCTACCTCTATTGCTACAATCAGAGCTGCACATGAGGCCTTAAAACTTTCTGTGTACTACCAATCAAGAGATTTATTTTTACCTCTTTCATAAGAGGATATTGAACAACAAATTCATCTTCTGAAGGACATGAGAGCATTAAACACTCAGAAAAACAACCCGACAAAGAAAACCATTTCCCGAAGTCACCCAGTGTGCAAAGGGCTGCTCACACGAGTAATTACAAACACAACGGCTGTGATGTCGCTGTGTCTGGTCTATTCCCGTATGTGTTCCTCACACTGTTTTCCCCACTCTGGCCCATTCACACACGTCCAATTATAAGGGCTCTACAGCATTCTGCTCTATGGTCTGCAGGTGCATACACCCCCTAAGTCTCGCCTTACCCCCAGAGAAAGGAGGCAGCTGAAGGTTCCTAGGTTCCACCATCAAGCACCTCAAGACTGTCATTTACAGCTACTTTTGTGAAGGAGAGACTTAAGTTCCAGCCCCTGCCACACAGGTAGCATCCAAAAAGGCTCTAGAGTTGGAAATGATGGCACAGTGAAACTCTAAAAGCTCTGAGCAAAAAAGGGAAGAGGAGGTGGGCTAGCCATGGCCCCTACTTTACACCCCCAAAGAACAAAGCCCCAGCCAGACTGGTGCTTCTTCTGTTATGTTCTTGTCCAAACAGGAATGGGGCTCTTTAAAAGAACTCCCCACACCCTCTCAATCCCTTGCCTGTGCAGCTGGCTCTGTTCTCAGAAATGTCCATAGTCACTGCTGGTTACGGTGGATTCTGCACCCAGACTAGACAGAGGCTAACCAGTAACAAAAGAACAATGTTTTCACAATGAAGTTTTGACTCATCCAAAATTTACAGAAAACCCCATTTCTAGAAGGCTTTGCTTTGACTTTGTCTCCTGCACTTTGTGGTATAAACGGCAAAACTTTGAACATAGCCTTCCCAGAGACAGACAGACACACAAACACACATGTATAGATGCTCATGTGTGTGCACACACACACACACACACACAAAATCAAAAACCTAGGAGAAGAACGTAAAACAGTCTTGTGAGCTTAATCACAGAACCGTGGACCACATACACCACCGGTGATGTCACACCTGCCTGAACCCTAACTGTACTATGTGAGAGAGTGAACCACAAAAGCGACAAAACTACTGACCCAAAGCTATGAGCACAGAACACAGTCCTCTGCACATCGCCTGCTCAAAGGTCCTCAAACTTATCTGCAGAGGAGGATTGCCCTGGGGTTTTAAACTGCCAGCGTGTGGATACACCTGAGACTAATTGTACCCCAATTCCTGCAGGTGGGCCACTGATATCCATGTGGCTTTAAGCTGCTTGTTGATCAGGTCATTTTACTTGGGACAAGCCTGAACCTTTGTCCATACTAAAAAGTGCGCACTGTACATGCACTATACAGTGGGGGCTCAACAACAGCTCAGTAGTCTTCAAAGACGAAGAGCCAAGGGTCACCTGAGCGACTCCTTGAGGATGGGGAAGAAAGTGAAGCTGACAACAAAAGGGCAGAAAGACTACCTTTTCTCTGCACTGATGGGCACGTGAGCATCAGGTTAATATAGTCATTCATTATCCTAGAAAAAGAGAAGAGGGAAAACGAACCCCAGGATTTAAGAAGCCCCTAGAACCATGATTTTGTGGATGCAAGCTGTGTACCATTTTTGCTAGCTGGTTCAGTTTACTTGTGAGCATTAAAAGCATCCATCACGGACTGGGAGATGGGAGGTGGACACAGCTCGGGAGAACACTGCTCAGCACATGCAAGGTCCTGGGTACAACCCAAAAGAAATATAAAGTGCCTATTGGTAGACAATTAAAATCGGGTAAGTGCTAAAAACAGATAACCTCAGAGGTGTTAAATGAACCTTATTATCACATCAACCTTATTATCCCATGAAAATACCAAAAGTCACGACAGGATTTTAAAACCCAAACAACAGGCACTGGCAGGAGAGTATCCAGGACAACCCAGCGAAGCACCATCCTCGGCAAAGAGCAATTTAAGGAAACGCCTCTCTGTCTCACCTGCTCACATTCCCAAGCAGGCACCATCCAACCAGCTCCACGCTGGGCTCACCTAGGAGGCTTCCAACACACCTTTATAAAGCTGCCCAAAAATTCTGGCGTACAGGCAAGGTTAAAACCACTGCTCTAAGGAATCATGATGAAAATGCAACATTTTAAAGATTCTAAACTGGGGATTTAAACAGCAAAACCATTTTTAAAAGATTATCTTCTTTTTCTGTATAAACATCCTGGAACGGAATTTATAACACTCTCTACATTCTGTTTAAATATAACCAAAGAACAAAACATAAATCCAGAAGATCAGCTGTAACACGTAAGGAACTTTCTGTAGGTAACATCTTACACTATTCTGAAAATAAATCCACTCTCATGGTTTCTGAGCGGTGTGAATATCAACACCCTTACCATTAGGAAAGGACCCAACAGCTGTAGAAGGGACGCCAGCATATATTCCACGGAAACCACCAGCCTTGTTGAATCCTTGGGGACTCTGCAGCCTTGTCTTAATAGTATCCAAAGGAAATAAGATCAAGTCAACAGAGGCACCTGCTACTCCTCCAGCCTGTGCAAAAGGAGGGGGAAGAGGGAAGAGAACAGTGAGCTCTCAGGCATGGAGGACAAGAAAGCAGCCTTTTCTCTTTCCCCATGCTAGACAAGTGCTCCACACCTGAGATACATCCCCAGCCCCAAGAAAGTCTTTAAACAGCTTCTCACATCTTTGAGTCCACCAATTTCTTTGCACTACTCAAAGGACTGGCATTTTTTTCTCATTACAGATGGTTGTGAACACATGTGGTTGCTGGGAATTGAACTCAGGACCTCTGGAAGAGCAGGCAAAGCTCTTAACCACTGAGCCATCTCTCCAGCCCCCAGGACTTGCATTTTTAATAAGAAAATAAAACATAATTTATTTGTGCTACACTTGCAACTTGTACATATCTTTACCTTTTAGATGAATTTTAATGAATTAAATTTATTCTTAAAACAAAATTAAAGCTCATTCTTAATTTACTCGTATAATTCAATAACTGTTTAAACAGCCATTAATAAAAAGACGGGTAAAGAGTATAAAGTACCCTAGTTACTCAAGAAGCTACTCTTAGTAGTTTCTTGTTCTGTCTTTCCAAAATTACCATAGTCACATGTAGGCAAGCACGGGGTACTCTTTTCTTATTTATTTTGATTTCTTTTGAAAATTTTCTATGTGGTGTATGCACTGTTCCTGTGGGCATGTAGAGAGCAGAGGCAGACATCAGGCATCTTTCCTTGATTACTCTTTACCTTAATTTTTGAGACAGTAATTCACTGAACCTGAAGCTTATGAACTCAACTATGGTAACTGGTCAGTGAGCCCCACCCCACTTTGGAGACAAGGTTTCAGGTAGACCAAAGTAGCCTTGAACTTGTTACACAATCAAGGATGACCTTCAAAGTGTGATGGTACAATTATACACAATGGAATACTATTTAGCTGTTAAAAAAATTAAATTAAGCTGGGCGGTGGTGGCGCACGCCTTTAATCCCAGCACTGGGGAGGCAGAGGCTGGTGGATCTCTGTGAGTTCGAGGCCAGCCTGGTCTACAAGACATAGCTAGTTCCAGGACAGGCTCCAAAGCCACAGAGAAACCCTGTCTCGAAAAACCAAAAAAAAAAAAAAAATTAAATTAAATTTGCAGGTAAATGGAACTAGGAAAGATTGTAATGAGTGAGGTGACCCAAACTCAGAAAGACAAATGTCCCATGTTCTCTCTCAACTGCACTTCCTAACTCAGAATATTCACTAAGTGTATATCACCTGTAGTGACTTTAGGACCACGAAAGTAAAAAGGAACTATGGTAGGGGCTAGAGAAAGGAATAGCAGATTCAGGTGAAATGAAGTGGGGGGGAGAAAAAAAGAGAAGGAAGCTCTGTTTATGGCAGGGGGAGGGAAGTCAATACAGAATGAGAGGGAGAGAGGAGGGACAAAAACACCAAGGATATTAGACAAAGCATCAAAGGATCATATTATTTTATACTTACCTGAGATTATACACAGTGCGTGTGTGTGTGTGTGTGTGTGTGAGAGAGAGAGAGAGAGAGAGAGAGAGAGAGAGAGAGAGAGAGAGAGGAAATCTTAAATGAAGCTATTCCACTTGAGCTTACAATACTCCCGCACATGCAGTACTAGGCACGAGAAACCTCCATTTGAGTTGTTGGTCAGGGTAGTCAAAGTGACTCCCAAAACAAAATAGGCCACTGCTATTGCCCTGGGTTGCCTCTCAGAGGTTGAAGTTAGTTCCTACTGCTGAAGACACTTTGCACGCAGGACTCTGGACTCTGAGGATTTGGACTGGAAATAACCTGAAAGCCTTCTTCCAGTGGTCCTATCTTTCACAGTATTAGAACTACCCACGCTGCCAAGGGAGGAAGTAACCAATAGTCCTAGCCAGCTGTGACAACAATGAATTTTAACAATGACCACCATAGCAAGCTATTCCTAAAGGTGCAGGAGTGGCAGTCACATCTTGGTGGCAGTCAACTGCTGTCTAGTTGACTTAAGATCCACTCAACAAGAGGAACATCATGCCTGGTACTAGAAACCTAACCAACTAACTGGAACTAGTGCGGTCATGAATCCGAGAAGAGAATCCAACACCATCACTTTATTAGACCAGCAGAAACTCCTTCCTGCATTCTAAAATGTACCATTATGTTCAGAGGTAAGTGTAGCTCTCGCCTCTCATTAAAGAAGTTTCTCTTTACAGCAAATGGAGATGATTACTGAAAACCACAACAGGTCATGTGCAGAAATCAAGGATCATGGAAAGCCTGGTCCCAACTGATACATCTACAGCATAATTCCTGCATCAATGGGGAACACTGAAGAGGAGACAGAAGTCTGCTATGGACTGTTTCTCCTAGAGGTGACAGGAAGTTACACCCATGATACCTCAATAAAGCAGCTACCCAAACAAGACCTGAACAATGATAATGTCAATGGACAAGATAACACAGAAGGGAGAACTCTCAAGGGGCCCCACTCATAGACAAAAACCTATAGGCAGCTAACACTGCTGGGAGAAGAATTACCCTCCCAGGAATGAGCCCCTAATTGGTTACCCAATACAAAGTTGTCAGCCCTGAAATCATACACACACAAGCCACACCAAAGGACTCAGGAATTGTATTTCTATATTTATGCACTTTTCTATGTAACAATAACAATCAAAAGAGGCCATTAATTTGAGGGATTTGGGGGCATGGAAAGGGCTGGCAGAAGCAACATGAGGTAGAAGGGAACAAGGGCAAAGAAGGAAGAAAGTGATATAGTCTAGTTTTTTTTTAAGTCTTAATAAAAAGTGAAAACAAATAAAAGCAAAAGAGAGTACCCAGATGTAATGGCATAGATCTGTAATTCCAGCACTGAGGAGGCTGAGTCAGAAGGACCTGGAATACAAGACCAGCCTGGACTATAGAGGGAGACTGTCTCCAAATTAAGTAAGTAACTAAAAATGGATGGCATACCATATACAGACCATTCTACAGTGCTTTTATGCTCCTCAACAATTTATCCTACGGCCAAATCAGACCTATATTCTAGTCTGTCTTTTGACTACTGGGTACTAAATCTGCATAGCAATTTTTGGGGGTCTTACATTTTCAGGCAGCTAATAATTCTTATGCACCTAGAAAACTACAAATCCAAACACAGTGCCCTGAAAGGTCTAAAGCGCCATTCATAGTGGGTAGACCAGACCACTGCAGATCAGAGTCCTCAGAGCAATCTGTAAGAAGTTTGCCAACCATTCCCATCTTTTTAGTATCAAACCATATGAGCATAATCTCTTTGAAATACAGAAATTAACAATTAAAAAGTATGTGTCCATGGCAAACAAAGGAGGGGAAAAGGAAGAGAAAAGAGTGGGTACTATTCACACTTATGGGCAAAGTTCAAATTTAATCTAAGCTTTGAGTTTACAAATTTTTCAGTTTGGGCGAAGCTTAGTGTGCGGTAGATCGACTTGCTCTACTAGCCTTTCAGCATAAAACTACTGCAAGAGCTAAGTGGGGGAAAAACACTGGTGAGAAACAGCGCAATGGCTATTTCTAATTAAATAATACAAGTGAATTAGTAAAAGCTAAAGCAGATTGGCAAATGCATTAACACTGTGATACTACATGATCAGCCTAAAAGACATAAAATAACCATAAAGACTATGATGTGGATGCCCTAAAACGATCACCAAAGAGCTCTGAGATGTGTCAGGAGAGGGCTGCAAACAGTACTAAAATGAGTAGGCCAGGCACAGTGGCTCGTGCCTGCTGTAGCCGGGGGCCGGGGTGGGAGACTCGCTGGAGCCACAAAGGAAGAAGGGAAAGAACAGACAGGGGCGTTCGGACATTCGGCACCCTCGAAGAAGCTCACTGTGATGTGGAACTGAGCAACCCTCCGGCCCCCTTTCACGTTTTCAAAAGGAATTTTATGCAGTTCGGCAAGTAAACATTCTGCCTGCCTTCTCTCAGAACACAGCACAAATCTAGTGAGGACATGTGATATTCACCCAAGCTGCACCCTAATTTCTCTTTAATCTTCAGCAAGTTCAGAAAAACGCTGGCTATCTGGCTAAACTGTAATAAATGAGTTACTCTCTTAATGTACGGTCGCGGAGCATGAGTTGGTCTTCTAAACCTCTTTTCATCAGAGTCCTTATCTTCTGAGGATAAAATGACCAGATGCAATCTATTGATCTAGTGAAACAGAAATAAGAAGTTACTAATTGCTTGTGTGAATTTCAAGCTTCTATAACCAAAATGTCATTTAACTCTATGAGAATTAAAAAACAGAAAATCTAAGAGTGTCTATTCAGACACAAAATATATTTAACATTTAAGCAAAACCTTTATGGAATGTGTGCAATTTGACAGGAACTTTGTGCATAACCACAAGCCAATACCAGCTGGATTATAAGAGACACTATCATTTTCTCTTGTTCTTTAAGCTTGCCAAAAAGGGTATTGGGCAACTGACTAAGCTCAAGATTTTGAGTGGCTTATGCTGAAAAGTGGCTATATGCTATAAATTCAAAAGATAAAATGGGATGGGGCAGAAAACTCACAAACTGTGCACAAACCAACAATTAGCCAAGACCTCAAACACATCAGTGTAGATAAAACACACGCTCTGCCTCAAGTCAGCATCTGTAAGAAGTCCTGGAGTGCTATGGGGAAGTGATTGCTGTTTTGAAATTATGCAACTATTGTTTGGAAATCGCTCTAGGAATTGAAAAGGTCAAGACTGCATGCTACTAAACCTTTTTCTTGAACAGACACTGGCTGGACAGCAATGTGAAAATCACCATGGCTCTCTTTTCAGGATAAAACCTAAAACACCTGTGTGATATAAGCAAACCCAACATTAGCCAGCAGCCCAAAGGACAACTGAGCCAGCTAGACCAGCACGGCTTCTTGGGAAGCCATTTCTCCTGATGTTTTCAGCCGACTGCACATTCAAAGGGCCATCGGTCATCTACTAGCTATCTTCCACATCTCAAACTGCTGTCCCTGCTTCCTGTGACCCTGGTCTCCTCCCACAATGGCCTCTCATTCTCCCTGCAGGACTCCAGCCTCCCTATACTAAAGACAGGCTCACCAGGCCAACTTCATCCTGCAGGCTCCACTCTACCCATCTCCCAACCCTCCAGCAGCCCTGAGGATGAAGACCAAAGCCTGGTGCTGCCTTTCCACTGCCGTAATCTGGTCCTCCTTTCAAACAAGCCCTAGACTCCCCACCCTTAACTGAGTTTAGATGCTGTTTCTAGGCTATAATCAAAATGTTACTTTTGATGTAGTGCTGAGGACTGTATCCAGGACTCCACACATGCTAGGAAAGCAAACGCTCTACCACTCAAGCACCCTCTCAGCCAGATTGTTGACGACACAGTTGGGCATCAAACCATTAGTTCAATATCTGGGTCACTGGGATAGAAAATCTATATTTTGTTTGCAAATACCTTCCTAGCATCAGCACACAAAAGCACTCAGCAACTACAATTAAAAGATGTTACTCATATTTCAGAAGGCACTGCACACCAACCTGTAAAAAGGCAAAACCAATCAACACCTATCCTCTGGGGAAGAAACAAAACTCAAACAAGCTAGGCCGGTGGTCGCCTTGAGAGGGCGACCTCTCAAGTTTAAGAGTCAGAGGTCACTAGAAAATACTGCAAGACCCCATCTCTAAAATAAGAAGGAAAAAAAAAGTAAAAATACAAATGACCAATAAAATGAGAAAACACTTCCTTATCACAAATGAAATAAAAAAATTAAAGTTAAGTTTAAAAACATTTAAATATTCTCTGGACACTGTTAATATAAATAATCTACTAGATGTCAAGTTGGCAAAATAAATATTTTTAAATATTATACCTTTCACCCAGCTAATTTATTTCCTCAATATTTCTTCCACATATAAATTCTCTAATATACAAGGATGTTTTTTATTGCAGAAATAGTTGTAGCAAAAATCAGGCAGATCTCTGTAAGTTCAAGGCCAACTAGGGCAACATAGGGAGACCCTGGCTAAAACTGGGGGAGAGGGTGCATATGCACAAGGTCTTGGGGAGGCAGCTGAGTTGGTAAAGAGCCTGGATACAAGCTTAAGGACCTGAACTGCAATCTCCAGCACCCAGGTGAAACGCTGGCTTACTGTCTGAGAATTGTCTCTGTGGTGGGGATGAGGTAACGTCTACCCTCCCCCAGTCTAAGCTCCTAATGATAAATGAAAGTTCAATTTCCCCAAAGTTCCCCTAGGAAATCCGTATTTATCAGGCTTATTTATAGAAAGAACACGGATGAGCTCGTGGGTGGACCAGAGGAGCATGGGTGCCCTCAAAGCAGATGCTCTGCATGGATGATGACTTCTCCATGACCCCACAGATGGAGTGCCCCCCTCTCCTGCTCTTCCCCAGCCAGAATACTCTAATCTTTCCTGGAAGCCAGGAGCAACTAGGGCAGCTTGTCTACAACTGGCTAGAAAAGGTGGCTAGATCTCAGGTGAGGATCCTAAGACCTTCCCACGCCCCTCCTCCTATGAAGGAATGTCAAGAATCAAAAAGCCCAGCTGGGATGATGTTTTGCAAGCAGGCAAAGCTGAACTCACGAAGATGGCTGCAGTCCGGCTAAAAGGGCAGTGCTGTACAACACACGCACTTGTAACTCCAGCACTGGGAAGGCAGAGACAGGAGGGTGCCTGGGACTTGCTGGCTCCCCGCCTACCTGCATTCCAAGTCCCAGTAAAAGATTCTGTCTCATTAGGTGGGTGTTCTAGTTTACTTTCTATTGCTGTGATGAACACCATGACCAAGAGCTACTCGGGGAGGAAAGGGTTTATTCGGCTTGCTCTGCAGGACTCACTCAGCTTGCCCTTTTGTACAACCCAAGAACATGTGCCCGGGAGTGGTGCCACCCACAGCCGGCTGGGTCCTCTCACATCAGTCATTAACTAAGAAAATGCTCCCCCGAAAGACTTGTCTACAGACCAATCTGGTGGGGCATTTTCTTTTTTCTTTTGGTTTGTTTGCTTTGTTTTGAGACTATGTCTCACTATGCAGCACTGGCTAGCCTGTCATCAGTTCTGGCCTGGAGGCATTACCTCAACGGAGGTTCCCTTTACCCAGATGACCCTAGTTTATGTCAAGCTGACAAAATCTTGCAAGCATTATAGCATTGTGGGCAATTCTTGAAGAATAACACTGGAGGTTGACCTCTGACCTACAGAGAGAGAGAGAGAGAGAGAGAGAGAGAGAGAGAGAGAGAGAGAGAGAGAGAGA
>NW_004949099.1:8589144-8590013 GCF_000317375.1 Microtus ochrogaster | reverse complement strand
CCTCTGACCTACAGAGAGAGAGAGAGAGAGAGAGAGAGAGAGAGAGAGAGAGAGAGAGAGAGAGAGAGAACGAGAACATGGAAACAGCAACAGCAAGGCTTACTGGGCTTGTTCTCCTGAAGTCAGGAATAAAGGTAGTAAGATTATGAGTTCCAGGCCAGCTAGGATACATGGCAAGACCCCACACACACACACACACACACACAGAGGGAGAGAGACAGACAGACAGACAGACAGACAGACAGACAGACAGACAGACAGACTCTGGGCATGTGAGACTCTGGGTTCAAGCACCGGCACCACAAAAGAGAAAAATATGTGCCTCTACTGACAGAGAAACACATTATGCTCTTAAATTTATCAAATTATACTACAAGACACGCTGCACAGTCCCACCTCTGAGATTGTGTAACTTTATGTATGACTCCAATAAGCAAGCACACAGGTGGTTAGAAGTTAAATACCTCCCTGGAATGAGGTTGTGGTAAGTATTATTTTTTAATTGCTCAGTTTATAAGGAATACTGCAAACATAAGTAAAAGCCATTCAACATAAATACACCTGTCCTTCAAACCTCTTCAGCCCACTAGCTGCACTTGATAGGCACTAGGCAAAGGACAATTGAGAGTAGGCACTCATGCACCCATGCTCCCTCCTCTCCACTGGCAACCTGTGCACTCCCAGAGCCTGGAGCAGCCTGTGCACTCCCACAAAGCCTAGATCAGCAACCAGTGCACTCCCAGAGCCTGGACCAGCAACCTGTGCACTCCCAGAGCCTGGACCAGCAGCCTGTGCACTCCCAGAGCCTGGACCAGCAACCTCTGCTCTCCCAGAGCCTGGACCAGCAGCCTGTGCACTCCCAGAGCCTG
>NW_004949099.1:8586554-8589044 GCF_000317375.1 Microtus ochrogaster | reverse complement strand
CTGTGCACTCCCAGAGCCTGGACCAGCAACCTGTGCACTCCCAGAGCCTGGACCAGCAATCTGTGCACTCCCAGAGCCTGGACCAGCAACCTGTCCACTCCCAGAGCCTGTAACAGCCTGTACACACCCACAGAGCCTGCCCAGCAACCTGTGCACTCCCAGAGCCTGGAACAGCCTGTACACACCCACAGAACCTGGACCAGCAACCTGTGCATCCACTCCAATAACTATGGTTCCCAAACGTGTCCAGAACTTTCTCCTATCTCCGTTTCGGCTTGGGTTTCTCTCTCAGTCTGAAATACCGTTCTTACCCAACTTATTCCCAGAAGGCCAGTTTTCCCACTGTTCCTCACTCTCTTCTCCCCTTTTCACCTGACAGACACACATATCCCTGCCAAAACTCCTGTCTATCTACTCATTTGGCAGCAACCAAATGCTGCATTTCTCACAAAGCCAAGGCCAACCTCCCAATTACAGAGAAAAGCTACCTCCTCTGCCCCTCTCAAACTGTGTTCCTGTTTTCCTTTGTACTAACCATAATGTGTGATAACAAAAGATTCTTCAGAGTGCAAGCCAGGTCAGTGACCTTCAGCTTGCTAGACAGCTAAGCCAGCACCTCTGACACGGCTAAGCGTCCCCACATACACAATTGTAAGATGGTGGCATTTCTTAGCATTCCCAGTCACACTGGGGCCTGTATCCTGGGACACTTCTCCAGAAACCTTCCACTCCCCAGCCCCTCCTGACAGGACAGCAGCGTTCAATCTGTTTAATGCGGCCGCTCTTAAGAATGCAAAGGTAGCCATAGAACCAGGCTTGACTATTCTTCAATTTCTTTCAGAAATTCTCTCAGATTAAGTTATTGCATAGGAACACAGGTTTGTTATTGGTTTGTTATCAGACAGAGCTAACTCCAGCCCAACTTCGTGGGAGGGCCTCTCCTTAAGGGCAATTTCATTTCTATTTCTTCATGTACAAAATGGAGGAGAGTATGCTTCAAGAGTTTTGAGAAATAAATAATATTAAATGAAAGTTAAATACAAATGGGTCCAGTAGCTACATTTATGGCAACTGTCTAGCATATAGGAAGACTTGAATTCTACCCTGACCCACAAAAGAAGTTGGGGGAGAAAAGGAAGGAGAGTGGACAGGAGAAATAAAATGAGGGGGGAAACAGTCACAGGTAGTAGCATGCTTGCCGGGCAAACATGAGCACCTCCAATGCTGCAAAAATAAATAAATAAAGTGTACCGTACAAGCCAGGCGTGTTTAATCCCAGGACTTGGGGGGCAGAGACAGGTGCATCTCAGAGTTTGAGGCCAGCCTGGTCTACAAAGTGAGTTCCAAGACAGCCAGGACTATACAGAGAAACCCTATCTCGAAAAACAAAAAGTGTACAATTCAGTAGTTGTTTTAAAAAAAAATAAGAAGAAGAAGAAAAGAAAAAAAGGAAAAAGAAAAAAATAGCCGGGGGGTGGTGAGAGGCAGAG
The DNA here is from genome assembly GCF_000317375.1 of Microtus ochrogaster. Classification (NCBI taxonomy): domain Eukaryota; kingdom Metazoa; phylum Chordata; class Mammalia; order Rodentia; family Cricetidae; genus Microtus; species Microtus ochrogaster. The sequence goes on along the minus strand of NW_004949099.1, from coordinate 8,587,554 downwards.
GCAGGTGAATCTCTGTGAGTTCAAGGCCAGCCTGGTCTACAAGAGCTAGTTCCAAGACAGGCTCCAAAACTACAGAGAAACCCTGTCTTGAAAAACCAAAAATAAAATAAAATACAATTAAATGAACCTGTTTTAGTCATATGTTTGTGTGTGGTGTGTATTTGTGCTTGCATGTGTTGAGTGGTGTGTGTGTGTGTGTGTGTGTGTGTGTGTGTGCAGGTACAGGTATGTGAAAGTCGAATCTTGAGTCAGAAGTCTAGAAGTCTTCCTCATAAGTCTCTCTACTTTGTTCACTGAGGCAGTATCCCTCAGTTGAACCCAAAGATCACCAAAAGGCTAGTCTAGCTAGCCAGCTTGCTACAGGGATGCCTTGTGCCCACCTGAACACTGGAATTACAGATGAGCCACCATACCAGCCAGCATCTCCAAGGGGAACCGAACTCGGGTCCTCACACTTACACTGCAGGTGCTTTAACCACGGAGCCACTGCCCCAACCGTGAGTGGATCTCATATATTTAGAATGCCTGGCACATAACCAGTTATCAATATAAGTAGGCTATTATTTTTTCAGTTATGAGCTATTGTTTTGAAATTGCATTGTTACTTAAATCTTTCAAAGTTTACCAGTGCCAATATGTCAGACCAATAATAAAAACTATGCAAAAACTAAGGAGTCCTCTACCGAAGAATTAGGATTACATTCAAATATTAAACTCAATGAATAAATTCATCTATTAAAATCTCGAAATTCAAGTCTGCTCACTCTTCACTCAGCTCTCCACAGCCTGGTTTCTAACGTCTCCCCCTAGACTGTAGTAATAGGGGCAGCGGGGCTGCGTCTCTGGCACCCGGCTGCCCCTACGGCTAGCTTTACCTGAAATAATTACACGGACACTGTATTCTTTTAATCACTGCTTGACTCTTTAGCTCTAGCCCTTTTCTCGGCTAACTCTCGCACCTGGACTAACCCATTTCCAATCATATGTGTCGCACCCCAAG
>NW_004949099.1:8576322-8583746 GCF_000317375.1 Microtus ochrogaster | reverse complement strand
GAGAGGAGAGCTGTGGAGTCTGACCTCACTTCCTCTTCTGCCCAGCATTCTGCTCCGTTCACTCCTCCCCCTACGTTCTAACCTATCAGGGCAAGCAGCTTCTTTATTTAATTAACCAATGGCCTTCCTCCATCACTAGACCACTAGTCTGAGGGGACGGGCAACACTGCTCTACCAGAGCAAACCTGGCTTGTGAATGTGGGACAGCTATTAAATGGAACTTCTTCCTCTTCTCTGGCACTCCATTCTTTTACACAGATTTTGTCTATGTAATAAAACCTTAGAGTAGCAATCGGCATGGAGTGTTAAGGGTTTGGAAGTGGAAACAAAACTTCCTACCAAATCAGTCACAGCCAAATTTCCAAACACTAAAACTTTCCAAGTGCCCCTCTCTCACATAAAGAGAAAGGAAAACACGAGAAAGGAGAGGCAGCCTTTGTAGCCTCAAACAGTAATGAGAGGGAAAAAAACTGTTCTTCAGCTACAATGAATGAAATCCAACTTCCCGGAACTGCTGCCTGCTTACCCTACTTTGAACCTCTAGCAAACAATGAAAGGGATATACTTTTCTATATGCTCATTGTATTAGGCTTTTTGATTATTTATGTCTATGGCTGTTTTGCCTGTGTGTGTATGTATGTATGTGCACCAACATTCATGCCTGGTGCCCAGGGGCATGAAGAAGGCAAAAGATCTGCCTGCTAGAACTATAATGTCAGATGGTTGCGGTCACCTTGTGGGTGCTGAGGACCAAACCCAGCAAGTGCTCGCAACTGCTAAGCCACCTCTTGTTCCCCTGTATGTTCATTTCTAAATCATTCTTCTTTTGCTAACTCTAGCACTCACCAGTTTCTTTTGTTGTTTGTTTTTCGAGACAGGGTTTCTCTGTAGCTTTGGGGCCTATTCCAGAACTAGCTCTTGTAGACCAGGCTGGCCTCGAACTCACAGAGATCCGCCTACCTCTGCCTCCCAAGTGCTGGAATTAAAGGTGTGCACCATCACCACCCGGCATCACTCATCTGTTTTTAAAACCACAACTGTTGTTGATCTGAGCAATAAGGAAGCAGCTAAGAACACAGACTCCACCACTAAACTACCAAGAGTGGAGCCTGAGCTCCAAGCTAGAGTCATTTGGGAAAAGAGAACCTCACTTGAGAAAATGCCTCCCTCAAGTTGGCCTGTGGGAAAGTCTATTGTGCAAATTTTATTTTTTTTTTTTTTTTGGTTTTTCGAGACAGGGTTTCTCTGTGGTTTTGGAGCCTGTCCTGGAACTAGCTCTGTAGACCAGGCTGGTCTCGAACTCACAGAGATCCACCTGCCTCTGCCTCCCGAGTGCTGGGATTAAAGGCGTGCGCCACCACCGCCCGGCTTTGTGCAAATTTTATTACTGATTAATGTAGGAGGGCCCAGACCACTGTGGATGGCTCCACCCCTAGGTAGGTGGCCCTGGGTGGTACCATAAGTAGGACAACAAGACTGTAAACAGTAGCACTCCTCCAGTCTCTGTTTTAGATCCTGTCTTTGTTTCCTACAAAGACGGACTGTGATGGGGCATATAAACAGTAGAAACCCTTCCAGAGTTGGTTTTGGACCATGTTTTATCGGAACAGAAAGCAGTCTAGAACAATGGGGTAATACTTTAGCTGTTTGTGAAAACTGAATTGAGTGTAAAGCACATATATCATTTCTGAGAACTGCAACGTTAACTGGCAAAACTACTGCTGCTGCCTCACCCACAAGAGAGAGCTCGCTGAAGTAATATATTTCTTTATATCTTAATAGCCTAGCTTACACAAGTTTCAATGAATCTAAACTTAAAACTATGATCCCCTACATCTGGCTAAGCTATCCCTCCCTTTCGCCTATTCCCATAATATCCTAAACCCAACCCTCTCTGTCACTTACCCCAACATTGACTTCAGCACTGTCTCCAACACCTGACTCTCATGGGAGGTGTCTCTTGTTCAACACTGTATCTCCAACCCCTTCATCCAGAACATTAGCTAATTCTGTGAACAACGCCCCTGAGCTTCTTTTTGCTCATTGCGGGGGCATTTTAAAAATTAAGGCGTTTCGAGTCTGCACCTGTACACTCCTCCACAACGAAGCCAAATCAATCAATCTGTCTTGGATCTGCTGAGTCTATTATCCCCTGCTAGAGCTGCTGTAACAGGCTCCTCAAAGGGGAATTAGACAATAAATATTCTATCGACTCCACAACTATTTGTGCTCGGTACTTCTTCAAAGCCTAAACTTGGGAGCAAAATAAGCAGATTACTATGTACTAAATGTGTAGATACAGCAAAAAGACAAGTTAGTGTCTTGGACGGAAGGGTCATGAATGTTTTCCTTAATACTGTGTCTTTAATTCCCAAGTTCTGACTGAATGTGGTGTATAAGGGAAGCTGTTTTGCCTTGAGTGAAGAAGACAATAAAGAGACAGGCATTAGCACACGCCTCTGATCCCAGAACACAGAAGGCTCAGCCAGGCTGATTTCTGCGTTCAAGACCAGCCTGGTCTACAGAGTGAGTTTCAGGACAGGCAGGGCTACACAGAGAAACCCTATCTCAAACACCCGCCCCTATCAAAAAAAAAAAAAAAAAGACAATGAGTCAAGCACTCCGGTCTACTCAGAAATCCCGGCAGGACCCGCCTCACTTTAAAATCAGGTTTTCTTGGTGCCCCCAGGTTTGCTCCTAGACCTAGCTGCAAGTGACACGAGGACTGCGCAAACCCGGAAGAAGGAGCCAAAGCAGAGAAGCGGCCACGGCTCCCATGCCGCCTGCACCCAGCCACCCAACCCTGTCCCGCACTCACCACCAGCGAAGCCGTGAAGCCCGGCGCGTCCATGGTCCCGCCGACTCCTCCAAGGCTAACATTAGAGGTGAAGAAGAAGCAGGTGCTGCCCCAAGGAACTGGGCGCCGCCATGTTGGGGGCGGGATTTAGGGTAAGTACTTCCGGGGCCGGTGTCGTGACGTCACGCCACAACAACCGCGCACGTGCACCTGCCAGTGCTTGGCGCTGAGCCATTTCGGGGAGGCGGGGTGCCTGGGGTCTCCGGTGTCTTGGACGCCTGCTTACGGCCTTTCCGCAGCCCGGACGAGGCGGTAAGTAAGGCCCTCGCACACGCCGGTGACCCCTGCTGCCATCTACGGGAAGAGCCGGGAGGAGAGCCCGGAGAAGCGTGGCTGGCTGGAGGAAGGACTGGGCTCCCGCCACACTGCCTGCATCTGAAGTCCAGCCTGTGGTTTCCTACTCTCAATCCAAAAAGGCTGTTCCTTCGCTTTCTCTGTGCAGGTTCTGTCTGGGTTTTTGTTAATCCATTATCAGAAAAAATTGCTAAACAAAAATAAGATTCCTTTGCCCCCCCCCGCAAAAAAAAAGTAGCATACTCCTTTTTTTACTGACATGTTTTTCCCATTAAATTAATTTCCTTATTCAAAAGAGTTGGGGAGTGGTTATAAGAGGTGAGAAAGGGAAGGGTGGAGGTAGCTCCTATCAAAAAACAATTAGATAGGGCCAATGAGATCGCTTAGTAGGTATCTTAGCTAGGGTTTTTATTGTTGTGGAGAGACACCATAACACCACGGTAACTCGTATAAGGAAAACCTTAAATGGGGTGGCCTCCTGGCAGTTCAGAGATTCAGTCCATTAACATGATGCCAGGCATGCGGGCAGAGGTAGTGCAGGAGCTGAGAGTACTGTGTCCGGGCTTGTAGGGAACAGTCACACACAGTGCGAGGGAAAGATAGTTAAAAAGACCTCAAAGCCTGCCCCCCACAGTGACACACTTTCTCCAGTAAGGCCACACCTCCAAATAGTGCCACTCCCTTTGGGGGGCCATTGATGGTCACCAAGTCTGAAGATGGCTACTAACAAAACGTTGTTACACAGGGCCAATGAGATGGTTCAGCAAGCAAAGGCCCTTGCCACAACCCCTGAGACATGAGTTCACTCCCCAGGACCCATGTGCCACAACCCCGAGACATGAGTTCACTCCCCAGGACCCATGTGGTACAACCCCGAGACATGAGTTCACTCCCCAGGACCCATGTGCCACAACCCCGAGACATGAGTTCACTCCCCAGGACCCATGTGGTACAACCCCAAGACATGAGTTCACTCCCCAGGACCCATGTGCCACAACCCCTGAGACATTAGTTCACTCCCCAGGACCCATGTGGTACAACCCCAAGACATGAGTTCACTCCCCAGGACCCATATGGTGAAAGAGATAACCAGTTTCCATAGGTCATTCCTTAACCTCTACACCTGCCTCCAACACTCCCTCACACATGCTAATATTATATTTATATATCATATTAATATAGTATATGTTGTTACGTATTATATATCAATAACTAAATAAATTCCTGTAACTGGAGTTACAGACAATTGTCAGTCACCATGTTAGTGCTGGAAATCAAACCCTGATCCTCTGGGGAGGGGGGAGGTCAATACTCTTAATTCCTGAGCCATCTTTGTAGACTCAATTTTTAAATTTTAATTAAAATATACATCCTTTCTCCCTTTCCATTTCTCCCCTCCAGCTCCTCCCATTCCCCCTCTTATTCCCTCTCAATTCATGACTTCTTTTTCTTTGATGATTATTGTCACACATGTATGCACATACACACACACAAATACAAGCTGCTGAGTCCATTTAGTGTTTTTGTGTGTACATGATTTCAGGGCTGATCCGTGGTATTGAATAACCAATTAGGGGGCTCATCCCTGGGAAATACTAATTCTCCCTCTTTCCACAACTCTTAAACTGCAATGTCTTTTATGACCTATACTCAGAAGGAAGTTCTTACAAAAGCTTGCTGGTAATATAAGTCATTCGTATATACTACTAGGTTGGGCTAGTTAAATACCAGAAAGTCAGTAAAGAGCAATGGCTGCCATGTTGGAAACTGGCTCCCATGCTAGGGAAATGCAACTCAAGACCACAATAAAATATCACTGTGTGCCAGGTATAATGATGGTACCTGCCTGTAATCCCAGCCCCTAAAAGGCAAAGGCAGGAGGGTTGCTGTAAGTTCAAAGCCAGCCTGGGCTACATGAGTACCATGCTAATCAGATCTGTATAGCAAGCAAGAACTTGTCTCTGAAAAAGAAAGAAGAGGGAGGACTATACACACACTATGCACATTCTCTGTGGTGGCTGAAATTAAAAAGACCAAGGTTGCCTAGGATGAAAAACCACTTGTGCACTGTCTTGCTGAACCTAATTTAATATTATACAACTACTATAAAGTATAATTGTCACCCTAAGAGACAAGCAGTGCATCTAAAACTTTTACACTATCATTAAGAGCTTTATATACACAGGGGAAAACAGAAAAACCCAAATGTCCACCAGCTAATGCATGGATAAACTTATTTACTGCATACTTAACAAAGAGCACTGCTTAACAATAAAAAGTAACCTGGGTGCTAGCAATGGCTTAGTGAATAAGACCACTGAGGGCCTGAGTTTGAATCCCCAGCAATCACATAGAGAAGCCAGGCAGGACTGAATGTGTCTGTAACACCAGCACTGGGGAGTAGAAACAGGTGAGCCCCAGGAGTTTGCTTGCCAGAAGCCTAGCCAAAAAAATGACAAGACAGGAGTTCAGTGAGAGACCCTCACTCAAGTGCATAAGGCAGAACGTGCCTAATAGTACAGGACACCCAGTGCCCTCTCTGACCTCCCAAAGAGAGCACATGGACATGAGTATCCTCACACACGTGCACACACATCACACACCACGCACAGAACAAATAATAAATAGACATTTTAAGTAAATTAATGATGCCTACAACAGCATGGGTTAGTCTCAAAACTCTATAGTAAGTGAAAAATCAATAAAACCTAAGAGAATTCACTTTGTGTTTTTACTTTTGTCAAACTCTAGAAGAGAAAAAATTTAAAATACTATTTTTACACTTTGTGTGTGTGTGTGTGTGTGTAGACATGCATGAGTGCATATATACCATGGCATGAGTTTAGGTTCTCTGAAAAAGCAGCCAGAACTTTTAACTGCTGAGTCACTTATTTTTCTTTAAAAAAAACAAAAAACAAAAACAGTGGAATGGCATTCACAGGCTTGCTGGCAGATCCCCCTTGTTAGCAGACATAACAAAAGCAGACGGATCCAACTGTAAATGTAACTTTGATGTAGCATTCCCCCATTCCCCTAAAACATCTTGCAGGGTGGCGTGTCCATACATGCTCTCACATGCCGCAATGTTCTGAGACTTTTGTGCTGCAGTCTCACGTTGGGGTCTTACAAGATGACCAGTCATGCACAGCTCTATATCATTGAACATCAGGTGGTTCATAGGGTTACTGGGGATGAGCCGTTGGAAAATCCAGGCAAGCTGCAAAGACAGAAATAGAAAAGCTTCAGATGAAGGGAATGACCTGCCATCATTAAAAGTTAAAGAAGTTACACGAATAATTTATGTTGTATATAATGAATTAAGAATAAAGCTTTTGAGCTAGAACTCAGCTGGGTTGGTGACATGAATTGTTCCAAAAGATATAAGGAAGGAAGCACAGGAAAGTGCTGATGAAGCCTAAAGGAAGAAGGTGAACCAGATAATAACAATGTGTAACATGTGTGCCATCTAGTCTGTTTCACATTTATGTGATAGGCCATGTGGCTGTTTAGTGCCATGAAGTACGTGTGTGTGTGTGTGTGTGTGTGTGTGTGTGTGTGTGTGTGTGTGTGTACACGTTCTTAGCAATGTTCACAAAGCTTTTATCTTATAAACAAAATTAAAGAAAGGGGAAAGAAGGAAAGAAGAGTTTCTATGAATCATTTTAAACCAGTACATACAGTAATTGCAGTCAAGATTTAATATGTAGTCAGGAGCTGCAGATGGTTCATCAACACCCATAGAGTCTCACCAACATGACTACTGCCTCTGCATGGTCTGAACATCGTAACAATAGATATGGCACAGTAGACAGAGAAAAGCCCACAAAACCACAACCCTACACAAAGAACTACAGGCAGCTGAGGAATGAGAATAGGAGAAACAGCTTTCCCCAGGGAAGAACACACAATTGGTTTTCCAATACCACATAGCCCTGAAAACATCCATACAAGGAACATGGTACAGACAGAGCAACATATGTGTGCAATGACAATGAAGAGAAAGGCCGTGAGTTTGAAAGAGAGCAATCAGGGTTCTGTGCAAGGGTCTTCAGGGAAGAAAAGAAAGCACAAAATAATGTAATTGTAATCTCAAAAAATAAATGACTTTTTAAAATTGCATGCTGTTCTTCCAGAAGACTCTAGCTCAGTTCCCAGCATCCATTCCAGGTGGCTCACAACGACCTGTAACTCCAACTCCAAGAAATTTGACACCCTCTTCTCGTCTCCCAGAGCATACACACACATGATATACACTCAAATACATACATATATA
>NW_004949099.1:8572474-8576222 GCF_000317375.1 Microtus ochrogaster | reverse complement strand
GTCTCAAAAAACTATAAATAAAGATAGATAGATATATATATAATATGTGAAAAAGCTCCCATGAAGCAATAAAAGGAAGATAAGTATTGTAGTGATCATTCTTTCTATTGCTGTGATAAAAGGCAGCTTAAGTAAGTAAGAATTTATTGGGGCTTGCAGTTCCAGAGAGAGAGTGTATCATGGTGGGGGAGGGGCATGGCAGCAAGATGCATGCAGGGTGACAGGAACAGGAAGCCGAGAGATCACTTCTTGTACCATAAATACAAAAGAGAGAGAACTAGAAGTCTCGGGCAAGGCTGTAAACTCTCAAACCCATCTCAAGTGACATACCTCCTCCAGCGAGGTGTCACCCCCAAAGGTTCCATAACATCCTCCAAACTGGGGACCGAGTGTTCAACTACCTGAGCCTGTGACAAACCTTGGTCATGTAAATCACCATGAATATCAACAGGAAAAAAATTGCAGAGGCTACAAAAGAAAAAATGCAGATAACTCATGAACATATGGAAAGTATCTTAAATTCAGTGAAAATTAACACAATAACGAAGCATATATTTAGCTTATCAAATGGCTAGCTAAAGGCTTTCTAGAGGGACAATGAGGAGCAGTACAGCAAGATACATCAGAACCCTTAAGACCCACTTTGTCTTCAACTGCCCGATTTTCATTGTCGTCTAAGGAACTGTTTCTGATCAGCTGTAGAAGGAGCTGTGGGCTGCGTTCCCGCCCAGCTCCTGGCCGCCTGACTAGCTTATGCCCCGAAATGTACTAACCTTGCTTTTTGGCTTCTGTAGTTCTGCTTCTGGCTAACTGTTTTTCTTAACTGAAGTATGTCAACCCAGGCCATGCTGTTTGTACTTAGAAGCTCACTCTGAGAAAGGCTCAGGGCTACACTGGGATTCTGAAAACACAGTGTGGTTGCTTGCCAACTAATAGAACTTTCTACCTTCTTAAAGCCATGTACCAGCAGTCTTCTCTGGTGAATACCCCACAACAGAGAGAAGTGCAGGGTTTTTTTTCTCTGCCCCTTGCCTGCCAGTACCCAAGCTCCACAGTTGTGGTTTCCCTTTCCTCTCTGTGTCTTCTGCTAACACTTTCCTTTTAGTTCTAGAAACACCCACATTTCTTCTCTATGACATAAAGACTCCCTCTTTGTTTCTAAAATCAATTTTTCATTTTTTTAGAGAGTCTTTTTTATTTATTATGTATACAGCATTCTGCCTGCATGTATGCCTGCATGCCAGAAGAGGGCAACAGATCTTATTATAGATGGTTGTGAGCCACCATGTGGTTACTAGGAATTGAACTCAGGACCTTTGGAAGAGTAGCCACGTTCTTAACCTCTGAGCTATCTCTCCAGCTCCTGAAATCAAAGTTTCTTAACCCTGTGTATACTTGCCTCCAAAACAGTAGCTGTATGTATTACATGCAAAGCTTAGAGTTTTAGCAGAAAACTTTTATAAACGTTTTATAAACTTCTGGTTAGTTAGTTTATACTACTTAGCAGTTTCTTTTTGACTATGTTTTGATTTGTAGCTTTCGCTGTCCTGGACCTCAAACTGCCTTGAACTCACAGAGAGCTGCCTATCTCTGCCTCCCAATGCTAGGATTAAAAGATTTAAAACCACCCCCACCTGACTATGCTTAAGTTTTAATAACTGTGCCTAAGAGATCCATAAAATAAAAATGCCTCTAACCTGTAAGCTCTAGGACAGAGCTAAGGCTCTTATTATCGTATAAGATAACAAGTCAGGACCCTGCTCCACCAGAGGCCACACCAACTGCTAGGACTCCAGGTCCACCTGTCTGCAGACCCCCACCTCTCAATTCCCACCCCCCCAATCTTCATTACCCTATTTGTCACTTTATTCAGGTCCTTAACTCCGGCAGAGGCACCCTGATCAACCAGAAGCCATACCAGCCGTCAGAACTCCAAGTAAGTCCCCCCCAGGGACCCCCTCACTCACTTTCTCAGTTCTGCCACACCCTCTCCCCAATGCCCCCACTCCCCATTGCTGTGTCCCAACCCCCAACTAGGGCAGAGACCCCCAGCTTGACCAGAGGCTACCCCAGCCACCAAGAGTCCAGTCTCCAACTTGAGTGAAGACCTTCTGTTCAACCACAGACCACACTGGCAGAAGACCAGAAAGGGAACAGAAACCAAGGAACAAAACACCCATCCAACAAAAACAAACTCAGAAATAAGTACCTAGACCTATAATCACCCTAAACCCAGATGCCTAGATGACAGCATAAGAACACAGTCAATAACAGCCATGACAGTATGTCACCTCCGAGCTCAGCTCTCCCACTCTATCAAGCCCTAGGTATTTCAACATAGCTGAAGCCCAAGAAAAAACCTTAAAACCAATGTGATGTAGATTATAGAGGTCCTTAAAAAGGAAGCGAATAAATCTCTTAAAGATGTCTATAAAAAAAATGGAGGAAATGACTATATCCCTTAAAGGAAGTCAAGGAAGCCAAGAAGAAACAAACAGTTGAAGGAAACAAAACTGTTCAAGACCTGAAAATGGAAATGGAAGCAATAAAGAAAACACAAACTGAGGGAATTCTGGAAATGAACAGTCTAGTAAGTGAACAGGAACTGCAGATGCAAGCATCACAGAGTATGTTGGAGTAGCGTGCACTTAAGGTTGGATTCCACCGTGTCCAGACTGCTCTCTGGTCTTGGCGCATAATGGAGGACTCCCTTTCCAGCAGGGTTCCCTCCATACCTGAATAGTGTCTCTAGGCCTGGAGACCTGACCTTATTTGGAAGCTGTCCCTGAGTTATGGAGCCAGACTTACCTCAAGTATGACCTTTGACACAGATCCCTTCAGGTGCCCCCCCCCATGATATTTAGGTATTGTGCTCCAGCTTATGGTAGGACCCCACTGCCAAATGCAAATTAGGTGATGCCCAAGTTGCTATCTTCATCCTATATATTTTCTCTTGCTCAGCTGAGCTGTAATACTGAAACAGACTCCCAGAAAGCTACTTCCATCATGCTCACAACTATCTGAACCCTGTTCCCCATTTCTGCTCCCTCCTCCTGGCCCCATGGCCGATGATCCACTAGGAGAAGGAGACCCACAAGAATACAAGAGATGGAAGAAAGAATATTGGGCACTGAGATACTATAGAAGAAACTGATACATCTGCCAAAGAAAATGTTAAATCTAAAAAAAATTCATGAAGTCTGAGACACTATAAAAAGACAAAACCTAAGAATAATAGGAATAGAAGGAGAACAGAGAACCAGAAAATATTTTCAACAAAATTATAGATTTCCTAACCTAAAGAAGGACGTGCCTATAAAGGTACAAGAAGTTTACATAACACCAAATAGAATTGACCAGAAAAGAAAGCACCCCTGCTACATAATAATCAAAACACTAAACATATAGAACAAAGAATATTAAAAGCTGCAAGGGGGAAAGATCAAATAAGATATAAAGGCAGACATATTAGAATTATACTCGACTTCTCAATGGAGTCTTTAAAAGCCAAAAGCACTGGACAAATGTCCTGCAGACTCTAAGAGACCACAGATGCCATTATAGACTACTACACACATGTAGCTCAAATAATGAAAACCCAGAAACAGATATCAGGGTTCAAACCAAAAACCAGAAAAAAAAAGCAGCCAAGCCTCTAGAGAAGTCTTACCCCTATGAAGGCTGGGCAACCACAGACTAGGCAGACTAAGCAGCCAAGCCTCTAGAGAAGTCTTACCTCTCTGAAGGC
>NW_004949099.1:8570045-8571864 GCF_000317375.1 Microtus ochrogaster | reverse complement strand
AGAAGAGGGCACCAGGCCCCATTACAGATGGTTGTGAGCCACCATGTGGTTGCTGGGAATTGAACTCAGGACCTTTGGAAGAGCAGGCAATGCTCTTAAACACTGAGCCATCTCTCCAGCCCTAAGCCTGCACTTTCTGAACTCAGCAGGCACTAGGTATATGACCCCAAACAAGTGCCACGTCTGACCTTCCCCAGCTCTCTAGCCCAGTTATAATCTCAGTGCCATCACAGTGAGTTGGTTTAAGGTTGCAGAAATAGACACACTTTCTTTACACCAATTTCAACCAAAAGGCAGAAAAGCAACATCTCAGCGTTCAGTCAAGTTTTACTGAAACACACGTACACGCACACGTGCGCACCACAAGGCTCACAAAGAGACAATTTCCCCAGTCTATGGAGATCCAGAACTGGATTTCACATTTGTCTGTCAGATTTAAAATTTACACGTTGGGAAGTAGGAGAGTTCCCTTCCTCCCTTAGGCTTGGCTAGTCTGGCCTATCCTGAGAATTGATAATCCGGAGGACAAAGGAAGTTGTTTGGCTCCAGCCCTAGAATCACCGCCCTCACTGGAATATTTAAAAACCCAACTGAACTGTTAACCTCCCTGTTGTGGTAGAAGCTCCACCCCAACCCCCTGGCATCCATATATCCAAAGAGTCTGGGATGTTCTGATGGAAGCTCCACCTCAATGCCCCTCTGCCGTGCACCACACCCCCATCTGCACTCGATGCTAGAATCCAGTTCGCGAGCTTCTAGCAAGGGGCTGGAGGTTGAGGAAACACACACAGAGACAGACAGACACACGGACCTCCAATCACCGGTACGAAGCCCTTCTTTAATAGCACCATGGAGGCTTACATACCCAGCAGTCAATGGCCAACAGGTGAAAATCCCATCCTCTGATCCTCTAGGAAAGGCACAGCTTTTAGTAATTCCAATTAAAAGGCTCTAGACAGGGAAGAGCAGCTGAAGGCCAGGACTCCAATTGGTCCCAACACCCCTCACCCCCCTCCACACCCTGCCTCATCTCAGAAGGTCCTCCAAACACAGCTTCTTCCCTAGAGATGCTTAGAACCACTCCCACAGGGTATTTAAACTGCCCCCCAAAAACCAGACATGCGGTTTTTTTGGTCTTTCTTCCCCATCTCCTCTCTGTGGGGCCAGAAAATCATTCAGGAACATTTTACCCATTAAACCTGGGCTTTTTCTTTTTTTTTCCTCCTCTTTTTTATTTAATTATTTTTTCAGTTTACATACTAACCCCAGTTTCCCCTCCCTCCCCTTCTCCTGCCCCTCCCACCTTTCCCCCTTCTCACCTCCTATCTACTTCTCAGAGGGAGAAAGGCCTCCCTTGGGAAGTCAACAAGTCTGGCATACTAGGTTGAGACAGGACGGAGCCCCTTCCCACTGTATCAACACTGAGCAAGGTTCCCACCATAGGGAATGGGCTCCAAAAAGTCAGTTCATACACCTGGGATAAGTTCTGGTTCTACTGTCGGGAGGGTGGGGGGCAACATGTCAAATCGCATAACTGTCACCCACATTCAGAGGGTCTAGTTTAGTCCCAGGCAGGTTCCCCAACTGTCAGTCCAGAGTCCTCGAGCTCTCTCTAGCGCAGGGCAGCTATCTCTGTGGTTCTCCCCATCATGATCTTGACTCCCTTGCTCATATGATCCCTCCTCCTTCTCCAATCTAACTCCAGAAGCTCAACCCAGTGCTTAAACCTGGGCTTTTTCTTTCTTTTTTTTTTATTAATTTTATTTATTTATTAAGGATTTCTGCCTCCTCCCCACCACCGCCTCCCATTTCCCTCCCC
>NW_004949099.1:8555340-8568175 GCF_000317375.1 Microtus ochrogaster | reverse complement strand
CAAGACCTTTATCATAAAGGGGTGTTGAATTTTGTCAAATGCTTTTTCAGCATCTAATGAAATGATCATATGTTTTTTTTCTTTCAGTTTATTTATATGGTGGATCACATTGATAGATTTGCGTATGTTGAACCAGCAAACCTGGGCTTTTTCTAATTCAGTTTGATTTGAATTATTTCATCTTTGGAGAGGCTTGTTGCAGTGCAGGAACTTTTCACTCCCTTGGTAAAAACACCACCCAATCTTTGTCTTGGGAGAAGGAAAAGAATCAGGAAGTTGGCCATCTTGAATGTTTGAGTGAAAGCACACTAATTTGCCTAGAGCCCAAAGAGGTAAAGCCACTGCCTGTCTGCTGCCACATCCAGCATGGCTCCAGGATGGACCTGACTCAGGTGTGGAGGGAAGAAAAAACAAACATAAATCTACCAGAAGAGCTGGGATCAAGGAGCATGAATTATCTGATGGAGAAACCATGGTACCCCAGAAACTCAGCATGTTTATTATATTTGTTAGATAGGGAGGCAGGAGTATTGCCCATAGCTAAATCAAGGAGGCTAAGTATGGTATACAGTTGAATCAAGGAGGCAGGATTAACTAATTTCAGTAGGAGCTCTCTCTGTGGGGGAGCAGTCTCCAGGCCATAAATATTCTGAGGGAGAAAGCTATGGTGAACATTCCCTACACACACTAACAACTTCCTCACATGGACCCCAGGAAAATTTGCCTCCCTCTGAGCTTCACCTTTCCTGGGGGTGGTAGTGTTCATCGGGGTTCTCTAGAGGAACAGAAATTATAGAATATATATGAAATTTATTAGAATTATTTACAGGCTATGGTCCAGCTGGTCCAACAATGGCTGCCTACCAACAGAAGGTCCAAAAACTGAGTAGTTGTTCAGTCCATGGGGTTGGATGTCTCAGTTGATCTTCAGTATATGCCAGAATCCCAAAGAAGTAGGCGCCAAAGCCAGTGAAGGAATGGACTTGCCACCTAAAGCAAGCAGGCAAAGAGAACAGGCTTCCTTCTTCCTTGTTCTTTATATGGGTTGGTAGCAGAAGGTGTGACCCAGATTAAAGGTGAACCTTCCTACCTCAAAATATCTGAGTTAAAGGTGTGTCTTCCCACCTCAAAATAACAAGATTAAAAGTAGGTCTTCCCACTTTGAATGATTTAATTAAGAAAAATCTCTCACAGGTGTGCCCAACTGCTTGGGTTTTAGTAAATTCCAGATGTAGTCAAGTTGTCAACCAAGAATAGTCATTGCATGGGTAATTTAATAGTTTCCCGTTGGTCTGAGGCTAGGGTCCTTGACATGACCAATTCATTAGCAACATACATTCACTCAGAACTTACACACCCAGGGCTTTCTCCTTTCCCGTAGTCTGCATTCAAGGGGTCTATCTGATTCCCTAGTCCATTACTCTTAGAAGGACTCCTTTATAAACTGTGTTTCTATCACTATTCCTTGGTCCAATTCTTTGTTCCAGGACACAACACCTGAAAATTCCAGTAGGTGTCCTCTGGACTCAAATTCACACAACATGGGGACATACAGTGTGGTATCTGGCTTCCAGCAGAGTAAGTCATAAGAGAGAGACCATCCAAGATGGACTAAGTTGGAAGCCACAGTCAGATGCTAGGGTGTCGCTCCAGGGATGGTGTATGCACTTACAACGCTGTGAATCCTGGACAAGATCCTCAGCATACAGAACAAACACACTATATTTTGTAAACAAATATCTGAGTGACATCCCACATTTTTGACAGCCACATTCAGAAGGTGTGAGTGGCATATTGGCATACATACAGGGCAACAGGATCGAGGCTATGTATAACTCATAAGTATAGAGAAAAGAGTCTGTGTGCAGACTGGCAAGATCTTCACGCGTGAAGAGTGGTGCATCTGTTTTCACCGTCAGGACGGCTCTAATGATACTCATTAGTACTGCGACCGTCGTCATTTTTATGCTTTTGTGGATGACCTGTGTCACGCTGACGTCGGCTCACAAGGTACTGCTTATTCCCTCAACCTGCTCCGTGAACGAGCTGAACTACACCTGCCTACGCTTTCTAAAGAGTGATTCAATTATCTCTCATAATTGGATTTCTGTTCACTATTTGACCCAAGATGAAGCCGTGGCTTTGGTTTTCAAGATGTCTAAAACTAACCATGATGGAATATTGTTTAGCTAATTGTCACAATCTCTGACAAAGATCCCCATTCTGTGAGGTGTGGACATTATCTCAAAGCCGTAAGCTTTGTGCGTTCACTACCTGCCAGGCTCATAGTCCTGTCACAATGAACTATGACAAAGGAATGCCTCTCCTGTATTGTTCCCCACCACTTAAGTGCCAATGAAGAATTACACATCACCACTGTGACACTCACTTGACACTGGTGATGGCGTCCGGGGTATTTTTCAGCTTTGGTCTTCCTTTATGGTCAAAGACAACTTGGGCTGATTTTCTTCTCATACGAGAAATAAGGGGAAACGGAGCACGGTGACACATACTTAGAATCCCAGCATTCAGGAGGTGGAGAAAGGAGGATTCAAAATATAAGGTCATCCACAGTCATGTTGTCAATATGTCTTTCAGACACTTATATTTATGCTTATAGATTTGTGTTGCTCTGAGCCTCTGTCAGAAAAGCTGCCTTTCACAGTAGCCTGCAGTTAATGCAGAGAACTATAGCTGGTCAGAGTGCTAAAAAATAGGTTGCTGTAAGTGTCCAGTCCGAAATGGAACATTTATATCAACCCCAAACACCCAAGGCTCAGGGACCATGGTAAAAAGGGGGACAGGGAATGTATAGGAAAACTGTGAGGTGCTGACTTCCAGACATGGCATGACCTTTGCACTGGTGGAACTTGCAGCAGCAGTGATGGCAAGACCAAACAAGTCAGAGTTCTGGCATGGATAGGAAGGGTCCCACGAGGCAGTTAACAGCTGCTGGAGGAAGAGTCATTTTTCTTTGGGAATGTGGCCATTGGTGGATTACTTCTGCTCCAGTAAATGACCTCATGCCATGAACCTATAGGAGGCAGTAGCTGGACTCTGCATTATCATTTTTTAAAGATGAAGCTAGGACAGCGGTGTGTTGGGGGAATCTGTCCAGAGAGAATCGGAGAGGGGAAGTGACGAGTGGATAGGATTAAAATAATTGTCTACATGTAAGAAATCCTCAACAAATGAATTAGAAATTAGGTTTTCTTATAAAAAGACATTCAAGGCCATCCTCAGTTAAATGTAAGTTTGAAGCAAGCCGTGGCTATATTCTGTCTCAAAAACCAGACAGGGAAATGAGCTTCCTTGTTTATAGTGTAGGCCAGGAGACAGTAAAGCAGTCAGTCGCAGTGCTGCCAAGCCTGAAAACCTGAGGTTAAGCCTTAGGACCTGTATGGTGGCGGGAGAGAACTAACTCCCAATGATAGTCTCTGACTGCATCGCGTCAGGACAGCACACACACACACACACACACACACAGACACACACACATACACAAGTAAGTAAATGTAATTTTAAAAAGGAGCAAGAAAACAAAAATGTGGTTCTCTCACTTAAACAAACTCAAAAAATGTTTCATAGTGGTCCATACCTTAACTAGCCCAGATAAAAGCTTTTATTATTTTTCAAATTAATTCATTCTATCAGAAAATGCTAATCACTCATTATCTCTCTATAACAATGTCTTCCTGTATAACCCTCTTGCTTCTCTCAACTTGATCTTTCAGATGTTATTACACATATTTACTACGCGTGCGCGCGTGTGTGCGTGTGTGTGTGTGTGTGTGTGTGTGTGTGTGTGTACCCTCACTTCTGCCACAGTGTCCTGTGGAGCTCAGATGACAAACTGTGGGGGTCGGTTCTCTCTTTCCCCATACTGGTCCGGAGGATTAAACTTAGCACATCAGGCCTGGTGGCAAGCACCTTGACCTTTACCTAACTGGCCACCTTGCTGTCCCCCTCAGTTGAATTTTTCTTTAGAATTGAGTTATTTTTATATGCATATGTGTGTGTGTTCATGTGTCTGTACCATGTAACCATGTATGCCAGTGCTCTCAAGGTCAGAAGAGTGCCGTACATCCCCTGAAGCTGGAGCTATAGGAAGTTACCAGCTGCTCGATGAAAGCACTGGGGACTGAAGGGCACTTTTACAAGGGCAGGAGGGGCTTTTGTCAGCTAAGCCATCTTTCCACACTACTACTATCTTTTCAAAACAAAAAACAAAACTTGGTTTCACTAAACTTGAGGTTAGATAGATTAAGGAGTTTGCTTCTTGTCCAACTTTTGAGAGAGAGAGAGAGAGAGAGAGAGAGAGAGAGAGAGAGAGAGAGAGAGATTTGCTAAATATCCCATTCTACCATTCTAGCCTGAAACTTGCTAAGTAGACCAGGCTAGCCCCAAGTTTGCAATCCTCCTGCCTCTGCCTCCAAGTGATGGGATCACAGGCATTTGAAAGCACACCCAGATTAAGTGACATTTGTGTGAGGTTGGGACTGACCCTGAGTTCCATCTCCAGAACCCGTGGTAGAAGGAGAGAACAGATTTCCAGAAGTTGTCCTTTGTGAACATGAAAAGGCCTCGAGAACACTTAAGTGCTTCTTACTCTGCAAAACAATCTAATCTGAAAACACATAACAGAAATCTACAATCACCTGACATTAAGGTAAAACAACTCTATGGAAACAAGAATAGTGTGTGTGGGGGGGGGGGGACAGAGGGCTAATCTCCAAAATATGCAAAGAACTCAAGGAATTGGTCATCAAAAGAACTAATAATCCAATAAAAAATGGGGTACAGACTAAACAGAGAACTCTCAACAGACAAGTCTAAAATGGCTGAAAGACACTTAAGGAAAATGCTCAACATCCTTAGCCATCAGAGAAATGCAAGACAAAAGAACTCTGAGATTTCATCTTACACCTGTAAGAATGGCCAAGATCAAAAACACTGATGACAACTTATGCTGGAGAGGGTGTGGGGTAAAGGGAACACTCCTGCATTTCTGGTGGGAGTGCAAACTGGTACAGCCCGTTTGGATATCAGTATGGCGATTTCTCAGAAAATTAGGAAACAATCTACCTCAAGACCCAGCAATACCACTTTTGGGTATATACCCAAAGAATGCTCAATCATACCACAAGGACATATACTCAACTATGTTCATAGCAGCATTATTTGTCATAGCTAGAACCTGGAAACCACATAAATGCCCCTTGACTGAAGAATGGATAAGGAAAATATGGTACATTTACACAATGGAGTACTATGCAGCAGAAAAAAATGACATCTTAAATTTGTGGGCAAATGGATGGATCTAGAAAACATCATATTGAGTGAGATAACCCAGACCCAGAAAGACAAATTTAATATGTACTCATTCATAAGTAGCTTTTAACATAAAACAAAGAAAGATCAGCCTATAATTCATAATCCCAGAGAACCTAGACAACAATGAGGACCCTAAGAGAGACATACATAGATCTAATCTACATGGGAAGTAGAAAAAGGTAAGATCTCCTGGATAAATTGGGAGCATGTGGTTCATGGGAGAGGACACAAGGGTAGGGGGGAGGAAGAGAGGGAGTGGAGAAAAATATGTTATTCAATAAAAACAATTAAAAAATAAAGTCCATGTTTTACTGAAAAAAAATAATAGCAGGGGGATGAGGGAACAGTTCGTGGAGAGTGCTTATATAGAACACATGAAATCAGTGTTCACCAGATTATGGGAGAAAGAGGAATGAACAGGTAGGACATACAGGATTTTTAGGATCGTGAAACTGCTGTGTGTGGCTATGGTAATGAACGTGTGCTGTTATACATCTGTTAAAACTCTGAGCATACAATGATGTCTTAGGGTTTCCACTGTTGTAAAGAGACACCATGAACACAGCAACTGTTATAAAGGAAACCATTTAATTGGGGTGGTTTGGTTACAGTTCAGAGGTTTAGTTCATTGTCATAATGGCAGAGGCCAGGACAGCATGCAGGCAGATGTGGTGCTGGAGAAGCTGAGAGTTTTACATCGGAACTTGCAGGCAACAGGAAGTGGTCTGAGAAACTGGGCGTGGCTTGATCATATAAGACCTGAAAACCCACCTTCGCAGTGATACATTTCCTCCAACAGGACCATACCTACTCCAACAAGGCTACACCTCCTAATAATGTCACTCCCTTTGGGATTTTCTTTCAGACCACCACAAATACCAAGAGGAATTTACTTAATGAAAATCACGCAGTTTGGAGATAATAATATTTCAATTTGATTCATCTATGGTAATAATTACACCTATCTGAGGAGGCTGTGCTGTGTGGGTGACAAGGAATGACGTATTTTCTGATCAATTTTAGTAAAAACCTATAGTTGTTCTCAACAATAATCTTGCATCTATTTTAAGTAACAAAGATATTTTCTTATTCCCTGAAATTCCCAGTGGTAATAGTGCAAAGTCAAATCCCAACCTCCTCCTATTCAAGGCAGAAAAAGGAAGGGAAGAAGGTCAGAAAGGACAGGAGAGGAAAAGTGGAAAAGAAAGAAGAAATGAACAAAGTCTCTGCTTTTGCTGATCAACTAAACACAAGTCAGGGTCATCTGGGAAGAGGGAACCTCAATTGAGAAAATGCCTCCGTGACTGGCCTGTAGGTATTTTCTTGATTAATGATTGATGTGGAAGGGCTCAACCCTTTGCAGGTGGTGGCCCTGGGTTGTATACAAAAGCAAGATGAGCCAGCAGGATAGCAAGCCAGCCAGTAAGGGGCATTCCTCAGGTTCTGCTTCAGTTCTACCTCTGCCCTTGCTTCCCTTTGTGATGAACTGTAACCTGTAAGATACAATAAACCCTTCCCTCCCCCTTGGTTGGTCTGGGTCAATGTTTTTGTTGCTGCAGAGGAAAGCAAACAACACTGCTCCACACTTCAGAGATTCTTTTCCTACAGCAATGTTCACCGGCAAATCAATAAGCAAACAAACAGTGTGTACATTTCCACAGACCGTAGGATGTTACACAGCCTTAATAAGAACGGACATTCCGCCACACGCTGTAATATGGGAGAAACTTGAAGAAACGGTGCTCTGTGAATTAGCTAGGCTTAAAGAAGACAGATTAGTCCACACTAGAAAGTACATAGCGATGCAAAATCCATAAAGGTAGAAATAGTCTAGTGCCAGGCCTGGGGAGACTGACACACACACCTATTCTTTAAGGAGTAGTTGAATAGCTTCATGAGAGAGTTTATGATGATTGCATAAATAGATGTATTTCATGCTACTTAACTGTAAGCTTAATTATCTACACAGCCCTTCCTCTCCTTTAGGTGGTCCAGGGGCTCACATGTAAGTCCTCATGCACATTAGGTAAGGGCTATGTCAGTGAGCTACAAGCCCAGCATCCTCCCTCGTGCCAATTTTTATATTATGTGCATTCTGTTGCAATGAGAAGATGCTTTATCTTTGAAGAAAGTGGAAGGTATTTAATGTATTTAATCTCACATAAAGTGTGTCTCCCAGAAAAGCCTGCCTTGGGACTGGGAATGTGAAGCCCTAGAAAGAACCACACATCAGGCTGAACCATCTGCAGGACCCTTTAATTGACTCGAACTCCAATTTTGATTGTAGAGAGGTTTGCATGTTGCAGGACCAGAGCCAAATTATCTTGGGCCAATCTTTAGGGTCCCCAATAGCCATTTATTGCTCTCCTTTGTATGTGAGCTGACATCTTTGTGGCCATTGAGTAAATCTTTTGGAAGGTTTAAAAACAAACACTAGTTTCCAACAACCAAAAGGCTAAAACTGTCATCAGAGATGGCCCTGGAGGCCCACAGCAGAGCCCTCACTTTGCTTTAGGTAACCTACCTGTTATAGTTTTAAAGTCCCTTAAATTATGATTTTATTTGTTTTGTTACTATAGAAGCTTCATCATACTGTTACCACATTTGGAACCTGGAATTTAGGATCACCTGAAGTTGTATTCTTGGGCCCTGGTCACTCATTTGGTCCCAGAATAAACTGTCTCTTATCCCCTAGGAGGTGAGAGCTATTTCTCTCATCAACAAAACTCAGTTGATAAGAGTGCTTGCCAAGCATGCATGAGGCCTGGGTTCCACTCCCAGCACCCCATAAACTGGCTGTGGTGTGTATGCCTATAAGCCCAGCAGGAGGATCAGAGGTTCAAGATCATTATTAGTTACACAGTGAGCCTGAGACCAACCTAGTCTACAAAAGACCTTGTGTCAAAGAGAAAGGAGGGAGAGAGACAGAGAGGAGAGAGAGCGGGGGATGGAGGAAAAATCCTGACATTTTATATGTTCTTTAATCAGTTAATAATCCAAGCTCTCCTCCTCCCTGCCCTCCAGAGTCACCGAGTTTCTGAAGTCAGGAAAGGAGGCTGCAGTAATTAGTCACAGGGTCTGTTATGAGCTCAGAACCGCTGGTAATTCCCCACCAAGGAGAAGTTTTAAAGAAGGATGGGCCTCACTTTGTTCGCCGGCTCCCTCACCGTTACCTGACCATCTCATGCTCAGTTGGCCATTTTTTACCTTCTTCATCTTGAACCTTCCAAAATGCTGTGGGGCACTGCAGGCTTTTTATTTATTACCTTCTGTCAAGCACACAGCAGGCTCCAGACCAAAGAGTGCAGCCCTGATTCTTCCCACCACCAGCATGCACTCTAAATGAGCACAAGTATTTCCTCTTACAGACCAAATAGCTATTGTCTGGCTCCATCCCCAGGGGCACCCTGCTTCCAAGAACTGCTTTTTAAAGTCAACGAATAGCCTCTGTGCTGCTGTTGTGAAATGCCCATCACTTCCCCAAATAATTAGAAGGGGACATGTTACCACATGTAGGGTCATTTGTCATCTCCACGCACAGCCCTGCCTCCTCTGCTCATTTTTAGTTTTGTTCAATTTACTAGTGTTATTTCCCAAAATATTTTTGAGGCATTTTCTCACATATCCCAGGCTGACCTTGAACTCTCTGATTTCTCCTGTAGCTAGGATTCCAGGTTTTTATCACCAGGCCTGGTTTGTACAGTGCTGGAGATCAAACCAAGGTTCTCAAGAGCCTTGTTCCAGTTTTCTTTCTGTGGCTGTATAATACTCTGACACACACAAACACTTTAGGAGAGAAAAGGGTTTATTTGGCTTCCAATTCTAGGTCACAATCCATTATTGCAGGGAAATTAAGGCAGGAACTTAAAGCATCCCATCTACAACCAAGAGCAGAAAGAGAAAGAAAGAGAGAGATCCTTCCTTGTTTGCTCTCTCTAGATTACTAGATTACTTCTGTCTTTCTAAATCAATTAACAATCAAGACAATCCCCCCACAGATACGCCCACAGTCAAACCTGATCTAGACAATTTCTTTTTTTTTTTTTTATTTTTCATCTTCTTTTTTTTGTTTGTTTGTTTGTTTTTCGAGACAGGGTTTCTCTGTGTATAATTGGCTGTCCTAGAACTCACTTTGTACACCAGGCTGGCCTTGAACTCATAGAGATTCACCTGCTTCTGCCTGCCAAGTGCTGGGATTAAAGGCATGCACAAAAATTTCTTGATTAAGGCTTTCTTCTCAGGTAATTCTAGGTAGCAGTAAGTTGACAAAAACTAACCGCAGCCTTGTTCTTGCTTTATTCTGAAGTTTCCTCTCTTTATCCTTCTACGGTAATATCAAGAACAACGCTCTTCATTGGTGGATTTTCTTAGGAGAAAGACAGTGGAGAAGGTTTTGCAGGTTCTGTCTTGGGCAACTCCAAGGGATGCCCAGTATATTACTGATAACTATGTGAATGGTTTATACTATAAACTATATAATGGTTTATACTATATATAATGGTTTCTTCTATAAACTTTATAATGGTTTATACTATAAACTATATAATGGTTTCTTCTATAAACTATGTAATGGTTTATAGTATTAGAAACTATATAATGGTCCAATGGTTTATACTATAGACTTTATAGCATCTTCATTTCTAAGATCTCGGAAGAGTAACTGCTGTGCAGTCAATGTGAGTGGCAGTCTTTGACATTTAACAGTATATCATCTTCATGGTCAAATACGGCACCTCCATGTTTCTGTCTGTCTGAAGTTTGTTAGCTCCAGAAAGGAAGGCATTTGTCATAGATGCTGCTGAGGTTCACCTGAGTTTACCTCCAGCTAAGGCAAACAGTTGTGGCAGACTGACAGGGTTCCTCCTCCAAAGTTGATGCCGGTCTTCCTCTTGCCCAACCATAGACACAATCAAGTATGTGTGTACAGAGGGACCCCAGACCTCACCCTCATGGAGAGAGTTTATGTGTATTCCAGACAGTTTTTCAGAGCTACTCACGAGGACTGAGACCTAGTAACTTGTAGTATTTACCTTCTTGGTTATGTATGATCTGTCATCTTAGACCCCCTTTTCTGTCTCCTGGTTTCTGCTTTCTTTTCCATGCGTTTAGGTATTGCCTTACCCCAAACTACCTGAACCCTTGGTAGTTCTGAAGAAGCAGAAGGAGCTCCCGCAACACAAAGGAATGATTCTAGCATAGGGTCAAAGGAATTTTCTCCATGTATGCTCACTTGACAGAAAGCTCAGCTGTCTTCCACTCACACAAGGAAGTATGCTCCATTCCAAGTGTGGGTTGACACTGCTCCATATGCAGCTGAGATGAATCACAGAATCTTGAATGGGTGTGGGCATTAGACCCCTGTATTTATGTTTTCAAATGTCTCCATTCACCTGTGAAATTCTCTCCAGTTTCCTAACAACACATTCAAGAACCCCCATTGCGGTCCCAACCAAAGCCTTGCAGCAATTTAATTTCGGAACAATAGCTAGACCTGTGAAGACATCTGTTTCCTAACTAGAAATACTTATAAGACTCTGGGGACGGGGAGTTTTAAAGCTACTTCTTGGTTTCTTAAAATTATGTCTTTATCTTTGACCCTCAACAGTTGCTTTCTCCTTTCTCATTCAAGAGTAATGCGTGCTCAAGGAGTATGAAATTGGCACAGTACATGCACAGTCTCAATAGATAAACATGAAAACCTTTGTACCATACATTGCTAACTTCATCCAATCAGTGAAATGTGAAAACACTGTGGCACAGTACAACCTCACCTTTTAAGTTCTGGGGGGGAAAAAAAACACAGAACAAACAATTAGTAAAGAAAGCCTGAAGCACTTCCCTGTCCCCCAAAGACAGTGTTCTTAGCCAAACGAGGAAGCAGCATCTGTTTTCTGAAATTCACCTCTCTACACCCAAGTCCCCTGCACCTGACAGTCATGTGGAGCTAGCCGATAAAATCCTGTCTTTCCTAAAATACAAGCTTTCTTGACTTGATGATTTCGCACTAGGAATTCAATTCTGTTTTCGCTCTCTTGCCACCTGTAGAATACAATATTGTACAATAGCCTGTCTTCCTTCAGTTTTGATCATCTGTGAGTGCAGTTGTCTGCCTCATCCCCTCAAGTGTTCATGGGTATGTAAGTAAAGGTCATTTGCTTTCTCCAAACCAAGTTAGACACCATGGCAAAATTAGCGCCATGCAATGTGCAAGCTGCAATACTTGTAATGGAGGGATAAAAATCATGAGCTCACGTGGCAAGTTGACAGATTCCACTTGGTCCAGAAATGGTTAGGTTTGTTTTAGTTCCTGGATTTAGTAATATCATGGCCATTTCTTCACATTACTAACTCTTAGATTTTGCTTTTTTGCTGGCTGGTTTTCTCTGATAAGGAGTAAAGTGGGTTGCCATCAAGGAAGTAAATAAGACTCAAGGGTTGAGTGGTATGATGAATATTTACGAGGCCAATACCCAAGAGTGCATATATGTGCATATGTATAAATGTACAAATACATGATTACAGTATTACGTTATTACATTACAGAAAATATGATCCTAGCAATGAGCCAGCCATTAGTTGCATTTTGTCCATCACGACTATGGCCACTTTAATTAACTGCAGGATGATTGTCTATGAAGGAGAAATGTCAAAGTCTTTTATTTTCATTAGTGATCACACTAGACTAACCTTTTGAGCTAATGCACAAAGACAATATTCTGTATTCTTTGTCATTTGCTGTAAGATAGTTCAGTGGCATTTTCTTATCAGACATTTCTCAGTGAAGACCTTTTCCAATATGAGCTTTCCAAAACCCCTCTCTCTTGGATTTTACAAGAAGCATAACTATATGGCTAGTAAATTGAATCTTTCAATTTCCAAAATAGCTTTGTAAAATTAGCTCCTGAAGGACTGGAGAGACAGCTCAATGATTAAGAGTTCTTTCTGCTCTTCCAGGGGACCCGAGTTCAGGGTCCAGCACTCACATCAGTTGAACAACTTCTGTAACTTCAGCTCTAAAGGATGTGGTGTCTCTTCTGGCCCCCGTGGGTACCTGAACACATGTGGTGCACATGCACACACAGAATAAACACATAAATAAATCTCTGAAAGCAAGAGCTTCTGAAGGCTAAGCACATCTGCTTCCCTCTCTGGGGAGATGATGAAAGCACACTATAGTTGATAACCTTTGCTCTTGATGGACACATTTAATGTGTGTTTTACCATTCTCTAGGGACATGCCTATGGAGAGAAATTACCACATATACTCTCTATAATGAAAAAGATACAAAAAGGATCCAATGCAGCAGCTGTAGTAATATAGGAGACAACGTCTGGGCCTGGATACCCCTAACAAGCTAGGCTCAGCCACGTGTTCTCAATAACCTAATTAATCAGACAAGCAATAATGAAAAGCAGAGAAATGAGATTTATTCAATCTGCCACATTGGGAAGAGGAATGAATAAGGAGATCCAGTATTTCCCCTAGCTCTAAGCACATCTT
>NW_004949099.1:8543944-8555240 GCF_000317375.1 Microtus ochrogaster | reverse complement strand
CTCTTGTAGACCAGGCTGGCCTCGAACTCACAGAGATCTGCCTGCCTCTGCCTCCCGAGTGCTGGGATTAAAGGTGTGCGCCACCACCGCCCGGCATATATTGGGTATTCCTTAAAGCTTATAACCCATTTCTATTAATCTATGTGTTGCCAAGTGAGTGTGGCTTACCAGCAAGGTTCTGGCATGTCTGTTTCCTCCAGTGGCTTCATGGTGTCTCATGACTCTACCGACTCTCTCCTTCTCTATCTGCTTGGAACTCCTGCCTTACCCTATTCTGCTAAACCACTGACTTAAACAGCTTTATTCATTAACCAATAAAAGCAACACATAGGCAG
This sequence comes from Microtus ochrogaster, assembly GCF_000317375.1. Classification (NCBI taxonomy): domain Eukaryota; kingdom Metazoa; phylum Chordata; class Mammalia; order Rodentia; family Cricetidae; genus Microtus; species Microtus ochrogaster. The sequence continues at coordinate 8,554,905 of NW_004949099.1, read as the reverse complement.
AAGGACTTCCCATAGCATCTACTTTCTATGCTCCAGTAACCATAGGACATATACGACCTAGTTTTCCATAAACTTCCAAGACTGGGGAGTTACTACTTTCAAACGCCCAAATCTCCCCCCAGGAATAAGTCAGTGAATCAAATAAGTGGAAGGCAAATGGGGTTATTTTGAATGTGGCAATTGTTTTTACACCTAAAGTAACAAAATTGACATTTTTGTGTCTATTTTTTTTTTTTTTTGAAAAGCAGAGAAATGAGATTTATTCAATCTGCCACATTGGGAAGAGGAATGAATAAGGAGATCCAGTATTTCCCCTAGCTCTAAGCACATCTTCAGGATCCTAAATCCACTTGGCCATGCTACCTGCACCATCTTTAAGGTCCTGGTACAAAGCTCATTTTTAAACATAAGATGTATACATAACAAAGCAATCCTGGAAAGGTGTGGTTTGGCCTGTTAAGGACTAGTCATTGTGATGAATTTGGTCTGTCCTGCAAGGTGATCTAACAAAGCAAAACTGTGTGAAATCTCCTTCTGTGAGACAAGTCTTTGGCTGGCTGCAACTAGCATGTGATTCCTGGGAAAATTTCAATTTCTTAGTCTATTCTTTCGACAATATCATAGCCAAAGGGACACTGATGTCTCTTAGAGTTTCTTCATTCCTACCAGGTTGGTCACAATGACTCTTGAGTCCACAGCAGTGTGTCATGAGCTGGAAACTATGACTACATCTGTGTAACCTGTATGTCATGCCACTTGCTCTTCTTCACTGTCTGGATTGTGCTGCCAGCTAATCCGTTCTTCCCAGTACCTGCTTAATATAAAATAGTAAAGAACAGAGGCATTATGTGGGTCCCAGCACACCCGTGGTATACCTGGCCAGCTAGGAGGTCTCTTTGCTTGAATTGGTTTGAACTCACAAAAAGCTTTTGTGTCTAATCTGTCTAATTTATGAACCATCATAACTCTGTTGCCATAGCAACAAATGAGAATACTATGAACAACCTACAGTTTTTTTTAACTCATTGTATTAGACCATGCTAACTTGAATCAAAGCATATTTAAAAATAAGTATATAAAGTATAAGCAAGTTGATAAATATGTATAATTCTCCAAATAGGTTCTTATCCAAAGTCACAAGAAAGCTAGATGAAACACGAATGTGTACATATAAAGGCATAATGCTCAAACTCAATTTGGTGGTAACGGTCTAGTTCGCATAAGAGTACAGCCAAAGGGGCTGGTGTGAGGCTCGGGGTCAGTGTGATTCCAGAGTCGTGAAGAGGGCTGGTGTGAAGAGTTCAGTATTCGGATTACAGTGAAGAGGATCCGGTTAAGAGTTCGTAGTAGCGTGAAAGGAGAGACCAGAGTCAGAGCTGAGGATTGTATTAGTACAATGATCAGTGACAGGTTAAGGTGAAGATCAAGATCCCTGTCAGAGTCATAGTGAATGTCATGATGAGACTAATGTAAAGGACAGGTCAAGGCTCAGATGAGTCTGAAGACCAGTTTCAGGGTTAGGAAGAGGGTTTGGGTCACAGCCTAGGGGAATGAGGACTGGGTTCAGGATAAGGGGTGTTGCTGAGGGGGAGGGAGGGTGGAAGAAGCAGGATGAAGGTCAATTTCAGTGTCAGTGTGAGACAAGAGTTAATGGATGACTTTGTTCACAACCAGGGACATGATAAGGACTATATTTTGGTTGTGAGCCTTTAACGGCTGAGCCATCTCTCCAGCCTGATAAGGACTATAAGGAAGGGAGGGTGAGCATCAGCTTCAGGATGAGTTGTCAAAGTCAGGAGCAGAGTCATGGTCACAGTACTGGTCAGGGGCAGAATAATGGTCAGGGCTAGGGACAAATAACATGTAAGAGATAGCAAAAACTTTCCCATCACAGTTGGGTTAAGGGTCTTTAGTGGTTACTTTTCTGTTACTATGATAACACACATGACAAAGGTAACTGAGAAAGAAAGAGTTTGTTTATTTAGTCTTATGATTATGGAAGGATCAGGGTCCATAATGGCAGGGAAACATGTCAGCAAGTGGCAAACATGGCAGCCAGGAACAGGAAGGTATGTGGTCATACCCTCAACCCAAAGCACAAAGTAAAAAGAACAGACCGGAAGTGACACTGACCCTTTAAACTCTCAAAACCTACCCCCAGTGACATACTTTCTCCAAGACCACATCTTCCAAGTCACTCCAAACAGCACCACCAACTGGGAACCAAGTGTTAAAACATGTGAACCTATGAGGGGCATTCCCGTTCAAACCACTACAAGGGTCACAAGAAGGGTGAGTGTAAGCACCAAGTTCAGGGTGCGGTTAAGGCTCCAAATCAAAATGAAAGTTCAGAGCTGTGGTTCATGATGATCATGTTCAGGGTCAAGCTTAAAAGTGACAGTCAAGTTCAATTTGAGAGTTAAGGCAAGGATCACGTCAGAGATAGGCTCATGGCCAAAATGAGTGTCATGGCGGTCAAGGGAATGGTCAGTATTGGTATATGAGAGAGAAAGTGGCGGTAATCCCCAACGATTTTGAGAGTTAAGTTCAGGTAGAAAATCTGGGTCAGATTCAGGATGAAGGGCAGCTCCATCATTAGGAGGGTGGAAGTAAGGACACTCCAGATGATGGCCAGCTCTGACCCTGACCTGACCACTACCTATGCTTATCTGGAAGCTAATATTTCCTTTTCCTCATGAAACTGACCCTGACCTTGATCAGAGTCCAATGCTGATGTGAAATTCTCAGCATGACCCAGGACATGATGTTGAGCGTTGCCATCAGGATGTTGAATCGGAACCCAGACTCTTTTGCAGACACACACTCCAGTTTCATCTAGCCTTCTTAGAATTCTCTGTGGGAATGTGGAGAATTGCATATCACTCTAATATGGCTGACATCTGTACTGAGTGCCTGTAAATTCGTTGTTCTGACTTGTGTTGACATGGTCTACTCCAAAGCAAGAAAGGCAGTTGAGGAAAATGTCTGATTCTCATTGAGTGGCCTCAGATAAGGCCTGGGCTCAGCTTCATTAATTCGAGTAGTCATTAAGAACTGTCTTCAGGGGTTTACATCTGGAGCTGATTTGACTTCGTCTTTACAACTTGTCCCTTCACCTTCCTACACCCTTCAACTGCACTCATTTTAGCTCTCAGTAAGAAATCCCTGCCAAGAGCACATTTCAGACTCACACACATGGCTTGGATTACCTTTGTCCTCCTCTGCTTCTTGGGAAGAAACCACAGTTGACATGAAGGCCAGCTTCTACGTTTCGGGGTTCTTTTCCTCACATAAGCTCTGCATGCATGAGTTTGGGCAAATGAAAAAGAGACTAGAAAAAAGATTATTCTAAGGCAAATCATCAGCTTCCCTGGAGCTGGATTTAATGGCAGCTGTAAAACAAAACAACAAACACCACCAACGAAAGAAACTTCGGACTGCTTCTCAGAGGAAACCGAGATAAATGTAGTCAAACAAAGCACATCCATTTAACAAGTCTTTTTCTTGGGAATCTACTTTTTGCTACACTTTGCTCTGAAGCTGAGAGCGCTGACTGCTCTTCTGGGGGACTTGGGTTTGATTCCCAGCACCCAGAGGGTGGCTGACAGCTGTCCATAACTCCAGTCTCAGAGGATCCTACAGCCTCCTCTGGCCTCTTCAGGCAGTGCACATACCCAGTACGGAGGCAGACTGAAGGCAAATGCCTGTACACATAAAATAAAAATAAATTTTAAATCCAAAATAAAATGAAGGTACATTCTTTGTAAACATAGGTAGATATGACTATTCATAAGCCATAATTTTAACTGACTCTTATTTCTTAAAATAGCAATGAACTCACAGACTATGAAAATAGCTTTAGAAGACAAGACACGTATATGTGTGTTTGTCACCTCATAATGTTAATGACTATGAAATAATGCTTAGTGAAAAATAACTGTGTTTATAAACTCCCTGTCCTCTAGGTGTCACTTATGTCTACAGAAAAAGAAAGAAAAAAAAAAGCAATCGCCTCTATTAAGATGATAATTAAAGCAGAGAATTTATTATACTACGTATAACAGAATTCATATTTGAATTTCTACTGATTTTTTTAAAGTTGTAGTTTATTTGTAAGATAAATTTGCTTGATATACATGCTTTACTTACTGATAATTATCCTTTACAGATAAATGTAAAAACTTTAGGTTATCATCTAATATTTGTTGTATATGTGCAAGATATCCAGTTATATATCTGGCCCCACTATTCTCACGACATCCAATCTAGGTCAAAACCCTCACTTCTTAAGTCTCCTAAAAGAAGACAAAGTTTATAATAAATACATTCTGACACTTTCTTATTGAGACAGCATACAGTTCCTGCTGCCATGAGTTATTCTTTAATGTAACTAGCAATAAATCTAATATATCCATCTACTGGTGTGTTCCTGGGAGTCTGACTCAGGGCCTGGAAAAAGTCATTCAGTCAATTATACTGGAACTGTGAGACCAACCTGAACAAACTGAACAACCTGAACAAACCCCCCATTTTTGCCTTTCAAAACTTAAAAGACGCATTCTTATTTTTAAGTTATTCTTATTTTAAATTATGTTTATATGTGTTTGTCCATGTGTGGGTGTGTATACATATGTGTACAGGTGCTTGGGAAGGCCAGAAGAGGGTACTGGAGCCCTTGGAGCTGGGTTGACTGGCAGTTGTGGGTACTGAGAACCAATCTTATGTCCTCTGGAAGGGCAGTGATCACTCTTAGCCTTCCTTAACCACTGAGCCATCTGTCCTGCCCCAGGAAGACACAATTCTTTAAGATAAATGCTTTTAAGTTTCTCCAGACAATTACCTCATTCTTCCAGAGAAAAAAATGAAAGATATTTTTAAAATCTGTTTTGTTTGTTTTATTTTGTTTTCATTTTTTGAGACAAGCTCACTATTTGCCCTGGCTGTCCTGGAACTCACTCTGTAGACCAGGCTATTCTCAGATTCACAGAGATCTGCTTGCTTCTGTTTCTTGAGTGCTGGGATTATAGGCATGTGCCACTCTTCCCAGCTTGAAAGACAGTATTAATGCAGATGCCAACTGTCTGGATCTAAGCCGTGCAGAGATACGTTCTCTGAGCAGGATACTATAGTCAGAATGTTGTATGCTTGTCTTGGTACGCAGCCTAGGCTGGCACAGAACCTGCTATGCAGCAGATGGTCTTGAACTCCTGCCTCCACTCCACACATGGGGATTACAGATGTGCGCCCCCATGCCTGCCTCCTTCTCAATGCTCGCATTTTCCTGTGTACCTGATTAAATTCCTACAAATAATGGATATTAAACAAATCTTTTAACACTATATGAATAGGGAATAAATACAAGTAAAATGGCTGTCATTTTGCTCATGAGAATGGTCCTTTTGTCACCAAATCAATATTTTTTCTCAATGCATATACCTCAACCGTTCTTTTTGGTGTAACCCAATTTTGTATTTTTCGTATTTGAAAATTACAGCGAAGCATAGCTAAGTACCAGCAGGTGGAGACACTGAACACATACGAACACCAAAAGAGCCTGGCCAGACCCAACAGTACTTATTTAAAGGAACAGGGTTTGGTGGGAGGGAATCAGGCTTTTTGTTGAGACCTTGCCTCCTACTTTGGAGGAAGGAGAGGAAAGCAACAGATCTCTGCTAAGCCGGGATTCACCGCAAGCCGCCACAGCAGGGGTTCCTGCGGCTGCCAGGAACTCCATCCAGCGCTGCTCCTTGAGAACAGCAGTTTGGCAGCTACGCACCTGGACTAGTCCCTGCAAGCTCAAGAGTCCAGCTGGGCTCTTTTCTGCAACCGCACAGGACGGGGTCGAGGGGATTGTAGCACTCGTTTCCGTTTCCTAGCAACGGCTGTACTGTCCCCCTCTGGTACTGTGGAAGAGGTGCAAGTGCACAGTTGCCCCCACACGCTGGCCAGAATGTATCGGGGAGCAATAGGAGGGTAACACACCGAAAGAGATAAAGTGGAAGCCATTACTGGGTCGCTGGCTAAAAGAGGCCTGGTTGTAATGGACAGAGATCTATTGCAGTGTTGTCTTCCCTACAGCCACAAAGAGACAGGAGAGAGGATCGTGGCCCCAGGTAGTCCCAAGGGTTCAGCTAGCTGCTCATTTGAAAAAGTTTCCCACTTACAGTTTGAGAGGCCCTGAAACAGACAAGAAAACTAACGGCCTGGAGACATGGGAATCCACCAGACTCTAGAAGCTTCCTTGGTCCTGTTTCATATCGAGGACTGCAGATGATGAAGACATGAAGTTTCTGTGCAAAAATATTCAACAATAGCATGTCATTAGAAGAATACATGGCAACTTCTCAGATGGAAACACAGAGCCTCACCATTCCGACCCCCACACCGCCACAACCAGATAGGCATAGCTCCCTCCAGGGAAGAGAAACTTGAGTGGCCCTGAGAACAAATGCCCGATAAACACAAAAGGTACTGTGTGAAGTCCATTGGCTGGTGTTTAGAGAGCTGTAGCGCCCTTCATTCTGTTTGGTGACCCACTGTGGGGATTTATCAAGACTGTGCCTGCAGCAAGTAGGGCATGCTTTGGGACACAGAGCTGGCATGGAGATTTAAAATTAGGCTGCCAATGTGGGTCTGATGTTTATCTCTGCCTGGTGCTGACAACTTGAATTTCCACTGAACTCCCATTTTCAAGTGTTTTGGCATCATGGTTGCTCAGGCAGCCCTGAGATCTGAGCATCATCCCAAACTGAGGAATGCATCCAACTATGTCCACTATGCTGTGATGACTATCGTAGTCGGTTTGACAGGACCTAGCGTCACCAAAGAGACAATCCTCTGGGCTTCTCCTCGAGGGACTGTCTAGATTAGTTAGGTGGGATGATCTACCCTAATGTTGGTGGCACCATTTCATGGGCTGAGGTTCCAGACTGAATGAAATAGAAACAATTCACTGAGGATCAGTGTTTTTCTTCCTCTGCTGTCTCAGTCTGGGAGCAGTGACACTGCTTCTTGCTCCTGCCACTGTACCTCCCTGTCATGCTGGACTACCTTCAAGCTGTAAGGCCAAAAACCCTCCCTCAAGTTGCTTTTGACAGAGCAGTGGATAAAATAACTAACACCTATTCAAAACACACACACACACACACACACACACACACACAAAATCCCCCCCTACCCTGCGTTCAGTGAGCCATCAAGCCCTGGGAAGATAACAAGGGCATTAGTCTTCATAACTGAATTTCTAAAAGAAGTCTGTATTCAGAGAACTAACTGTGATGGCATCATCTTAAAATTTGAACAAGAATGTTTAGGTCGAGGCTGTCAATGGGACGTTCTAACAGGTTGGTGGCTGGAGCGTGTGCAGGAAGCATCAGCATTAGAATAACTTGGTGACCAAAGGAATGTCACTTGGGAGGAATGTCACTCGGGAGGCAGAAGCAGGTGGGTCTCTGTGAGTTTGAGGCCAGCCTGGTCACATAGCACGTTCTAGACCAGCTACATAGTGAGATCCTATCTTAAAAAAAGAAGGAAAAAAATTTTCGGTACATTACTTATGCAATATATACATAGTAAAGGATATATTTTCTTTGTATGCTTAAGGCATATATAAATATGTAAACATAAGTAATTATATAACACTATAATGTTAAAATATAATTGTTAGTATACTAAATAAAACAGAATATGTCATATTAAGTTTATTATATTAATGAACAACACAACTTTTAAAAATGCATAAACAAAAAAATCAAATGTTATACCTGAAGTCTTTGTATTCAGCACAAAAAATGTCAGCTACTATCTTTAATTACAGTAACAGTTCTTTTCCTAGAGGACAGGAAGCTACAAACTGCCCAGGTACATTTTTATGAGTCTTCATCTTATTAATTAAAAGCTCTGAAAAGGTCAATCCAAATGCATGTGCATTATGAGTCAAAGAGATTTACATATTTTGTTAATTCGCTGACATTTTAAGAATAAAGAATGGATTAATATTATGTTTAGTTGCTTCTTTTCCACGAAATGTGCCTTTGATATGTGATTTGTTTCCTTAGGTGCTCACTGTTTTTCTCCGAGAAGGACTGTAAAAGGCAGGTTTGAGCTAAGCTGGATAACTCTCTACAATTCCTTCTCATTGCTACTGCTTAGCATCACTCCAATGTGCTCTGTTCCCCGGGTGCGATGAGAGATCAGCATCGACCACTTGGCTTCAACAATGAGCATCCATCACCTATTGTTCCGGAGACTAGGGCGCCCAAGATCCAGGTGCCAGCAGAACTTGCATCCAGTGTTTGCTGGTCCTTAGATGGTCGAGGCCAGAAAGGGGAAGTGAGCATTCCACCTCCTCTTACAAAGTCCCTACTCCCATTCATTTCTGCCTGCTCTCCCATCAGAGTGTAGGCTAGGACTGTAATGTAAGAATGGGAAGATCAAATATTCCTACCCTGAAAGAAGAATGTGCCCTTGAGATGGACACATGTTGCTCTTACATTCATCTTAGCTCATTGCAAGAAGCAATAAGAAGTTTTGTGGTTGTTTGAGACAGGGTCTCTCTATGCAGTCCTGGCTGCCCTAGAACTCACAGAGATCCTCTTGCCTGTCTCCCCAGTACTGGGAGTAGAGCTGTGCACCACAAAGCCTGGTAGTAGATATTTTTGAGAAGAACATTTGAATCTGAACTTGTTTAGACTAATTTGGCTTCTTCCAATGCCACAGAGTAGGCTCTTCCTCTGCCATGCCCCCCACAGTAAGAATGCAGCTTTGAGGTGACCGACACACACACTCTCTTCTGGCTTACATTCATCTTGGTTTAATCTAAGAAGCAATAAAGTATTGGAGAGGAACATGTAAGCCAGTTTGTTTGCATTGATAGAGCTTTTCAATACCATATTTGCTCGCCTCAACCAAGATGCATATAGGGTTGATAAGATTTTAAACATCCCTCAGAAACTCACAGTCATCTGAATTACATTTTCTTCTTCTGAGTCAGACCAAGCTAGAAAACTCTAAGCTTCATACAGTTACTTCTTGTCAGTTAAAAAAAAAAGTATCTCTGAAAATTGTACTTATGTAAAGAGATTGGGGAAATTTTAGAAGAAATAAGACATTAGTCTCTCAAGAAAAATCTTACTAACTGCCAGAATCAACTGAGGCTATATGTAAGGCAAGTAAAAACAACAAAATATTCTTCTCAGAATGTATTTGAGAACACAAAGTACAAGAATAAGCAAGTTCAGAATTAAGTATACCTTTCAAAATGCATTTCTATTGTAAATTATAAGGAATCTAGATTAAGATAGAATATGAGTACATAAAATTTCATGTTCAAACTCAATTTAGTGATGGTTAGGTCATTGCTAATAGTCATAATCATTATGAGGGTCAGGGTCATGTTGAGGGCCAAAGTTATAAAGACAGTGAGCTTTAAGATCACGCTTAGGAGTAGATTCAGGGTAGTGGGTCTATGTTGGAGTCCAGTTGGAAGTCAGGATCAGTAAGAGTGTGAGCATTAGGCTGAGGCTGAAGAGAATAGGGTCAGAAGGAGAGTGGTTGCATATTTTAGGGTCTGTGATGTGGAGAGGGTCAGTGTGGTAGTTTGAAAAAGAAATATCCCCTACAGGCTCATGTCTTGAAACTCTTGGTCCCCAGCTGATAGCACCGTTTGGGGATGCTACAGAACTTTAGGAGGTGTGGTCTTGCTGCAGGAATAATGTCCTTAGGGATGGGTTTTGAGGATATAGAGCCTAACTCCACTCCCTGTTCATCTCTGCTTCCTGTGTGTGTTTGTGATGTGATCCACCTGTTTGCTGCTCATGGAGTCAGGGTCAAGTTCCAGGTAAAGGTCAACTTCAGAGTCATGGACATGGTAAGCACAACGGTGAATTTTTGAGAGTCAGAGAAGGTTGGGCTGTTGTCTGTGATCACCGTGAGCTTGAAGACTGTGGTGAGAGCAGAAATAAAGGTGAACAATCACGATCAGATGCAGGGGTTTGGTTCATGTCAGAGTAACACCAAGGTCGTGTTTAGGGACACGTGATGGTCATGAAGTGGCGGCTAGTCTTTATGGTAACACGACACAGCTAACGTGAGTCATTTGGGAAGAGGACCAAGGAAAGAGGGGTTGGGGTGTGGGTGAGAGCCAGGGCTAAGCATGAGGGTGAGGCTTCCCAGCATCGTGTGGGAGATTTGTTAGGTAGAATAATTACAGACTACAGTTGCTCTGTCTTATGGGAACATGATCTACGTTCATTCATGGGAAGCCAACAGCTGCTTCATCCACACTACTTCTCCAATTCATTACTCCAGCTCCTGGAATAATCACTGAAACACCCTGGACCCTTCTGCAGCCAGTTAGAAGGGCAGGAGAGATCTGCACTGGTGATCCTCTCCCTGGGGACAACCTTCAGGCAGATGTCCTTGGTGGGAGGCAGCTTCCGATGGGCACACTTGAATTTTCTGTCTTTGGAGCAGAGAATGACTCTGCAGTTCTCTGGTCTTTCCCACTAATATTCTTTCACTACAATTTGAAGGGAGAACTGGGCCCGGTACATCTAGTTATTAGATCTTATGCCTGGGGTACCTCTCTGTGTTCTAGCTGTATTATCTACAAAACAGAAGAGCTGCATTTGATGGGCTTCTCATACTCTACTGGGACTTTTCAGGTAGGAACTAAAACCTCTTAGTCCCTGCTTCTCTTCTGAAGACTCCGTAGGACAGTGTTTCTCAGTTTTTAAATGTTCTCATCCTTGGGGAGAGAGCAGAGAGAGAGCTCAGTCAGAGGACAGGAGTTCCAGCCACAGAACTGAACTTAATAAGAAAGAGGGGGAGGATGAAAGGAGGGAGGGAGGGAGGAAGGGAGGGAGGGAGAGAGAGAGAGAGAGAGAGAGACTGAGCCTGTCTGTTGTGGGCATTTGAAACCTCAAAGCTCACCTCTAGTGACACATCTCCAACACGGCCAC
>NW_004949099.1:8522707-8543844 GCF_000317375.1 Microtus ochrogaster | reverse complement strand
GGGAGGGAGGGAGGGAGGAGGGAGGGAGGAAGGAAGGAGGGAGGGAAAGCGAGTGAGCTGGGCATAGAGGCATCCTTACAGTCCCCCCCGCACTGGGGAGGTGCTATCAAGAGGATCCCGGGGCTTGCTGGCTAGCAAGCCCCCACTTGGAATTTCCAGGCCAGAGAGTCACGGTCTTAAACAAAAACCGAAAGCCCTGAAAACTGGCACGTGGGATGGTCTTTTGGCCTACACATACATGTGCACCGGCCCCACCCCACCCTCACATAAAATCCATGTCTCTGATGGTTAGAAATACATGGTAAGGACTCATAATTCAGAGCCTCCCTCCTGTCCCTTTGGGAGTCACTGCAAATCCCACCTCACACCAGCGATCAGGGAACATCTGAACAGCTTTAATTTTCCCAGTTTGTAGGAAGAGCATAAAAGGGTGATGTTGACATTCTGTCAAATTTAAAAATGGCAATCTAAAACCTGTTTCTTTAAACAATGCCCTCCCCTCCACAGAAGACCCCAGAAAGCTTTCCCAGGCTGTCATTTTCAGGCCTTCCTCGCTTCCCCCTTGGGAGAACTTGCTCTCAAATCATTTGAAGTATTGATTATCTGCTCCGTCCCGGGCACTGTTCTTTCTTTGTGTACTAGTTGTCTGTGCTTGGTGTCAGCTCACCGATAAGAAAGGACAGTCCTGCTAAGGGTCTATTTATAATATGTCCTTGAAAGCTGAGCCCCGGCTTCTTTAAGTGACAAAGCAGTCATGTGGGGAGAAGAGGCACGAAGTAGGTGGTCCCTCCCAGTGAGGACGACAGCGCTGGATGCAGAGGTGCAGGCACACTGCTGCTTTCTCAGGCGAGCTTCCGTGCTGCACAGCTCATATCCACACAAACAAGGGAGAAAAGAACAGGATTCTGGGGAAGGAAAGTGAAGTATTCTGAAAGCATGACAGAAACTCAGTATGTGTTGGGGGAGGGAGATGACAAGAAGAAGGGAGGGAGGGAGGGAGGGAGGGAGGAAGGAACCAGAGAGAGTACTCATTTACCAATGAAAGCCATAGACTTGGGGCCAGGGGACGTTCATGTAAAGCCTGGCTCCATATTTATTAGAAATTTGAGCTTGGACTAGCTGCTTGCCTTCTCAGAATTTGGTTGCCTCCTGCCTTGAGTGGGTATCATGTGTCCTTCTCCACTAATCTCATCAGATTGCTATAAAAAATCCAATTAAAGAATGGCTGCAGAAGCACTTGGTAAGTTGAAAATGCGATACACAAACAAGGCCCTCCGTGTCTCTGCCACAGCTAGGCCTCTTCTAGAGTTCTAGCCATGCGCCTTTACACACATGTTCTACTTACAGAAAGCAGTCCGTCTCAGGGCACACTTGTTGGTAGAATCTGCCATTATTCTCCTTCTACAGATGAGGAGACATAAATAGGGATAATGATTAGCTGGGGAGGTGACTCAACTAGTTAGTGACCAACTGGGCTTTGAACTGGGCCTGCCTAAATCCAGCAGTGGGTTCTTTCCAGCATTTTCTGGAGCTGAATGCATACAGAAAGGCAGTTTCGACACTTAGGTGTTACCAGGCATTGTGTTGGTTTGCCAGGCCTACCAATGCTATAACTACAGACTGGGTGGTTTCATCAGTAACACTTTATGCTCTCACTATTCTGGAAGCTGGGAGTTGGAGAGGAAGGTGGCAGCAGGGTTGGTCCGTGGGGTGGGCACACTTCCTGCCTTGTAGACAGCAGCTTTCTCATTCTGTCTTCACACGACTGCTCCCCTGGTCAAGTACACTTCTTGGGGTCCATTTTCCATGGAAGACATAAGTCTCCTTGGATTACAGCCCTACCATTATGACCACATTTGACCTTCATGGCTTTCCTTAAGGATCTGTCTCCAGAGATGGTCACACAAGGGTTTTGTACATAGTTGAAGGGGAACATTGGTTCAGCCCATAGCAGGCATGTACTAGACAAATGTCCAAACATACAAGAAAATCTTTGTCCCCCATTTTCTCCCTGGAGAGGCATTTCTGAAATCTTATCAGGTCAGTAATAGCCTCTGCAGCAAAAGTTTCCAACTCTGAGTCCTCCCTCGATGCCTGCTTTCTCATAATGTCACGGAGTTCTGGCACAGTGGAAAGGAGCCAGGCTGTGCAAAACCCTTCACATGCTCTTGCTCCCTCCCTCCTGCTCAAGAGAACTCTGACGTGGAGAGAGCTGTCTCACTTCCTCTCTTGCCAGGCATTCCTAGTTATAGTTTTTGGTGCTGGCAGTCCAAAGGAATCAAGGGTTTTAAAACTACTTCACCTTTTGTAGATTTCCCTCCTTTCCCTGGACCATTAGGAACTCTCATCCCTGGTTCCCCATGGGTGCAGAAAATGGCTTGTAGCATGTAAAACCGCAGGTCATTTTTGAGAAGGCTCGGAGGCCAACAAATTGTACAATGTTTTCTGTTCACAACTGCCCCTTAGTAAGCTGCTCTCCATCTGTTCTGGAACCCACAGAGTTTGATGTTGACTTTATCCTTGGATCCTACTCCACAGAGATGCTGATTAGCTTGGGGGCAAAGAGGAAAAGGCCAGAGGGTTTGTTGCCTGGATGGCAGGAACCATTAAAGGGCTTTGCTATTCATCTCTCTCCTCCAGCCACACATGATAAACTACCGTCATCAGCCTAGCAAGCAGTGTCAGACTTCAGAACTTGTGAGCCAGAAGCTCATGGCATTTGCTTTGTGCAAATAGGGGCTCTACACATGCATTGATCTGGCCTGTAGCCTGAGTATCTATCAGTGCTCTTGTCGCTCAACACATATGTTAATAATAATAATAATACTGAGTAATACCAAGTTGCAACTAGGCAAAAGAACCAAACTGTGGGCTCAGTTTGCACATTTAATGAAGGCTATTTGCAATCATAAAAGAAGGGTGAAACAGTAGCTAGAAGTGCTTGCAGAAGATAGAGAATAAAACTGGTATGTTATCGTTTTTATAAGTGGTAAGAGACATGAGGTTGATTTAATCCCAATAAGAACTGTAGGTTGGTCTCGGCCATCTGGAGAAAGAAAAAGCCTTCACTTTAGAGTCTTTCCTTTGTGTCCATGAACTAAGTCGGACCCCATATTCACCCTCATAATGCCAATTTCAACTTTTCTATAAAACAAATTAAATATATTTTTAACTAGTCTCTGTTACAAGATGCTCTCCCTTGAATCAAATTGTGGACCTCAAAAACAGAGCAAAACAAGTGACTACATTGTACATCAACAAATTCTGGGGCAAAAAAAATCTGAAAGAGTATTATCACTTTAGCAATTGATATCGTAGATAGTTGGGAGTTGGTGAGTCCATAGGTCAGTTTAATCTTTTTCACAGTTTTGGATTTGTTTAATTTTACTAGAAAAGTGCTTTTACTTTTAAAATTTTAATTTGGAAACATTTTACAGCACATACAATAGCAAAACCTAATAGATCTGTGTGACACCGTCCAAACAAACAGCTGATGTTAGTGGTTTGTCAATTGTTCTTCAAATCTTTTACTTAAAACACATCACCCTGGGCATGGTGGCACATACCTTTAATCCCAGAGCTCAGGAGGAAGAGGCAGGTGGATCTCCATGAGTTCGAGGCCAGCCTGGTCTACAAAGTGAGTTCAAGGATATCCAGGACTACATGGAGAAACCCTTTCTCGAAAAACAAACAAAGCAATAACAACAACAACAAAAACTCACATCACAAAAATTATAGATAATTTCGAAATTTTCACTGGTCTTCTTGATAGCGCCACTATCCAGTATACCTCTCCAAAGTGAACACTAGTAAGAATTTGGAATGTATCGTTTGGGCACGAATATGTGATTTCAAGTAGTTATAGAAATATCTTACAATATCACCCTTCAACTTAATTACTTATTCCGCTTCAAGCTTTTCAGAAAGCTTTCCTTCTATGTCACAGGCTGACATTTTTGCAATATTTAATTTTTTAAAACAAGCTATATTTCCTCTAATTAGCAAGATGAGACATGCTACTACTTTAACAAGTCAAAACAACTGGAAGGCGTCACTTCTGGGTAAGATCAACTGTAGAGTTTCCACACTTAATATTCTCAGAGAACGCCACCCCCTTGATTTGATCTCAGTCAAGAACTCCAAACTTCATGACAAGGACTTCACACACTTAGTCTAAGGGACCCTCACAGGATGGCAAAGGGGAGGCAGGTGAACAAGCCTGGAGGTTATAGAAATCACCACGGACGGATATGGGTGGATCCGACAGGAGTTGTGTCTAACAGGACCTCTTAAAAACGATGCAGGGTGCAAATGGATGGAAATAGAAAACACTATCCTGAGTGAGGTAAGCCAGACCCAAAAAGAGGAACATGGGATGTACTCACTCATATTTGGTTTCTAGCCATAATTAAAGGACATTGAGCTTATAATTTGTGATCCTAGAGAAGCTAAATAAGAAGGAGAACCCAAAGAAAAACATATAGGCATCCTCCTGAATGTTAACCTTCCTCAGGCGATGAAAGGAGACAGAGACAGAGACCCACATTGGAGCACCGGACATAATTCTCAAGGTCCAAATCAGGAGCAGAAGGAGAGAGAACACGAGCAAGGAACTCAGGACCACGAGGGGTTCACCCACACACTGAGACAATGGGGATGTTCTATGGGGAACTCACCAAGGCCAACTGGCCTGAGTCTGAAAAAGCATGGGATAAAACCGGACTTGCTGAACATAGCAGACAATGAGGACTACTGAGAACTCAAGAACAATGGCAATGGGTTTTTGATCCTACTGCACGCACGTACTGGCTTTGTGGGAGCCTAGGCAGTTTGGATGCTCACCTTTCTAGACCTGGATAGAGGTGGGTGGTCCTTGGACTTCCCACAGGGCAGGGAACCCTGATTGCTCTTTGGGCTGACGAGGGAGGAGGACTTGATTGGGGGAGGGGGAGGGAAAGGGAAATGGGAGGCGGTGGCGGGGAAGAGACAGAAATCTTAAATAAATAAATAAATAAATAAACAAACAAACAAACGATGCAGGGAACACTGAGCAGCTTTGTCTGAAGGATGTGAAAACAGAAAAGCCACCTGGGAGCTCCTCCCTGTAGGGCAAAAGTGGGCCCAGGACACTAGCGTTTTGATTTGGGGTTGTACTTTCTGGGGCCCACAAGCTAATCAAGAACGGCTTTGATGCAGAACAAGCCTGGTACTCATTCCACTAAGACTTGGGCAAACCAGATGGATCTGGAAACTTTTGAGCTATCTAACCAGAACCAGGGCCTGGCTCATGCCAGGTCTCATCTTCCTCTTATCTGACTCCACAGCAGGTCAGCCTTAGTTCCTCAGATCAACCGATGGCAAAGCCGACATGTTTTCCAGCTCTCGAGCAATAGCCACCACTTTGGAGCCAGTCATTTATTTCATTTTATCTTATTTTATGGGACAGGGTCTCACTGTGTAGTAGTTTGGGACTCTCTGTAGAGCAAGCTGGACTCAACTCAGAGATCTGCCTGCTTTTGCTGCCCAAGGCCTGAGATTAAAACCATGTGCTACCACTATGTCTGGTTCCCATTCATTTCTTGCAACCCCAAACCAGCCTTATAAAAATTAATTCTGTTTCTGCCGTTCATCTTACCATGTCCTCTCCCATAAAGACAATGGAAATTCAGTTCCCCAGTAGTGTGAAGAAGCCCACCACATCTTCATCAGTGACCTGTACTAATGTCAACAAAAGAGAATAAAAACATTTCTGCATAAAACTCCTGTCCATAGTAGATAGTCAGAAAATACACACTGACCCACAGCCTGTTGCCTGAAATGCCTTCTTTAGCGGCCATTACTCCCCTGGGGACGAGTTCATATCTTAAGTTCTTATGCACCAGCCAGCTTACCCACTTCCATATATTACACACGACCATCCGGGGCGACCACAGGCTGGAGGATGGGTATGCTGTGAGGAACCAGAGGGCAGAATACAAGAGTGGGTATTATATCCTTTGTAAAATGAAAGGTAGGAAAACATTCAGCAGGGCACAAGGGAAAGCTGTTGGGGGTGAAAAAGAGGGACGTATTATGAATTCTTGCTGAGGACAATTTTCTGAAGCCTCACGCTTTTGCTTACAAATCTGCCGTGACCCTCTTCACACGCCAGGAAGGCGTGGCTTGTCCCAGTGGTCTCTGGAAAAGCTTCCCTGTTCAGAGCGGTCCTGTTACTCGCCGTTATTACTCAGATTGCGCACAGCGCACGGCAATCTCTTTTGCTCGGTCCAGCATCTCGGCACTTATAAAATTCAGCGGGGCAGAGATCACATCCGCCAACTTCTCTGTGGTACCCAGCTCATTTGCGGATCTCCGTGTGTGCAGTTAGCCGTCCGCTCACTCTATCCAGAGGGCTTTTCCTTTGATTAAGAGTGCCAGGCTTCCAGGGCCAGGGGAGCAGAGAAAGATAGTAATTATCTGCACGACTCCAGTCGTAATCTCACTTTTGCCCGAGTGTGAGACTTACCGTAATTGCCTCGGTAGCTAGACAGAGGATTTATTCTTGGAATTACAAAATTACAGGTCTAGAAGGAGATCTAAGGGGGTCATTTATCATCGGGATAATAAGCTTAATTATCTGGTAGAAATAGATATGGGAAACCTTCTCCCTTTGAAGAGAGGGTCATTTCTTCCACATCTTAAACCTCCATCTCACCTCTTTCCAATTAAGGCAACCTAAAGCGAGATCCTCAGCAGATCCTACAAAATCCTGAGAAGTCCCAAGGGGGGGAAAAAACAATTTAAGATGGTCCTTCATTCCAGTGTGCAGATAATGCCATTCGTTTTATTGGGCAGCTATAATCTAACGTTAGACTTTGAAACCATGAGTCAAGTCAATACAAGAGTCTGAGACCTTCTAAACTAACACCTTGTATTTGGATGGCATTTTCTCTCTCAAGAGCCTGAAATTTCAGGTAATATCCTGTAACTGCAAATAGGCTTCAGGAGAAGACTGATTTGATTTTTGTTATTTAATCAATAAGGTTCAGATGTATTTTTGATTTACTAGGCTCCAAGCCACCCATTGGCTTTATATTAAAGCAGCACATTAGAGAAACAAGGGCTGTCACTTGTAAAAGATGCCATCATCCACAGCCTCCCTCCTCGCTTCCCCACGCGGGCTGTAAAAACATTGAGCATCCCCAAGCTCTCATGCTTATGTAACATCTCAACACGGGGCACAAGTTCTGTGGAAGACACCAGAATATTTGCTCAAGTTTTTTCCCCCTTCAAGCACGCTATACTCTACACATACACAAAGGAGTTTCTTTCCCCGTTTAAAAACATCTTTGTACATGCACACATGTATGTTTGGGGTGAGAGTATGAGAGCCATGGTCTGCAGGTGGTGGTCAGAGGACAACCTTGGGTGACAGTCTTGGCTTTCCACCACTGGCCCAAAAGCTTCTGGGGCTTCTCTCATCCCTACCTCTCATCTTGCAGTAGGAGCACTAAGATGATTCTAGACATGTACTACCACGTCTATAGTGATAATACACTATACGGGTTTTATGGCTCTGAACTCAGATCCTCACTCTTTGGGGGAAGTCTTCACCTCTGGAGCCATCTCTCCAGCCGCAAAGATGGCTTCTCAGACTAAGTACCCACAGGCATAACTTATTCTTGTACTGTAGATTCAACAAGCAGTGAAAACATTCTTTGGGACTTTGGTAAGTTGAAATTCTTATTACTACTTTTACTCAGATTAATGGGCATAGTATTAAACTAATCCAAACGACTTAGTGCTCTACCCAAAGATTAATATGACACTCAAGCCTCCTCTTGCACAAGAAGTCATTAACCCAGAAGCTCACAGCTGGTCCACAGAGAGAATAAGAGACTGTGGGATGCTCTAAATGGGACATCTGTGTCATCTCCTTCCCTTCACATCCTTCCACAATGATCCAGGACCATTGTGTGAAAGAGGACAGAAAGGTTTTAAGAGCTGGAAGAGTGGGTGACTAGAATGGAAGAGGGTTTGCAGGGAAAGCAGGGTAGCAGCCCTGATGACCCCACAAGGCTCATGACAAGCGTGTGACAGCATGCACAAGACCCACACAAACGCTAGTCAGAGTCCCATGCTAGAGGAGGGCATGAGCCCAGAGCTCCACCCCCAGCTGAGGAGCTATTGGCAGTTGAGAGCCTCTGGGAGATGGAGAGTCAGTTTTCTTTAAGGATGTGAACCCTGGTGAGTCAGCCATGTTCCAGAGACTGGTCCATCGCCAAGAACATTTGGACAGATAAATTGGACTTGATGGGCTAAAGGGGGCAGGGGATGAAGTTGGGTGAATAGGTAAGTGTGGGTGTATCTGGGGGTGAATGAGATCAAAACATATTTTATGAAATTCTCATATAATTAATAAAAATATTAAAAGTCTTACCAAGGTGGGGTTTTCTGAAGATTCCATCTACAGAAATGTCATGCTCAAGCAAAAGGTTCAAGCACCCTTGTGATGGTCTCACTATGACTTCTGCTTGTCTGTTTTCTCTTTTAAATGGGATACCTGCCTATGTTGGTCAGGGAGACCCCAGAGACACCCAGAACAACACAAGCCATTGTTATTGCTCTTGGTTATCTACCATAACTAGATGATAAGACCCTGTTGCCAAAGACCACTCATTTTGGATACAGGACATGGAGAAATCCATCTTGACTGACAGGGAAACCCTCTGGATGCTGGCTAAGTTATATGCTTCCAGAAGGTGCTATGCAAGCTTCTCGGGGAGAAAAGGCATCCGTGATATCAGCCAGCACTTGACGCTGCATGCACCAATATGGACATGAATGGCAAGATGTGCTCCCTGGTGCAATGATGTGGTATGATGAGTATGGGAATTCACAATCACTTTCTGATTGGATATGAGGTCCGGTTCACAGGAGGGATTTCATGCTATGCTGTGCACCTGCTCAAAAGCCCACAACTGGGAAGATCACTGGCCCTGGGGTAGATCCTCTTGTTATTGTTTTGCTAGATAATCATGTTATCAGAATGCCTTGTAAATAATTATCTTTATTCTCACAGACTTGGGCTGCTCTCAACTTCGGTCAGAGAAACTTCTTACTGCAGGGTGTAGCAGTTAAGGCCAAGGCTCATAACTGGTCAAAGTGCCAAGCGTAAGTAAGTGCTGAGCTGTGGGTGAATCATCTAGATTAACCTCCCTGCCCCCAAGGCTCAGGCAACATGGCAGAAGGCACGTGCAGAACATCAGAGCTGGTGGATGGGAAGAAGAGCTGGCCAATATTGACTTCTTGACACGACGTGGCCATTGCACAATTGACATGCACGTCCCGACATGACGTGTCCAATTCACAGCACCTGTGATCAAGACAGTCAAAATTCCAGCAAGGGTAGGAGGGTCCCCCATGAGGCCCCACCCTTTTCAGAGCTATTATCAGTTGATATTGGCCAAGGGACAAAAAACATTATTCTCCTTTGGGGCCATGGCTAATGGTAGGCTGCCCAGTAAATTCTCCACAACCATGTCTATATGGGCAACACTCATTGGACCCTTGGTTACTAAAACAACAGAAAAGGAAGACATGGAGTTGGGGTGGAAGGAATGAGAGGGAGTGGGGATGATATAAAGATGGGTCGATATGATCAAAATGCACTACATAAATGTATGAAATTTTCTAAGAATTAAAAAGGAAAAAAAACCCTCTTAGCAATGATAGTCACTTTGCCAAGTGCTATTGATGAGTGCCAGGCCATCTGGCTGAAGTTTTATTAGCCAGGAATTTTTATTCTAGTCATGTAGGTAAGCAGGCTGGTTCTTGGAACAGTTCACCTATTTGCCCAGAGAGTTGGAAGTAGGTCTGCATATATGATGCCTAATTTCTGTGTTAACTTTCTAGAACCATGGGGGAGCCCCAGCATTTGGGCCAGTAGTATTCTGCATTTTTCTACGAAGTTATTTTCAGATGAGATTAAACATTTAAATATGAAGATGGAATAAAACATCTCCCTATCTTGGATGGACCTGACCTGTGCACTGAAGGCCTAGATAAACCAAAGGCTAGCCTTAAGCAGAGAGCCCTTGAGGCCTGCATGGCTGCCTGCCTTTGATCAGAGACATTGCCCTGTCTCCTACCTCCATGACCCACCCGAAAGACAATTCTCCATAATCGCAAGCCTGTGCGCCTTCACATTAGAGCTGACGTCATTGACTCTGAGTTTCAGATTTAGCTGTGCACCTATGAATCTGTGTACTTCCTCCCAACCATACAGGCCAATTCTTCGTAATAAAGATCTCTCTCTTTTTTTGGTGGTGTTCCAAACAGGGTTCTGTAGTTGGAATTTCTCTTTTGGCTGCAAGCCCAAAAATAACGACACAGAGACTTCTTATTAATCATGAAAGCTTGGCCTTTAGTTTAGGCTAAAGACCCAACTAGCTCTTATAACTCAAATTAACCTGCTTAATCTATGTTCTGCCACACCCTATCCTCCATTTTGTATGTCTGACTTGGTCCACATCTGGCTGGCATCTCCCCATTCACCTCAGATTCTTCTCCAGTTTCTCTCTTTCTGTCCAGAAGTCCCACCTATTCTTTCCTGCCTGGTTATTGGCCATTTAGCTTTCTATTAAACCAATCACAGTGATGCATCTTCACACAGTGTAAACAAAAGTTCCACAACAGGGTTTCACTACCTTGACCAGCCTGACCTTGAACTCATAGAAACCTACCTCCTGAGTACTGGACTTAAAGGTGTGTGCCACCACACCTGGTTAAATATCTCTCTTTATGTTACTTTTATACATACTTCCTATTGGCTCTATATCTCTAGAGAATCTTAAATAATTCCTTATGATTAACACTATACAATTTCAAGGCAGCTTTACCAACCTTTATTATACTTGGGGCACCAACCATATGACACTTAATGCAGAAACCCACATTCAGTGTGCTCATTTTTCTGGGTTATCCACAGCATGATGCTAGGTGATCCAAGCTCTACCAACTATTTGTTTGAAGCTTTAGGTGGCATCCTCTGCCTAGCAATATTTTGTGACTTTTCACAATGCATTTCCATAAGCTGACAACATCATCACATTTTGGTCTTCATTTAGAAATAATGATGAATATTAATAAGTGCCGAAGGCGCAGTGTCTATTTTCTTAGGAAGGCCTTGTCAGATGAGGAAGTGAACTTCTAGAAAGTTTTGTTCAAAGCAGAGATGTGGGTATAAATGTTAATGTAGGAGAAGGTGGGTGTTCTAAGCTCTGTAAACTTAGAACAACTTCTGGAGCAAATGCTTAGCTTGGGGAGTTGGTAAAGATCTTAAAATTTTATGGGGAAAACTTCATCAATCAGGAACCATCTCAGTCTGTGGAATAATGAACAAAGGACTGCTGCTATTTTTGAGCTCATTCCACCAACAGCCGCATTAAGAATTTGTGTTGTACCCGATAGTCCCAGGTAGCAGACAGACACTGTGTCAGTAAGAGGAAATAAATGCAGGAAGCCCCAGTCCCCATCTGAATACAAAAAACTTAAGGCTTTTATAGAATTAGAACTAAGTCGTCTCAAATGCTACATAGCAGGGAAAGGAGTTTAAACACTTTGGGAAAAAGAATGTTAAAATTTCACATTTTCAAGATGTTGAAGATGACGTGTCTTCAGATAGGTGATGGAAAGTGAAGACTCACAGATGCATCTGGTGCTATGCTAAGACTATACCAGACAGCGTCTCTGAGCACGGTGGTCATCTCTTGTCCCCTCGGTGAATACTTGCTATTTTTCTTTTGGGACACCCATGCCCCCCTTCACTTTCAATCTATGTTTTTCCCTCATCATCTACCCTAGCATGAAGAGAAGCCTGGGATTTTTGAAGAGTCAATACTTGTGGTCAGGTACCAGGCGGATGGCAGGTGACAGGTTTGGGATCCATGTCAGGCCAACTACAGACATCAGTTACTTTTCTTACCACCTTGACAAAATTCGTGACAGAAATCACTGGGGGGAGAAGGGATTTATTTCGGCTCACAGTGTCAGTCCATCACATCGAGAAAGACAGAAAGAAAGATGTCGTGGAGTTTCCAGCAGTGAGACCACGCGATGGAAGAGTCTGGCTTGCGTCATGGTCATGAACTGGGAAGCAGAGAGCCCAGGCCAAAACCAGAAGTGGCGGCAATCTTCAAGGTGTAGAAGTAAATATGACCTCCGTGTCACTTACCTCTGACATGTAAAGTCACACTCTACAGAGACAACCCCCTAAGAAAGTGCCACCAGCTAGAGACCATGAGCCTGTGTGAAACATTTAAGACTTCAAATGTTGGACTCTAGCGTCCAAACACCAAGAAGGAATCGCCCCCAGAGACCATCTCACACACCACAGCCGATGCAAAAGCATGAGGATTTTATTAATTCTGTCATGACAGGGTCCCCCAGCATTCGGGAAGCCCAGGGACCTCGAATAGCTGGTACAGTCTACTTTTAAAGGGGCCACAGAAGCAAGGGGGGTTGTTCTTTGACTATTCTGATTGGCTTATTCGAAAGGGCTATTACCAGTAATTGACTGGAGAGCTGTTGCCAGATCAGATGAGGTAAGAGGTCATTTTGACCCCGTTTCCCAGGGGACCGAACCAAAGCAAACGTATATGGGTAATTGTTCAGGAACTGAGTACGTGCGAGTGTAGCTGTTAGGTCCTTGGTTCCCAGGGGAGGAGGGGAAGCACTATGGCACGTAGGCTGAGAGGATTCAGAATTGTCAAAAATGGCTTCAGGATTGTCTTAAAGTCTTACACAAGCAAAGCAGGAACTTCTTTAAAAAAATTCAAAACAACAACAAACCACTTATTTTCAACTTGGAGACACTGGAATCCATTCTTTTTAAAATTTAGAGGGAGTCTGGCTAAGAATGTTCTAAACACAGGACACAGAGCCTGGAGACACAAAGATGCTTCCGTCAAGGGTTGAAGTACTTTCCTCCTCCTATAATTCATAAGCTGGGACACCTCAGGGTTTTGTGGTGATTGGAGGGCCAAGGTATGCTGCAAAGGTCACACCACACCCCAGACCTCACACAAGAGATTTACTGGGGTGGGGGTGGGGAACACAAAAGGCTGCCTCTGGATGAGGACAGATAAGAAGGGGGCAAGCTTTATAAAGGACACATGACTCATGGCAGCCGTGGAAATGTGTCGGATTTTGGCAGCTGGTAATGATGCAGCTGATGGCACTGAGCAGCTGAAAGTGGGCCAGGGGAGCACCTGGTTCTGGAATGTGGGTGGTTCTCTGTTTACCAACAATAACAACCTTCAGTTCCTCAGGGTAAAATAATTCAGAAATGGAGATATACTTAACTCATTATTGCCGGCCTGAGCTTTCTTATGAATGGAATTTCTGTAAAGGGGGTTGGGGTTGGTCACAGAAATGTGCACACAAGAACATGATGTGCACATGAGAGCAGAGACTAGCACATGCATGAGTGTGTGGCGGTATGAGGGACTTTTCTACATGTCAAGGAATCCCGAAGCTTGGCAGCAAACTGCCAGAGTCTAGGAAGAGACAATCCATTTTTGTCTCATCTCCCGGGAAGGAACTGACTCTGCATGCACCTTGGTCCCATACTTCTGAGATCTGTGAAGTCATGAGCGCCCATTTTGCAAAGCACTCGGGTACTCTGCCACAGTGACTCCAGAACAGCAATTCAGGACCCTGAGCTGCGCCTGAAGGTGACTTACCACAGAATTTTTGGTTTAATGAACCAATACATTTCTTAAGAATCAATCTAATTTGATGGAGTTTCTAGGACTGGTTACCCAGACTTCTCACAAATACTAGGGTAGGATAAGGGACCTGGGCAACACACAACTACCAGAAAATCCAACTTGCAGGAAGGAGCTGAAGGAAGGGCCTGGTTTTCACACAAGCTCTGGGAGCAGGGGCATTCCCATTCTTCGTGTGGCTCTGGCTATGACTCCCAGTCCTCAGCCACAGCAGCCGCTCTGTGACTTCCTTGGTAAGGAAGTGGGAAGGCTGGGACAGGAGACGGGGCTCAGATGCAGCTGCTAGGACATGTTTAAGAAAACTGAAAATATGGAGGCTAGAACTGCATTATTGAAAGGCTGTCACAGAGACTGGAGAGTTGCTGGGCGCCTGGAGAACCCGAGTATCACTGTCACCAAGGCCCCAAACAAACTTTCCAAGAGCTTTGCAGTCTAAACTTGGCTTTACCCATGCAACATTCTGGTCTACAGAAAATAAAATTCTCATAATATCTTTAGGTACTGGGCTGTGTTGGAAATATCTCTGCTGCTAGCTAGTCTAACAATAACCGAGTGTGTGGGTCCATGTGCTGACCAGATGACAGTCTTGAATATCACTCCTCAGGTGCCTCCACCTTGGCAGCCTTCTCTGGAGGGAAGGCTTCACTGGCCTAGAACACACCTACTTTTTGTGCGTAGGTCCTGGTGATCAAATGAGAAAAAGGGAGATCACAGAGACAGAGAGATATTAATAAAACCATATAAATGAAAGTATTTGATTTACAACTTGCATAGCAATTTAACGCAGGCCTCCCTAGCCTGCAAGGTGAGGCTGTTGCACCCAAGTGCATATTTTAGTGCAGCTGCAGTTGACTAGGTCCAGATTAGCAGCAAGTGTGCCTCAGCCAGTGCTGTGCATGTCATTGGGAATACAAGGAACCTCACAGCCCTTTGCCACAGAAAAACACACATATAATTCAAAAGGACATGGGCTACATGAATAGTGCCTCTTTCTTGACTAGTGTATTAATTCCCTAAAGAAACAGACTGGTAGAATGAATACATACACATACACACACACATGAACACATGCACACACACATACACTAAAAGGAGATTTGTTAGATGTAGGGTTAAGCCAGCCCCTTTAGGGGTCAGGTTTTGCCTCGGGCGAATGTTGACTGATAAATTGGGCTCACGGAGCCTGCGCACTCCCTTTTTTCCTGCCTCCTGTGAAAACGGCTCTGCACTGGAACCTCAGTTCTGTAAGTTTGTTTAAATATTAAAACTGTATATATATTCTTTAATATCTGCCTTTACATTTATTTACGCCTATACAGTTAGAACAGCTGATGGGCTGGGTAGTCCAGCAATGGCTGTCTCCTGACAGAAAGGTCTGGATGCCTCAGCTGGTCTTCACTCTCCCTTGGAATCCTGAAGATGCCTTAAGAAGATGAACATGCCAGCCACAGTGAGGGCAAACAAGCAAAAAGCCAAAGCTTCCATCTTCCAGGTCCTTTCATACAGGCTGCCAACAGAAGACGTGGCCCAGATGTAGGGTGAGTCTTCCAATCTCAAATGATCCTATCGAGATAATCTCTCAAGGGCATTCCAGTTGACTCCAGATGTAGTCAGGCTGACAGCTAAGACTAGCCATCACAATTAGTGAGGCTGGAACTTAAAACCCGCAATCATTTTTAACGAAAGCGTAAACACGTTCTAAGTTATCTATACCACCTGCTTCCAGTACCCACTAGGCATCTGGCATCTGCATGCCAGTGTGCGAAAGCACATGGAAGCCAGGCACGGTTTCCATCCAACAAGTATCTAGCAAACGCTTGGCACAGACTGCAAAAGGTGGTCATTTAGATATGAACACAGTAAGACTTCTGTTGTCATGGAGCTATAACTCTGGCTAACTAAGAGTGACCGGTAACCATTTCAGTTGGAAGTAGCACAAGGCCCTTGGGAGTCATTTGAGTCGGGATCTAAATTGCAAGTTGGAATCGACTTTATTAAGATTGGGAAAAAAAAAACTGTGTCCTAAGCCAGAGGCAATAAAATGCGCAAGGCCCAGATAGATAATGAATCTGATCTTACTGAGGAAGAGAAGCAGTCTACTTAGTGCATGGTAAATGAATATGGCATGTGAAGCCTCGGTGACTCTAGGCATGGACCGAGTGTTAAGTTTGAACGATGTTAAGATGTCTAGATGTTAAATTTGAGTGAGCATCAGTAATGACTTAGTGACCACATAAAAGTTTTCAAGAATAGACTCTAGTGATAGTAAAGTCCCAGGAAACCCAAAGTAAGCCAGAGATGATGGTGCACATCTATAGTCCCAGAGCCTGGGAGTTGGTGACAGGAGCATACGGAGTTCACGGTCATCTCTGGCTACATAGAGAGTGTGAGGTCAACCTGGACTACAAGAGGTCCTGCCTCAGTTTTTTTTTTTTCCTTCAAGAAAGAATCTGTATTTAAAACAAATTAAGTACTCTACAAAAATTATCTCTGGATATACAGACCTGCTTGTAGGAATTGCTAAGTGGTTTCTTAAGGTCGTGAACAGATTTTCTCAACAGGATGCTTAGTGTAGCTGACTTGGAGCCACACCACCTCAGCCTCCGCCATCGTGAAAAACATCAGTAACATCTGTAAGTCCCATTTCAATGGTTGCCACCTTGTGGGAGAAAGTCCAAGCTCCATGCTTCCAACAACATAGTTCATGTTTGGGAAGCAAATCAGAGCCGTGAATAACTGTGGCTCTGAGGATAAAGGATGCTCTCCCTTCAAATGCTTCAGGACTTTAAGATTCCGCAAGCATCCAAAAAGAAGAAAGAAATTAATGTAAGGGAACATCTGCAAAACTGTTTGTCCTACCTTGGAATTTCAGGAATGCGGCTGGAAAAGGTTCCTCTTGGTGCCCAGGAAACCAATGGTGGTGGATGGTGGATTGGCCCCACCCCAGACAGCAGCTAGGCCAATGCTCTTGCAATAAAACATGAAAGAGCAGGGCGTCCCTTAAGGCCCTGCTCAGAAAGCAATGCAGCAAGCTGGTTGTACTTGATTGTGAGCAGCTGGACTTTGTAAACCCATACTGAAAGAGTGCAGAGATCTGCCCCCTTATTATTTAACTTATTGAGAACTGCGATAGACGAAATGCATTAGCTTTGGATCAAAGGAAGGTTTTGCCCATTGTCAGGGCTTTGGGGCTGCAGGGTAGGATGGGAAGAAGCAATGCTTGTGAGGGATTAATACCTAGAGGGCATTACTGTGACTTTTGTAGAGTGATCATCAAAGCACTTTTGGAAACTCTTATTTTGCTTCTCTCTCTCTCTCTCTCTCTCTCTCTCTCTCTCTCTCTCTCTCTCTCTTTTGAGACAGGGTTTCTCTGTAGCTTAGGAGCCTGTCCTGGAACTCGTTCTTGTAGACCAGGCTGGCCTTGAACTCACAGAGATCTGTCTGCCTCTGCCTCCTGAGTGCTGGGATTAAATGAGTGCACCACCAGCACCCGGCTTGCTTCACTCTCTTAATAGCACAGATAGTCATGTATTAAGATTCCTTTACATTGTAAATGAAAGAAAGATATCTTAAACATGCATGTTCATAAAAGGGAATTGAAAAGTTTTTGTGTCCCAATAAATCTCTTCACTGATACAATAACTGAATCAGACCAAATCAAACTGAATTAGAAAAAGCCGAGGTTTAATGGATGCCAGTGCTCCTAGCTGGCCTGGGAAAGAAGACTGGGAAACCATGTGTTTGTTCTCTGGGGGGCAGTTTAAATACTCTGTGGGAATGGTCTTGAGCATCTCTGAGGAGGAGTCATCGGTTGGCAAGCTTTCTAGGAGTGGAGTTTGGACTAAGGCAACTCCCAGGGAAGGGAGCCTGGGATGGAACTCTCCACCCAAACATTCCAGAGTCTTTGGATACAGGGACGCCAGGGGCTGAGGTGAAGCCTTAACCAAAACATTCCAGACATGTGGGTATATGGAGGCCAGGGCTGAGGGACGCTTCCAAACAAACATCCCAGACTCTTTGGATATAGGGATGCCAGGGGCTGAAATGAAACCTTAACCCAAACAGGAACATCCTTGCTTGCACAAAGTAGGGAATATCTTTTACAGTCTCTCTTCCATGATTCTATCTTGTTCATGTTCCCTTTTCCTCCCTGTGTCCTATGTTAATTTTAGAAAAAATAAATTAGCATAATTTTCTTCTATTACAAATGATTTGCATGCATGTGTGTGTGTGTGTGTGTGTGTGAGCGCGTGTGTGTGTGTGGTGTGTGTGAAAGAGAGAGAGAGAGAGAGAGAGAGAGAGAGAGAGAGAGAGAGAGAGAGAGCAGGGAACAGGTATGGAGGTCAGAGGAAAACTGAGTGTCCTGTTTTGTTCCTCTCCGCTCTGCCTCTGAGCAGAGCCCTAGGCTAGGCAGGTCACCAGGAAGCTTCTGTCTCTCCCTCGAGTGTCCTGGTTGGTTGCAGGCCTATGCATACAGCCATACCCAGCTTTTTATATAGGTGCTGGGATCCAAACCCTGGTCCTCATGCCTATGCAGCAAGGGCTTTCAGCCACTGAGCCGTGTGTGTGCCCAGCCCTAATCACAGATAATCTTCTCCAGGCGGCTATCTTTGATGGAGCCTTGCAGACTGCCCCTCTTGCTTTGGTTACTTTTCTCACTGCTGTGACAAAATGCCTGAGACAGGCGACTCCAAGAAGAAGGTTCTGTTTGGCTCACAGTTAAAGAGTCCAGACTACCATGGTGGGGAAGGCATGGGGGCCCTGAGTGTAGGTCCAGTCACATTGTATCCACATTAGAAAGTGGAGAAAACATGGCAGCCCACTATGAAGAAAATGGTGCCAAACGCTGCAAAAGAGTCAGAGACAGCCCCTGCTCCTACTGTTAGGAGTCCTACAAGAAGACCAAGCTACACAATTGTAAAAAGAAATGGAGGAGGAGTGGATGGGGTAGGGATGGGGGACAGAGAAGAGGAGGGAGGAGGGGCTGGGAGGAGATGGGGGGGGGGAAAACTGCAGTCAGGAAACAAAAATAATAATAAATGGTTAATAAAAAAAAAGGTGTTAAGTTGGGAGCTTAGGCCGCAGCCCCTTGCATCTATTCTACCCCTGGGTAGGTCAGGACCACTCCCGAGAATATTTAAGTGAACACCCAAAAGAGGAACACGTGGTCTCCTTTTCTTCCTCCTGGTGGTCACATTTGAGGGCCACTCGAGAGCACAGAAACGATATCTCTTAATTTGGCTTGTTTTGATTTGGCTTGATTGGTGTTTTTGCGTCAGTGGAGAGCTTGCTTTAGGAAAATATTCCTAACAAAAGGCAGTAAAAAGAAACTAAGGTTGACGTTCAGCTAACTTCCTCCTTTTTTTATTTTTTCCAGTTCAGTCCAGGCCCACAACTGGTTCCCACATTAAGAGTGGGTCTTTTCTCTTCAGTTAACCCAATGTAAAATTTCTCCCACAGACACTCCCAGAAGTTTGTCACCTGGGTGACTGCAGATCCTATCAAGTTGGCAATCAGTATCAACCACCAGGAAGTGGAAACTGCCCCTCGAAAAGGCCTCTGTAAGAGACAGAAAGCTCACCACCACACTCAGGCTTGAGTCTTGGCCAGGCAGCAATGGGACTAACTTTGAAATGAGACGTAGACAGAACTAAGGCTTGGGGTTCCCATCTATGCATCAAAAGAGGAATACTCCGCTGACATGAGCCGTGCACGGTATCACAGGTATCACAGGATTGCCAGCCCTGTTTGTAGATGAAACAACTTCAGTGGTGAACTTAGTCACATTCAAAGAAGAAGAAGAGGAAGAAAAAGAAGGAGGAGGAGGAGGAGGAGGAGGAGGAGGAGGAAAGGAAGGAAGGAAGGAAGGAAAGAAAGAAAGAAAGAAAGAAAGAAAGAAAGAAAGAAAGAAAGAAAGAAAAGGTCTAGTAATGACAGCCTCACAGTTCTTCATTGGGAGATTAAGCTTTCTGTTCTACAAGATAGATGAGGCTTACGATGCATGGCAATACCATGAATTAAAGTCATTCCAGAATTAAAATGGATGTTCCATGCTCCCTGTCTGAGAGTCAGTCTTGTGCAGGGGACGAGAACAGTGTGCATCCAAAGGAGAGTGACGTCAGCAAGGAGAGCTCCCAGGGGGGCGGGGAGCCCTTGTCATCCTCCCTCCAGACTACAAGCATCAGAAGGAAAAAAAAATTCTGTATGACTTTTTCCTGTCTCCCCTGCAGGGTTTTGGCAAAGGACAGTGTGCAGCTGTGGCCAAGTAACAAGAAATAAATTCATGCCCTCGCTTGCCCCCTTCCCCTGGTAAACCAATATGAGCCAAGCATCGCACCTTCAACATGATGTCCAGCTGACGGACAGGACTGACCTTCTGCAGTGGCTAACACTGATGGTATCTGATCAGGTTTGGAAACTGTGCAAATAACCTGGAACATGAACTTACAAACTATCAGAGCTGAATCTGAAATATGTGATGCAGCTCCTCTAGTTGTATAGATCAGGGATGGGATTCGGGAAAATGGATAGCAAGCCCCAGATTTTCTGATGGGGGGTGGGGGTAGGAGCAGTTGATCAGCTACTGTCCTTGGTCCTGAATCAGCCTCCACGGATGATCTCTGCCTAGGGTTGAACTGCTGCAGGACCTTTAAGATTGATGGGGGTAGTGGCAAAATCCTGATTCCAAGAAAATAGAACTGAGCTTTCTATTATAATAAAACAAAAAAGAGAATAACAAAAACTCTTGCCGGTTCTCCTGTTTTTCTCACAATTATTGACCTTCTTCATCCCAAGGTTTGCATAGGAAGTCCAAAGCAATGGGTTAAAGCCCTTATTTAACAAGTGAACCCGAGATCCTGGTTCTCAGAATCCCTGTATGTTGTTCAGGAGCTTCACCATCACCAACACTTCCCACTCTCTCACAGGTGTCTGAAATTACATTCTACCAGACTGGGGACTAAGGCAGTCCCAACCTCCAGGAATTCTCTGTATTAACTACCTACAGCTTATTTATAAAAACTCCCAAATTTAAGGAAATTAAGATAACAGACATGTCTCCTCTTATAGATACTTTGATAAAGGGCCTTGAAGCAGCTTCACCAAGTTTATGGTCAAGAGATCAGCTAGCGGGTGCCTTTAATCCCAGCACTCGGGAGGCAGAGGCAGGCGGATCTCTATGAGTCGAGGCCAGCCTGGTCTATGAGAGCTAGTTCCAGGAAAGGCTCCAATGCCACAGAGAAACCCTGTCTTGAAAAACCAAAAAAAAAAAAGCCGGGCGGTGGTGGCACATGCCTTTAATCCCAGCACTTGGGAGGCAGAGGCAGAGGCAGGCGGATCTCTGTGAGTTCGAGACCAGCCTGGTCTACA
>NW_004949099.1:8514222-8522607 GCF_000317375.1 Microtus ochrogaster | reverse complement strand
AAAAAAAAAAAAAAAAAAAAAAAGGTATCAGCTAGTGCTACAGTCAAGCGATGTTCATCTAGGACTGAAGACACTTCAGTCAGGTACCTGCTGACAATGCAAGCAAGCCTCTCAGCTGGCCACAAGGTGGTCTCATAACTCAGCAGTGGGCTTCTGTGAGGCTGAGGTAGAGGTAACAATGTATCCATGATTGTGCCTCTGAATTCACACACCATCACTTTAGTTGGTCCAACAAACCTCTTGACACAAGGGTATGTATAGTTGTATTCACCTCGCCCATGGCATTGGGCTATCTGGCCCAATAGATGCAGAGCTTCTTGTAACTCCTTAACAGAAAGAAGGGGGCAGGCGCTTGCTCTCTCATGTGGTGGCCAGAGATCAGACTGCTGGCTCCATTCACCCCAGGCAGAGCGGTAGACAGCGGCTCTCTACCTTGTTGTTATTAGTGAGTGTTCCCTACTAAATCTTTGATATCCTTCTATTTGGGCTCTCATGGATTCCCATACTTCTGTCTACAAGCATGTGCGCCGGAGATGCTGCTCATGGGCAGTCATCTTGGAGACGCCACCATCTCTTCTATCTATTCTTATCAAGGCATAACTGCACTGTGTGGTCGTGGCTTGTTCTCTGTACAGCCCATGAACTAAAATCAGTTTTTACATTTTAAAAGTTGTAAATTAAAAATGTGTAACTTAGGCCTTATACTTTGTATAATACCCGAAACAGTCATCACACGACCTTTTATAGAAATTACAGAAATTCCTGACCCCTAGCCCATACTGCAGATAGGAATACCACTGGAAACTTTCCCTTCAGGGTGTAACCATGAACAGATGTGTCACTTTGTGCAAATGCGGTAGAAGAAGCAGGCTGCTGGGCCCTGGTGGACTTGTACAAAGGACTTTTCTCCTTCTTCAGAAGAAGAGTCCATTAGAGGAGATCCCTTAAGCCCTGCACCTTCTCTGACCTGGGGGTTGTCTGGTGAGAATGGAGCAATGGCAACTCTTTTGCAAGTAGGAGGAAAAATCAAAGTGACTTTCTGAAGAAAGTCGCCCAGATATAGTTGAGGTGTCTAGTAAAGCAATCCCCTAGCAACCGATTGGCGGTTTTATTACACGAGAAAATTGAACATATCTTTAAGACAGGCTTTGGGTATTTTATGATTTTTCAACTGAATAATGTATTTACTTCCCCCTGAGAGTGAACTGTCAGGGGAAAAGTCTTGCTTGACTTGGACTCTCTTGTTTCTACGACAAGGCCTGGCATGGAATAAAACCTTCAGCTTGTGCTGTCTACCATCTGGATTTCACAGGCCCAACAACATCGGTGGTTCTTCAGAGTGGTGGTCCTGGGCTTCATAGATACTGAGGAGCATCCCTATCCTTTACCCCTACATGTTGACCCATTCCTTCCTGTGATGTGAAAAGCAAAAATGCTTCCAGAAATTTCCAGAGGTCTACTGAGGGATGGAGTGAGCCACCCCTGCCTGAGGACCCCTGACTACTGGTGTAACTGAGTAGTTATTAGGGCATACTTTTTTTTTCCATAAATGACTTAGCATGCAAAGTTTCAGATTCTATGTGGAGTTCAGTTAGATCTTAGTCAAGTCTGAGAGGTCCCAGAGACAGTGGGGACATGGAGGACATGAGATGGAAACTTACATACAAATGGCAAGTAGGGCCTTGGTTACTGGAGCAGTCTCAGTATGTCTCAGACTGTTGGGGTTCAGACATAAGCCCCACCATCTCCTCTCAGGTCCTTTCTGATATGTAAAAGAGGATGTTGAGAAAGGCTTCTTGGTCTGTGTCTTAAATACACCAGTTCTGGAAGCCACAGAGGACCAGACGATAAAGGTGGGAAGAGAGAAATGCTATCTTGCTAATAGTATCCAGAGCCCAGAGAGCTAGGCCCTTTTGGGAAAGGTTTCAAAACAGGACAGGGAAGAGAGATCAGAAGACAGCACATTAGAATAGCTACGGACTCAACTCAAAAACACAAACACAAGAACAAGCACACCACAGTCTGAGTGAGTCCTGCCGTGTGCCTGTCTCTTTTCAAAAGGGCAACAGAAGTTTCCCAGCAGACTATGTTTTGTGAGATGCTAGCCCCTGACTGTTGCATATGGCACACAGCTTGTATCTTAAGCCTTGAGGGCCTTCTCCCTTGGCCTCATCAAATAGTGGCTGTAATGACTTTATGCAATGCATCTCTGAGATAGCTTCTTTCCTCTTAGAAGAGCAAGCATTGTGACAAGGATGCTCAGGGACTTACAGAGAAGCACGTGCTACACTGCAGGGTTTCTCAGAAGACAAACTAGAGAATGTTCTGCTCAGAACCCAGGCTTGTTTCCTAGAAAGAGCCAGGGGTTGGAGGTGATGGGTCACAGCTCTGATCCAGCCTGACCTCTTGCAAGCCTGGTGAGCTTGGTAAAGCAAGAGGCTCCATCTTGCTGAACTGTAGTTTTCTCATCTGTGGAGTGGGGTTCATTTGCAAGAATAAAACAAGAACCTCCGCGTGAAAGTGTTTTCATTACATTGCCTCCACGTCAAGGAACACTGTTTTCCTCAGTTAAGTAGGTTATTCCCCCATGCAAAGTGAGCAGACAGCTGACTGCTTACACACACTGTGCCCAGCAACAGGCTTTTTATCACATTAACGTGAATACACTTCTTGATCTCAAGCCTAAAATTCTTCCACATGCCCCACTATTCCATTCGGAAGACAAGGGCCTCCCTAATCCCTTCTCATGGTTCTAGACTCAACTTGAGTCTTGATATGACATGAAAAGTCCAACCATCTCAGTGCCATGTCATATGCCTATAATCTCAGCATTCGGGAGGCAGAGGTGATGTGGGAGGTCCTTCTGTCTGTGTGCTGCTTTTATTGGTTAATTAATAAAGAAACTGACTTGGCCTGATAGGGCAGAGTAGAGCTAGGGGTGGGGTACTAAACTGAATGCTGGGAGAAAGAAGGCAGAGTCAGGGAGATGCCACGTAGTTTCTGGTGGAAACAGACACTGGAACTTTACCTGGTAAGACATAGCCACACAGTGATACACAGATTAATGGAGATGGGCTAGTTTAGAATATAAGAGTTAGCCAGAAATATGCTTAAGCTATTGGCCAAACAGTATTGCAAATAATATGGTTTCTGAGTGATTATTTTGGGGCTGAGCAGCCAGGAACAAACAAGCAGGCTCCTACAACATGGATGCAGGAGGATCATAAATTTGAAGCAGGACTTGGCTACACATCAAGTTAAAGGTTAGCTAAATTACAAATTGAGACCCTGTCTTGAATGAATGAATAAATAACAAAAAAAAAGTAAAGCTACAAAAATCACTATTTGAGGCTGGAGAGATGACCTAGCAAGTAAAAACGTATCTTTTTTTTTTTTTGGATTTTTTGAGACAGGGTTTCTCCGTAGCTTTTGGTTCCTGTCCTGGAACTAGCTCTTGTAGACCAGGCTGGCCTCGAACTCACAGAGATCTGCCTGCCTCTGCCTCTCGAGTGCTGGGATTAAAGGCGTGCGCCACCAACGCCCGGCAGTAAAAACATATCTTGTTCTTGCAAAGGACATGAATTCAGTTCCCAGTACCTTCATCAGGCCTGGAACTCCAGCTGCAGGAGGATCTGATGTCCCCTGGCCTTCACGAGGATCTGGAGTCATATGCGCATGTCCACACACATACATATAGTTTAAAATAATAGCATAAGCTGGGTGATGGTGGCGCAAGCCTTTAATATTAGCACTTGGGATTAAAGTAGAGGCAGGGGGATCTCTGCGAGTTCAAGGCCAGCCTGATCCACAGAGCAAGTTCCAGGATAGGCTCCAAAGCTATAGAGAAACCTTGTCTCAATAAAATAAAATAAAATAAATCAATCTTTAAAAAAATCAATCAATCAAAGGACTTGACATGGCCTGCTTTTTCTAAACTAATGCTGAAATGTACTTGCTGCTGTTTAGAGTTGTAAGACATGATTGCATCACAAGGGCTGTGCCTTCGTTAGTGGATTGAGGACATTAGCACACAAGAAGACCCCTAATGAAGGAAAGAGTTTGGCTCATGTTTTGTCTCAACTGAGTTCACTTTCTCACTGTTCAATTTCCTGCCCAACATCTGACCCAGTGTGAAAGCTCTTACCAGATGCTGCCCCGTGTTTTCTGTACTCTCAGCCTCTGAAACTCTAAGGAGCAAACTTCATGTCTTATCATTTACTCCATCTCAGGCAGGCTGCCATAGCAACAGAAAACAATCACTCTGTGCACCTCTCCCACCTGCCAACCTTGGATCATGAGAGTCAGTGGCACAGGATCTTTGTTCTCCCCTTTCTCAACACTTCTCTCTCTCTCTCTCTCTCTCTCTCTCTCTCTCTCTCTCTCTCTCTCTCTCTCTGTGTGTGTGCACATGCATGGACATGTGCAGGTATGTGCGCACGTGTGTGCACATGCATTTATATTCGTGGAGGTGTGCATGTAAGTGCATACATGTCGGGGCCAGAAGAAGGTCAAGCCACTGTTTCCCACATAGCCATCAGTGATAAGGAAGTGACAGCAATGGAAAAGAATAGGTCCAAGATCAGAGAAATTATTAATGAAAATGGAACCTTAGTCTATCCTTTTAGTCATTCAAACACTTAATAATATTCAGACTAGAGTAGCTTATTTGATATTTGGATAACAAATCATTCAGAGTTGGAACAGCCAGAAGGAGCAATTAAGAGTAAAGAAAATTAAGAGCTCGCAAATATATTCGGGTCTATCAAGGTTGTCGGCTGAGTGTTCCCTTTAATTACGATTGATCTTCATAACAGAGCAGTAACACACTATGTCAATTTACATTTTGTCACAGATTATGGCTCACAGGAAAACATTCATTTTGTAGTATTGGAGAGGATGAGAGACCAAGTACAGACCAGGTATACTGGGAATAAATGTGTTCTCTTGTACAACTATATCTGAATTTATAAGTTTTGTTTAAGCAGAGTTGTATTTTTTTTTCTTTCCTCTTTTGAGACAGGGTTTCTCTGTGTAGCCTTGGAGTCTGTCCTGGAACTCACTCTGCAGGTCAAGCTGGCCTCAAACTCACAGAAATCCACCTGCCTCTGCCTCCTGAGTGCTGGGATTAAAGGCGTGCACCACCACTGCCCAGTACAGAGTTGTATTTTATCTTAACTTGATTGATCAGTCTTCTGACAATGCATCGGCTCTAGAATTCACTCTAGAAACCATGT
The DNA here is from genome assembly GCF_000317375.1 of Microtus ochrogaster. Lineage (NCBI taxonomy): Eukaryota > Metazoa > Chordata > Mammalia > Rodentia > Cricetidae > Microtus > Microtus ochrogaster. The sequence continues at coordinate 8,517,373 of NW_004949099.1, read as the reverse complement.
TTTGCTCACCATCTCTTTGGAGTGTTCAAGAAGTAGAAGACATGTTTCTGACCAATCAAATAAAAACAACGCATCCTGCTGGGAAGATGGATGGCTCAGTGATTAAGAGCCCTGACTGCTCTTCCAGAGGACCTGAGCTGAATTCCCGGCCCCCATATGGGGACTCTCAAGCATTTGTAACTCCAGGCCTGTGGAACCCAGTCCTGTGGATGCTCTCTTTTAGCTTCCTCTGGCACAGAGGCAGGTGAGCAATACAGAAACACATGCAGGCAAAACAACCATATATGCAAAAATTAAATAAAAATTTCTTAAATGCTACCTTTAAATTTTTATTTCTGATACTTTCTGAATGCAGCAGAGGACTTGGCTTAAGTTGAGAGAATAAAGACCAAGTTCCTTTTTCCAAAACATGTGCAGCTCTTGTCAAAACTTAAGTTTTCCCACACATTAAAATGGGGCTTGTAGGTTGTGGAGATGGCCTGATGGCCAAAGTACTTACCCTGCAAGCGTGAATACCTAAGTTCAAAACCCAGTTGTTTTTTTTTAATTGGTTGTGGTGGTGTGCACTTCAAGATAGGTGTGGCTCTGGGCCTCTCTGGCCAGCCAGCCTCGTCTATTGGTGAGTTCCAGGCCAGTGAGAGACATGTTTCAACACAAAGTAGTTAGTGCCTGAGGAAGAACACCCAAGGTTATCCTCTAGCCTCTATAAACATGTGCACATTCATCTGCACACACACACACACACACACACACACACACACACACACACACACACACAAGTCCATGACAGATGCCTGCTTCCTCTTGATGCTTGGTGTGTGCTGTGGAACACAGATGACTTAGTAGCTGTGTTTCTAAGGGCTTATAGCCCACCAAAAAGGCATGGATTCTGGGCTTCCCTGTCCTCTTCATGGACTCATTAACTCAAAGCTACTGAACATCCTCTCAGTAAGTAACTGCCACTATTGTCTCTTAAGAATTAGTAATCCTTATATTTTTGGTTGTGAGCCTAGCCTTTAACTGCTGAGCCATCCCTCCAGGCCATAGGCCGGGCGGTGGTGGCGCATGCCTTTAATCCCAGCACTCGGGAGGCAGAGGCAGGCGGATCTCTGTGAGTTCGAGACCGGCCCGGGTCTAGAAGAGCTAGTTCCAGGACAGGAACCACAAGCTACAGAGAAACCCTGTCTCGAAAATAAAAAACAAAAAACAAAAAAGAATTAGTAATATAGGCCGGGCGGTGGTGGCGCATGCCTTTAATCCCAGCACTCGGGAGGCAAGAGGCAGGCGGATCTCTGTGAGTTCGAGGCCAGCCTGGTCTAGAAGAGCTAGTTCCAGGACAGGAACCACAAGCTACAGAGAAACCCTGTCTCGAAAATAAAAAACAAAAAACCCAAAACAAAACAAAACAAAAAAAGAATTAGTAATCCTGCTAATAAAATGGAAACTAAACACCAATCGCCAGGGGTGGAACTTGGACTGATGCGGTGGAGTCCTACCCACACATGAATTCTGGATGAGGAAAACGCATTAGGAGCCACGGCCAGGATGCTTCATGTTCATCATCAGGGCTTGTGCTAACTGGCTCAACAGAACACCTCTCAGGACTCAACTCTGATTTCCCATGAACTCAGAATAATTTACATGGCACAAAATCTATTTCCTTCCAGTCTGTAAAACTAATGAGAACCACCAGGCTGAGGTGAAAAACAAATGCAGATTTAGAAAGGTCATGGATGTCTCTTTCTGTCTTATCTTCATTGGGTCAAAGCTACTTAGACTCATCAAGCTAGAAGGAGGAAAAAAAGACTGTAGCATGCACAGGGGCATCTGTGTTCATGGTCCCGGAATTTGCCAACCTGTAGGGAAAACATTATCTCCCAAATGTTTGTAATGATCATTTCCAAAATCTATGTAATTATTAATTTTCAAGTGAAGCCAGTCTCTGAGGCTCAAGGTGAGGACCTTATGGTGGATGGTAGGCTCAGTATCAAGACAGGAAGACAGAGAGACGGGATGGGACCACCAGGTTTTGGTCACAATCTTTTCTCAAAGATTAACGACAAATACCTTAACGTCTTCTGAGATCAAGCCCACAACTGACCTACAGACACGCCACTAGCTTCACTCTTGAAGATTCCATCACCTTCTGATGCTGCCCCTCCTGGGGGGGGGGGGCGGGAACCAAGCTCCCAACACATGAATGCAGAGACAAACCACATCTAAACCACAGCCCCTCCCAAAGTAGACTTGAGCCTCACCCAACAGTGTTCTGACTGGCTCTTTATGCCTTAGTTAAACCTTTCTGGAGACCCCTACACAGGCATGGAGGTTACTCTCCTAGATGATACTAAATCCTGTCAAGTTGACAATTAAATTTACCAGTTATACACATGGATTTGGGGATTTTTGATTTCTAGTTTTATGAAGAATGTGATTAAAATGTTGATAGAGACTGAATTGGATGTAACGGTTGCTCCTGATAATATAGCATTTTTACAATATTTAGTCTGCTAATCCATGATCATAGAAGGTCCAGGAGTGCCACTTCAGTCTCTGTCAACCCCCATGAGCCCTGCTAAGCTGATTCTGTGGGCCAGGTTCTTTTGGTTTCCTCGAGGTCTCTGGCTCCTGCAAACCCCACCCCACCTCTGAGGGGTTCCCCTGGTTCTGTGCAGCATTTGACTGTTTCCATCAGTTGCTGGATGGCTGGCTCTGCTCTGAAGACAATTGGGCTAGGCACCAATCTATGAATATATCATTAGTAATCATTTCATTGAATCCCCACCCCCAGTCGTGTTTGGTTCTATCCTGGGACTCTGGGCTATAAAGCCTCTGGTTCCTAGCCATTTAGGAACATTAGTCATGGGCTTCCTCTCCTAGCATGGGCTCCCTCTCCTAAGATGGACCAGCCATTGGTTGGCCACTTCCACAAGTTGGTAACCATCATTACCCCAGCATATCTTGGAGACAGGAGGGATTGCAGGTTGAAGGTTTTGTGACTGGGTTGGTATCTCTGTCCCACTGCTGAAAGAAAGCCTTGCCTGGTTATAGAAGGTGTCTGTTGCGGGAGGTCCTTCCGCTCCTCCAGCCTATAGCCGCTGAGATACCCGCCCATTGGGGCGTGGTCTCTCTCCCTTTAAAAAAGCGGCCA
>NW_004949099.1:8502980-8512533 GCF_000317375.1 Microtus ochrogaster | reverse complement strand
TTCCTGGTTGTACAGAGGGCTGACGGTGATCTGTAAGTTTTTTCCCCTTTTAATAAATAGTACCCTATTAATCATAATTCCAAACTGCTGTGGCATCGTTTGTGACTTACGTCTACAGGTGTCTGCTTCCGGCTCTGTATCCCCCATGACTAGGAATCTCTGCTAGGGTCACTCTTAAAGATTCCAGGGAGTTTATACTGCACTAGGTTTTCACATCATCCCCAAATGCTCCCAAATTCCAGCTGTTCCTCCCAGTACTCTCTCCCTCCATCTGTCCCCCACCCCACCTGATTTCTCCTCTTCCCTCCCCTACCAAACCTAATCCATTCACAGAATCTATGCCCCCTTCCCAGGAAATTTATATGTCTCTCCTTGAACCCTTCATGTTACTTAGCCACTCTGGCTCTTTGGATTTCAGCATGGTTATCCTTTATTTTACAGCTAATATCAACTTATAAGTGAGTATAAAATTGTCTTTCTGGGTCTGAGTTGCCTCACTCAGGATAATTTTCTTTTTCTAGTTCCATTCATTTGCCTGCAAATTTCATGATGCCATTGTTTTTAAGAGCTGATTAATACGCCATTGTTTAAATGTATCACATTTTCTTTGTCCATTGTTTGATTGAGGGACATCTAGGTTGTTTCCAGTTTCTGGCTATTATGGATAAAGCCACCATGAACATAGTTGGGGTAGAATGAGTCATCCTTTGGGTATATGCCCAGGAGTGGTATAGCTGGGCCTTGAGGTAGATTGATTCCTGACTCTCTGAGGAACTACAATATTGATTTCCATAGTGGTTGTACAAGTTTCACTCCCACCAGCAATGGAGGAGTGTTCCCCTTGCTCCACATCCCTGCCAGCATGAGCTGTCATTTTTGTCATGAGCTTACATTTTTGACCTTAGCCATTCTGACAGGTGTAAGATGGAATCTCAGAGTTGTTTTGTTTACATTTCCCTGATGTCTAAGAATATTGAACATTTCTTTAAGGGTTTCTCAGTCATTTGAGATTCATCTGTTAAGAATTCTCTGTTTAGATCTGTACCCCACTTTAATGCATTATTTGCTTTGTTTATGTCTAGTTTCTTGGGTTCTTTATGTATGTTGGATATTAACCCTCTATAATATATGGGGTTGGTAAGAATATTTTCTCATTCTGTAGGCTACCATTTTGTCCTATTGACAGTGTCCTTTGCTTTACAGAAACATTTCAGTTTTATGAGGTCTCATTTATTGATTTCTTATCTTAATGTCTATGCTACTGGTGTTCTATTCAGGAAGAATAAGATTGTGCCAATACAGTCAAGACTATTCCCTACTCTCTTCTTTTAGACTCCATGTACCTGGTTGTGTTTGGAGGTCTTTGTTCCATTTGGACTTGAGTTTTGTGCAGGGTGATAGATATGGATCTATTTGCCTTTTTCTGTATGCTGACATCAGGTTAGACCAGCACCATCTGTTGAAGATGTTTTCTTTCTTCCATTGTGTCTTTCTAGCTCCTTTATCGAAAATTAGGTTTTCATAGGTATATGGATTCTGGGTCTGTGATTTGATTCCATTGATCAATATGTCTGACTTTATATCAATACCATGTCATTTTTATTACTATAACTTTGTAACACAACTTGAAATCAGGAATGGAGATAGCTCCAGAGGTTCTTTTATTGTATAGGATTGTTTTAGCTATCCTGTTTTTTTTATATAAAGTTGAATATTGTCTTTTCAAGGTCTGTACAGAATTGTATTGGAATTTTGGTGGGGATTGCATTGAATCTGTTGATTGTGTTTGGTAGGATAGCCATTTTTACTATTTTGCATGCCTCGTCACTACACTAATCTGTGAGCATGGGAGGTCTTTCCATCTTCTGATAGCCTCTTCAATTTCTTTCTTCAAAGATTTGATTTTTTAATCATACAAGTCTTTCAATTGCTTGAAATTAAACCAAGATATTTTATATTATTTGTGGCTATTGTGAAGGGTATTGATTCCCTAACTTCTTTCTCAGTCCATTTGTCATTTGTATATAGAAGGGCTACTGATTTTGAGAGGTTAATTTTATATCAGGCCACTTTGCTGAAGATGTGTATCAGCTGTAGGAATTCTCTGCTAGAATTTTTGGGGTCACTTATTTATACTATCAAATCACCTGTGGACAGTGATGCTTTGACTTCTTTCCTTCCAATTCCTATCCCTTTGATCTCCTTCAGTAGTTTTATTCCTCTAGCTAGAACTATATTAAATAGATACGGAGAGAGGGGTCAGCCTTGTCTTGTTTTTGATTTTAGTTGGTATTGCTTTGAGTTTCTCTCCATTTAATTTGATGTTGGCTCTAGGCTTGCTGTAAATTGTCTTTATTATGTTGATGTGTGCCACTTTTATCCCTAATCTCTCCAAGTTGTTTATCACACAGGGATGCTGGACTTTATCAAAGGCTTTTTCAGCATCTAATAGGGTGATCATGTGGTTCTTTTCTTTCAGTTTGTTTGCATGGTGGATTGCATTGACAGATTTTTTTGTATGTTGAACCCTCCCAACATTTCTGGAATGAATCCTACTTAATCAAAGAATACAGTCTTTTTGATGTGTTCTTGGATTCAGTTTGTGAGTATTTTACTAAGTATTTCTGCATCTATGTTCATGAAGGAAATTGTCCTGTAATTCTCTTTCTTTGTTGAATCATTGTGTGGTTTTGACTGTGTGGTTTGGGTGTTAGGTTGACTGTTGGCCTCATAAAACAAATTTGATGCTCTTTGTCATCTTTCCTCTGGCTAGGCAGCAGCTCTCACTGTGAAGGTTGAGCTGTGCTGTTTTAGTGGGTACAAAATCTACCCTGGACATGGGCGGCGCTATGTCAATGTTTTCCAGTTTCTTTTTCTTTTTTCTTTTCTTTTTTGAGACAGGGTTTCTCCCTAGCTTTGAAGCCTATCCTAGAACTATCTCTTGTAGACCAGGTTGGCCTGGTTTTCCAGTTTCTTAATGCAGAATATAAGACCACATCTGTAACATTGAGGGCCGGGCTTGTTGGGGTTTCTGTCCTGCCCTGTCCCCCAGCCATTTGGTCCCAGAGAAAAATTACACAGAGAGTCTACATTAGATTATAAACTGATTGGCCCAGTAGCTCAGGCTTCTTATTAGCTCTTGTAGCTTATATTAACCCATTATTCTTATCTATGTTAGCCACGTGGCTTGGTACCTTTCTCAGCTGGGTAGATTATATCTTGCTTCTTCGGTGGTTTGGGCAGGAATGGGAGGAATGGGCTTCCTCCTTTCCAGCATTCTCCTGTTCTCATCGCCCTGCCTCTACTTCCTGTCTGGTTGACCCGCCTATACTTCCTGCCTGGCTAATCAGTGTTTTATTAAAATACATGATTGAGAGAATACAGATAATTCTCCCACACCAAACATCCTTTCCAAAAAAAAATCCTCGGCAGATAAACTGGACTGTCCTCTACAGAAGAAAACACAAAAAAGTACAGTTGGAAAAAGTTGAAAAGGGAAAGAACCCTCCGCTCACTCAAATTCCAGTGGGCCATCACTGGTGCATCCCTTGCTGATGTAATGGCCAAGAGAAATCAGAAGCCAGAAGTTAGGAAAGTTCAGCTAAAGCAGACCATCAGGGCTGCCAAGGAAGCAGAAAAGGCTAAGCAGGAGTTCAAGAAAATAGCAATAGCTGCTGCCAAGGCCTCTGCAAAAGCAGCACCAGCAAAAGGCTGTGAAGCCTGTGAAGGTCTCTGCTCCCCCAGTTGGTGGAAAACACTAACCTGGTAGATCAGAGTTTTGAATAAAGACCTATTTCTAACTCTAAAACAAACAAACAAACAAATATGATAATGTTTCATGGTTTCTATTTTATGGAATAATTTGAGGAGATTTGGTATTAGCTCTTTTTTGAAAAGAAAGTTTTGTAGAATTCTGTACTAATACCATCTGGCCATAGGTTTTTTGTTTGTTTGATTTTTTTTGGTTGGGGGTTTTAATAACTGCTTCTATTACCTTAGGGGTTAGAGGTCTATTTAAATTGTTTATCTGATCTTGATTTGACTTTGGTAAGTGGTATCTATTGAGAAAATTATCCATTTCTTTTAATTTTCCAATTTTATAAGTTTTTAAAGTATGACCTAATGATTCTTTGGATTTCCTACTGTGGAAATCTGCTATTATAAATCCCCCCTTTTGTTTCCGATTTTGTTAATTTGGATATCCTTTCTGTGTCTTTCAGTTATTTATGTAAGGGTTTGTCTATCTTGTTGATTTTCTCAAAGAACCAACACTTTGTTTCATTGATCCTTTGTAGTGTTCTTTTTGTTTCTATTTTATTGATTTCAGTTCTCAGTTTGATAAATGCCTGCCATCTACTCCTCTTTGGTATGCTTGTTGCTTTTAATTCTAGAGCTTTTAGGTGTGATGCTAAGTTACTAGTATGAGATCTCTCCAGTTTGTTTATGTAGGCACTTAGTGCTACAAACTTGTTTCTTATCCCCATTTTCATTGTATCCTATAAATTTGGGTATGATAAGCATTCATTTTCACTGAATTCTAGAAAGTATTTAATTTCTTTTTTATTTCTTACTCAATCCAATAGTCACTAAATAGAGAGTTGTTCAGTGTCTATGAGTTTGTAAGCTTTTGTCTTAGCTAAGGTTTTGTTACTGTGAAGAGATACCATGACCATGGCACCTCTTATAAAGGAAAACATTTTACTGGGACTGGCTGGTTCACTCCACTATTTTCATGGTGGGAAGCATGGCAGCATGTAGTCATGGTTCTGGAGATGAAGCTGAGAGTTCTACATCTTGATCCATAGGCAGCAGAAAGAGATAGTGAGCCACTAGGCTTGACTTGAGTTCAATGACACTCTTCCTCCAGCAAGGCTACACTTCCTCTGACAAAACCACACTTCCAATAATGCCACTCCTCATGAGCCTATGGGAGCCATGTTCATTCAAACCATGACATTCCACTCTCTGGCCCCGTTAGGCTTATACCTATATCATAATGCAAAATACATTAAGTCCAACTACAAAAGTCCCCAAAGTCTATCAGTCTCAAGACTGTTTAAAAGTCCAAAGTCACATGCCTTTAATCTCAGAACTCAGGAGGCAGAGACAGGTGGATCTCTGTGAGTTCAAGACCAACCTGGTCTACAAGGTGAGTTCCGGAACAGCCAAGGCTACACAGAGAAACCCTGCCCCCCCCCAACAAAAAACAAAATAACAAAGTGAAAACTCTCTTCTGAGATCCATGTAATCTATTAACTGTAATCCCTTATAAAATTAAAATAAAAAACAGATTACATACTCCCCACATACAATGGCACAGGATATATATACCATTCTAAAATGGAGGAAATGAAGCATAGTGAGGAAACACTTGACAAGACAGAAAATTAGCTGGGTAAACTCCAAACTCTGCCTCTCCATGTCTGACGTCAAAATACTTTTTAGATCTCCAACTCCTTTCAGCTTTGTTAACTGCAACCCACTTCGTTCTTTTGGGCTGGTTTCACTCCTTCTTAGCAGCTCTCCTTGGCAGGTATACCTCAACTCTGGGATCTCCAAAATCTTGGGGTCTCCACGGCAAACCAGGCTTCACCTTCACAGCTTCACACAATGGCCTCTCTGGGTCTTCATGCAGAGACATCCTTGATACACACCTGGCCTCAGAGATTTTCCTTAGTTTTGGATGGAGATTCCATAACCTTTCTTCTCTTGTTGACTCTAAAGCCAGAACTATGAGGCCAAATCTGCCAAGTTCTTTCTTTCTGGGACTGGAATATGGCCTCCTTGTTCAATTATATCCTCACCAACCTTCCTTCACTTCCTAAGCTTGGCTGCCCTGAAACTTGATCTGTAGAAAAGGCTGGCCTCAAACTCAGAGATCCACCTGCCTCTGCCTTTGGAGTACTGAGATTAAAGGTATGTATCACCATACTCGCTAAGCTTTTCTTTAATTCCTTTTCACAATTTGGAAGTTTTGCTGGTGGGATCTTGCCCAGAGGTTACCACTCCCTTTATTCCATTTAATTTTCATTAATCTGTTTATATCCTTGAACATGGAACTTAGCTCTGTTAATAGAGACTGTTCTTTTGTTTCCTGGCTAACCAGAACCAAAATAAACACACAGAAACTATATTAATTGCAATATTGTATGGCCAATAGCTTAAGCATATTTCTAGCAAGCTTTCACATCTTAAATCAACCCATTTCTATTATTTTATATTTTACCCTGAGGCTTACGGTTTACCTGTAAGGTTCTGGGGCATCTGTTTCCTTCAGTAGTTTCATGGTGTCTCTCTGGTTCTGTCTACTTTCTCCCAGCAGTTAGTTTAGTTTTCCCACCTAGTTCTATTCTGCCCTGCCAAAGGCCAAATCAGCTTTATTCATTAGCCAATAAAAGCAACCCATATACAGAAGGACCTCCCATACCATAGCTCCATTATACTTCCTGGTTCCCCTTTTCTCCTCAAATTGTACAGTTTGCATTTTTCCCTTTTCAGTTTGCTCCTTTTTATTGGAGATCTGCATAAGAGTGAACACTAATAATCATATGACAAAGTCAATACCATGCTGTTTTGAGATTTCTTCAGCCAATGCCATTATTCTAAAACTCTTCAATTTATTTTCAAGCACTTTTTCAGACTAGGGCAAAAAGCAGTCACATTTTTACCTGAAATATCACAAGAACAGTTTCTAGGTTACAGAAAAATATTTTGTTCTGAAATGTCTTCAGCCAGACCCCCATACTTCAAATCACCCTCAGTACCACTGTCTTCCATGCTGCTACTAGTGTGACCCATCAAGCAGTGCTTAAAGCATTTGATGGCTTTCCTAACTGAAAGTCCCAAAGTCCTCTTTCCTCTAAACAAAAACATGGTCCAACCTATCACAGCAATTTTCGTGGATCAGCCTCGATGAAAATACATCTTGCCAGGATAGGGGCATGGAAATTTAGAAATATTAGGAAAGAATATGAAGACACATAAAAATAATAAGACAGAAACCATAGAATAATACTGGGAGGGCATTTTAGTGATTACTGAAAATCATGTGCTTTTTTTTTGTTTGTTTGTTTTGTTTTGTTTTTCGAGACAGGGTTTCTCTGTGGTTTTGGAGCCTGTCCTGGAACTAGCTCTTGTAGACCAGGCTGGTCCCGAACTCACAGAGATCCACCTGCCTCTGCCTCCCGAGTGCTGGGCTTAAAGGCGTGCTCCACCACTGCCCAGCTGCATTTGTTTTTTTATAGTTTTTATACCCAACATAAACAGGGATTGTGAGGGGTGGAGGTGGAGAGATGTAAAAAGATTTTATTAACATGATACAAAGGACAACTCAAACAATCAACTGCTTTAACCCTTTGAGACATCAAATCACTAGCATTTTGATGTTTAGGCAGTGGACCTGTTCTAGTGTACTATCCTGAAGGAGGCAGCCACTCCCCAGGTGACCTCATAGTTACAAAAGAAGGAGCATAAGTATGTTTGCATATCCTGACCACCAGTCAGAATGGCATGAAGCTATCTTAATGTCAAAAGAATCAAGTAATTGCATCCTGAGTTGAGACGTGTAACTATGCTTACCAAACATTTTGAGCAAACTCCAAACTCTCTGACCATCAAATAAGGTAAAAATGGACCCACGTTTGGGTCTTCACAAGCAATTCTCTATCAACGTCTCTGGTATCAACGTCTGTTTTAGTTGGGGTTTTATTGTTGTGAAGAGATACTATGACCATGGTAACTCTTATAAAGGAAAACATTCACTGGGGCTGGCTTATAGTTCAGAGGTTTAGTCCATTATCATCATGGTAGAAAGCATGGCGGCGTGTAGGTGGAACTGGTCCTGGAGAGGAACTGAGAGTTCTACATCTTCATCCACAGACAGCAGGAAGAAACAGTGAACCATTAGGTCTGGCTTGACTTCAAAGACACACTTCCTACTTCAACAAGGTCATGCTTACTCCAACAGGACATACCCCCACGGAGCTTTGGCTTTTAGAGTCTCCATTTTGTTAGTTAGTTGTTAGTTTTGTTAGGTCTGCCTTTACATGTTACTTGACCTTATTCCCTTGCGGCTTTTTTTTTAATAGGAAGGTGCTAAATTTTTTTTTATTTCTAAAAAACCCATTCACTATATTATGCTGTAGCTTCTCCAGATCCTATTTTTAAAATTGATTTTTATTGAGCTCTACATTTTTCCTTGCGGCTTTTAATATTCTTTCTTTGTTCTCTGGGTTTAGTGTTTTGATTATTATGTGGTGGTGGGACTTTCCTTTCTGGTTCAATCTAGTTGATGTTGTGCAAGCTGCAGCTTTCACTTGAGTTGAGGGCTGGAGTTCTGACCGCCAGGTCACGGCCTCTGGTTCAGCAGGGTGTTGCCTACTAGAACAGGGGTTTTGTCAGTGGGTGTGACCTCTGGTGGAGCAGGGGGCTTTGAACAGGGAAGTTGTGAATAGGTTTATGGTGATGAGGAGAGGAGGGACAGTTGGGAATAGACTGGGCAGTCACTGAGGGAGTGGGGGGTTTACCTGGGTTCTGCCCCTGCCCCCACATGGCCTCTGATGGAGCTGGGGGCAGGGTCTGACAGAATTCAACAGTGAGCTCTGCAGTCCTAGGCTTTTCTTAGTAGGGACACTGCTTCCATTTCATTGCTTGTTATGTATCTGCTGGAGTTGTTTTTATATTTTTAAATTTAAATTTGGTCGATCATATGTTTCTAATATTTTATCCATTTCTTGTACCCTCTGTACAGTTCATTAGCCCATTTTTTGATTGAATAATTTGTTTTCATATTGTTTATTTTTTAAGTTCCTGGTATATCCTAGACATCAATTCTCTGTTATATGTGTAGCTGACAAAGATTTATTTTATCCCTTTCTGTAGTCTGTCTCTTCACTTGATTAACTGTTTCCTTGGTTATACAGAACCTTTTTAATTTCATGAGATGTCTGTTGTCAGCTGCTAGCCTTAGGTCCTAGTTAGATTTAACTGACAGCTTGACACAGCTGAGAGTCACTTGAGAAGGGAGTCTCAATTAAGTGATTCCCCAAATCAGATTGACCTGTGGGCAAGTCTGTAGAACACTGTCTTGATTTTAATTGACGTAGGATGGCCCAGCATACTATGGGCTGCACCATCCCTAGCTGTGAGGTCCTGTAGAGGAGTGAGCTGAGCATAAGCATGCAGACACACCAGCACACAACCTTCCTCCAAGGTTTCTGCTTCAGATTCCTGCTTGAGTTCTCACCCTGACTCCTCTCAGTGACGGACTATAACCTGTATGTCAAAATAAACCCTTCACTTCCCTTAATCACTATTGGTCTGTAATACAAAGGGCATTTTTAAAAACTTTCTTCTTACTTATTCTTTGTGTCTTTTGCATTTTGCATCTCTATCTCATTCATTTCATATTGTGGAAGCTGTCATGTGACACAATGAGTTACACAGTAAACGCTTTTTTTTTTTTTTTGGTTTTTCTAGACAGGGTTTCTCTGTGGCTTTGGAGCCTGTCCTGGAACTAGCTCTGTAGACCAGGCTGGTCTCAAACTCAAAAGAT
>NW_004949099.1:8489363-8491713 GCF_000317375.1 Microtus ochrogaster | reverse complement strand
GCTTTTTTAAAGGGAGAGAGACCACGCCCCAATGGGCTGGTATCTCAGCGGCTATAGGCTGGAGGAGCGGAAGGACCTCCCGCAACAGTTCTGGGCCTGGGTAGTTGGTCAGCCCTCCAGATCCTCCTCACCTTCACCCTCAGGATGAGTTCTCCAGCACTGCCCTGGCTAGATCACCGCTAGCAGTGATGAGGAAGGGGAGGGGCCAACTATCCTGCTTTGTATCCTCAGGCTCCACTCTCCCTCATAGTTACCTTCAGGGCCAGCTCAGTGTCGCTCAGGTGAGGTTCAGCAAGGGACAGGAACAGATCTCACACTCTTATGACCTCAGGGGCATCTCTCCCACCTGCCACAGGCAGTGAGGGGGCAGGGGTGTGGTGGAAGGAGGTCATTTCTTCTCTACCCACACCAGATCCCCCATGCTCCAGTGACTAAATCAATATGTTCAATAATATGTTGCTTAGTCCCCATGCATTCATGTGTGTTCTGTAGTTTCTCTGGCTATTTGTTTGTAGTTTTATGCTACTGTGATAAGACAGAATAGTAGGGCTATTTCAGATTTTCTCTTCTTGCTAAGACCTGATTTCTGTTCTAATCTGTGGTCTATTCTAGAGAAGGCACCCTGGGCTTCTGTGAAGAATGTATTCTGCAGTGTTTGGATGATATGTTTTGTGTATGATACTTCTTCACTGAGAGAATGGCCTATCAGTTGGCAAGAGAATAGAAATCGCTCACTGTTACTGTGTTTTGGTCAATCTGTGACTTCACACCTAGCAGTATGTTATGAAATCTAATGCACCCATGTTGTGTGGATATAGGTTTAGGGTTGTCGGATCCCCTGGATGGTTTGATCTGCTAATCAGTATGTAGTGGTCTTCTTTATTTCTTCTTAATATTGTTTACTTGAAGTCTGTTTTGTCAGATATTAGAACAATGACACCCACCCATTCCCTAACTCTGCTTCCTTGGAATACCTCTTTTCATCCTTCACTCAAAGGTTGCATCTCTCTTAGAGTGAACCATGTTTCATGGACACAATAAATACATGATTCCTGTATTCTTTTCTAGTCTTTTCATCCATGTCTTTGACTGGAGAACTGAGACCATTAATATTCAGAGTTAGTATTGAAAGATGTCCAGATATTTCAGTGCTTGGTATTTTCCTATTCCTAGCTTAGCTATTATTCTAGCATGCTCTACTTTTCCTTGTGGCCTTGTGGATGTCTTTGCCTTTGTCCTAAATCTGAAGGATTTCTTCAACTACGTTCTGTAGAACTCGCTTATTGGTAATGGATTCCTTTAGTGTATTTCATTTTAATGGACTGTTTTTCTTTCTCCTTCAGTTATGATAGCTTTTCTGGGTATTGTGGTATGGGGAGGCAATTGTGTCTTTAAGAACTTGTAATACATTGTTCCAAACCTTCCTGGCTTCTTAAGTTTCTGTGGAGAACTCTATTATTCTGATGGCCCTGCCTTCGTATGTTTGTTTGATGTTTTTCTTAGAGACTTGATGTACTTCTTTGTTCTGTATATCCAGTGGTTTAAGTATAATATAATGAGATGATCTGCTTTCCTATCTTATCTGCCAGGTGTTCTAAATGCCTTCTACATCTGGATTAGCATCTTTTCTCTAATGTGGAGATACTTTCTACTATCGTTTTGTTGAAAATGCTTTCTATACCTTTGGAATAAAAGTATTATGTTTCTTTTATGTTCACAATTCTTCCATTTGGTCTTTTTATTGTATCTTATATGTCTTGGAAGTCTCACTTGCACCTTCTTATTAATTTATTTTTGTCCTTGTCCAGTTGCTCCGATTTCTCCACCATGTCTCTGAGCTCTGATAGTCTGTCTTTTCCTTGATCTGTTACAGCACTGAAGCTTTCCATCGTGCTCTGTATTTTACTGTTCTTTTTGTTTCCAGCATTTTCATTTGGTTTTCTTTAGTGTTTCTGTCTCTTTATGGTATTTCTTTCTTACTTTTTTGACTTTCTTACTTATTTCACCTGTCTATATCCTCTTGAGATTCATTCATCTTCTGAAATTTATTTGAACATATGCAAAATCATTCTTCTGACTTATTTGTCTGGGATTCCATCTAAGTCATTCTCAGTGGAAGCCATTGCTGTGGAATTAGAGCTTTTTGGAGGGCTTCATGTTGTCTGGCTTTTCATGTTACTGTGGATTGGTGTTGAGAATTGAATATCTGGAGAGAGTTAAAGCCTTCCTTTTTTGTTTAAACAGAAAAAGGGGAAGTGATGGAGGAAGGCCATTGGTTAATTAAATAAAGAAGCTGCTTGCCATGATAGGTTAGAACGTAGGGGGAGGAGTGAACGGAGCAGAATGCTGG
>NW_004949099.1:8451645-8489130 GCF_000317375.1 Microtus ochrogaster | reverse complement strand
CAAGCAGTGATTAAAAGAATACAGTGTCCGTGTAATTATTTCGGGTAAAGCTAGCCAGGGTGCGGCCGGGGTTCTGGGGATGCAACCTCGCCGCTCCTATTACTACAGTCATTGGTTAAATTTATTCATTTGTTTGCTTGTTTTAAATCACGCTAATTCTCTCAGGCAGTGTTTACTCTGTTCAAAAGATCCTTAACTTGTGGCTGTTACCTGTTGTCAGGTTTTGGGAGTGTATTAGTTTCTACTCTGCTGCTTTGACAAAATACCATGACAAAGCAACTTAAGGAAGAGGGAGTTTATTTTGGGGTGTCAGGATAAGGAAGCTGAGAAATCACATCTTCAGCTGCAAACACGAAGCCTAGAAATGGGGAAATGGCGAAACGAAGTGAGAAAAGGGTATAAACCTTTAAATATTCCACCCTACCTGCCAGTGATAAACTTCCTTCAGCAACACTGTACATCTTATAACTCCCCAATAATTCTATCAACTGGGAACTAAGTGTTAAAATTCCTAAACCTATAAGGGACATTTACCTTCAAGCCTCCACACCAGGTAATCTAGTTTCTGTCTTAAGATGGTGTCTAGATATGGCCCTCTGAATATAGTACAGTGACCCATTCAACAGAGGAATTGCTGCCTCCCCAAAGTGTGCAATCTAATTTGAGGCTTCTGTGGGCTGAGGGCTTGCCCTGAGCATAGGACACTCAGTGTCTTTGCTTTGGGGTTGCCTAGACGTCCTCACTAGTTATATGTCAACTGAACACAAGCTCAAGTCATCTAAGAGGAGAGAACTTCAATTAAGAAAATGTCTCCTTTAACTTCTACAAGTAGGTATTCTAAATAAACTTTTTAAAAGCAAAAAAAAAAAAAAAAGAAAGAAAGAAAGAAAAGAAAAAGAAAATGTCTCCCTAGGCATATCTCTATGAGTTCAAGGCCTGGTCTACAGAGCAAATTCCAGAACAGGCTCCAAGGCTACAGAGAAACCATGTCTCAAAAAACCAAAAACCAAACCAACAAAAAAAAAGTGTCCTCCAACTTTCTGAACAGAACACCAATAACACAGGCACTAAGAACAACAGTCAATAAATGGGACCTCATGAAACTGAAAAGCTTCTGTAAGGTGAAAGACACCATCAATAGGACAAAATGGCAACCTATCAAATCATGCTATGCTATGGTCCACAGATCCAGAGACATCGAATAACAAGAAGGGCTCATGGGTAGGGGTGGGGGTGAATGGCTCTCCCTGGGAAGGAGAAATAGAATAATTTTCATGCATGGATTGGGGCTGGATGGGGATGGGAATAGGAGAGATCAGGTTGGAGTGGAGGATGAAGGGAAAGAGAACTAGGAGAGATGACTCATATTGGGGAGCATTTTGGGGGTGAGGTAAATACCTAGTGCAATGTAAACTCCCAGAAATCTATGAGGGTGAACCTAGCAAAGACTTCTAGTAATGAGGGATATGGAGTCTCAACTGGGTGTCTTATGTAGTCAGGCAAGAATTCCAGTGGAGGGATTGGGATACCAACCCAGCCACAATTTTTTCTGTCTGCAAGACATTCTGGGCAAAGGTGGCATATAAATTGGGGGAGTGACCAATCAATGA
Organism: Microtus ochrogaster; assembly: GCF_000317375.1. NCBI lineage: Eukaryota > Metazoa > Chordata > Mammalia > Rodentia > Cricetidae > Microtus > Microtus ochrogaster. The sequence goes on along the minus strand of NW_004949099.1, from coordinate 8,487,520 downwards.
CAACTTAAGACCCATGCTATGACAGGGACACTATGCCTGACATTGCCTAGAAGTTCAGGAACGAGAGAGGCGACAAAAAAATAAGTCGGGGGGGGGGGCCCTGGAGAGATGGCTTAGTGTTTAAGAGCATTGCTTGCTCTTCCAAAGGTCCTGAGTTCAATTCCCGGCCACCACATGGTGGCTCACAACCATCTATAATGAGGTCTGGTGCCCTCTTCTGGCCTGCAGACATACACACAGACAGAATATTGTATACATAATAAATAAATGAATAAATAAACAAACAAACAAACAAATAAATACATAAATATTAAAAATAAGTCAATGAAATGATTCTTAATGATAGTCTGCTATACTCATAGACCAGAGCCTAGCATAATTCTCATCAGAGAGGCTTCATTTGGCAACTGAGGGGAGCAGATACAGAGGCCCACATCCAAACATTCAGCAGAGCTCAGGGAATTTTGTAGAACAGGGGAAGGAAGGATTGTAGGGGTCGGGGGGGGTCATGCATACCACAAGAAATAACTCAAATCAACTAACCTGGGCTCATAGGAGCTCACAGAGAGGAAGCCTATATGGGTTTGATCTAGGTTCACTTCATACATGCTATGGTTCTGTAACTTGGTGTTCTAGTAGGACTCCCAACAGTGGGAGAGGAGGCTGTAAGTTGATACGTCATGTTTGGTTGATATCCCAGGAAGGCCTGACCCAAGGAGTGGATCTGGGGGATGGGGTGGTATGGAGGAGGGGTTAGGAAGAGGTGGGTATAATATATGAGAGAAGAATAAATAAAAAGAAAAGAAAATGTCTTCATTAGATCAGGCTGTAGGTATGCCCATCGAACATTTTCTTAACTAGTGATTGATATAGGATGACCCAGCCCATGATGTAGGAAGATTATAATCACAGGTTCTATAAGAATGCAGGCTGAAAAGGCCATGGGGAGCAAGCCAGTAAGCAGCACCCCTCCATGGTCTTTGAATCAGCTCCTGCTTCCAGGTTTCTCCCCGGCTTGAGTTCCTGTCCTGACTTCCTTTGATGATGGACTGTGATATGAAAATGTCAGCCAAATAAACCCTTTCCTCCCCGACTTGTTTTTAGTCATGGTGTTTCATCACAGCAACAGTAACCCTAACTAAAACAAGTTGTTACCAGGAGTGGGGTGTTGCAGTGACAGATCTAACCATGTTGTTTTGGGGAAGACTGTCTAATTTTCAACTTTGGGCTAGAAAAGTCGTTGATTTGAGAACTCAGTGAACTATTCATAGGAGTTTGGAAGATTAAGAAGGTTGAGAGCAGTGAAGACAATGGAGGCCTGGCTTATTAAGTTTCAGAAGGAAGCAAAGACTCTACCAGGCCATTTGAGTTAAGAATCTGTGGTTCTAGTTAGCTGGGGCTGAAGAATTGGCTGTGATTAATAAGATACCAGAATCACTAACATGAAACCCTTGTGTTTCTGGGACAATGGATGCTGGTCAACTGGGTTTGAAGAATCAGCTGTGATTTCTAAGAAGAGACCAGCATCATTAAGGAGAAGTCTTCGAAGAAATACTTCCTCAGGGTCAGCACACAGATGCTGTGTTCCAGAAATAGCCAAGGTTGTTCCTCCTGTTGGCAGTCGAACTAGGTAGTGTAAGAGTCTCCCACGTGGTACTGGTTTTAAAGGCATGAAGAAATCACAGACAGCAACTGAGGCTTGGCACTGTGCCGCAGGGCTGGGGTTCCTGAAGAGCCCAGGAGAGGCTACTAGTGAAAGTGCAACCCATTTGTATCAAGAGACCCCAGCATTTCAGAGATGGCCACTAAGAAGAGGAGCAGGTGTGAAATGGAGCCAGGCAGAGCCTAGAAGACAAACTGTGTGTACTGCAGAGGGCAGAGCCAGAGAAGATCATCTGATTCCCAGATGATCGGCCACTGAGTTCTTTACACTTTTGGAGTTTGGGTTTGCTTTAAGATTGCAACTGCCCTGATTCTTCCCTCTTGAAGTCAGAAACATTTAACTTAATTTTGATTTTTACAGGAACTCACAGTTTGAGAGATTTCAACTTTTAAAAGAGACTTTGGATTTTAAAGAGATAATATTTTAAAGGGAACTGAACTTGAGTTTTTAAGGACTGTGGGACTTTTAAAGTTATTTATGTTTTTAATGTGAGATCTTGGGGATGATTGGGAAAGGAAAAGTTGTTAATGGTGATGTGTTTGTGTGTCAAGCTGACAGAGGGCCAATTGTGCTGGTTAGTTTTATGTCAACTTGGTACAAGCTAAAGTTATCTGAGAGGCGGGAACCTCAACAGAGAAAACGCCTCCATCAGATCAGGCTGTAGGCAGACCTGTAGGCATTTTCTTAATTTGTGATTGGTGTGAATGGAGCCAGCCTATTGTGGTCAGTGCCATCCTTGGGCTGGTGGTCCTGGGTTCTTTAAGAAAGCAGCCTGAGCAAGCCACAGAGAGCAAGCCAGTAAATAGCATCCTCCATGGCCTCTGCATCAGCTCCTGCATCCAGGTTCCTGACCCATTTGAGTTCCTGCCCTGACTTCTTTCAATGTTGGACCATGATGTGGAACTGTAAGCCGAATAAGCCTTTTCCTCCTCAAGTTGCTTTTGGTCGTGGCATTTCATCACAGCAACAGTCACCCTGAGACATTGGATTGTTGGATGAGGATTCTGCTTCTTTCCCCCGCCGCTCAAGCGGCATCATGAGGGATGTGTTCCACTTGACTCACTTCTCTTTGGGTTTTCACCTGTATTTTTTTTTCAGCATTTTCAGTTTTTCTACCTCTGTTTATTTTCACAACTCTTCCTCGTTCTCTTTGGAATAGAGCCTGTTCTCTCTTACACTGCCTATTCTTCTTAGCCGGACATCATAATTAATTCTGATTATCAAATGCATTAGATCTGGAACTGGCTAAGAGATACATCCTGGGAACAGTCTGGGAGGACATTTCAAGGAAGGATGAACTGACCGGAGATGACCCTCCCCCACAGTGGATGGCACCTTTCAGTGGCCCTTCAGCCATAAAGAGATTTGATAAAAAAGCAGCACTTGTCTGCCTGCTTCCTGCTGGTCATTGAGGCTCTCCTGTTGCTGCCATGGTTGCCGTCCCTCACGGCTGTCAGAATCCAGCTTGTTCCCCTTTCCCTTGTGGAGTGAAGACGAGCGACTACAGGAATTCTCCAGGCCTTCAGAGCTGTCCCTCTTCCTAGACTGAGCAGCCATGTGTTTGTTTTTTGACCTCTCTAGTGTACACACAGTCATTGTTGGACCATTCAGATCCTATTGGGCAATCTGGTGCAATAAATCCTTCTTTTAAAACATATAGCCAGCTATTCCACCATCCCCATTCTTCTAGAGAACCCTGGGTAGTCACTGAGTCACAGGAAAATGGTCTGTAGTCTGCCATCTTACTCAGAAGCTGTTGTGACACTTTCTGTAGAACACTGTCAGGAAAACCTCAAGGGGCTTGAAATTGAGGTGTGTGGGTGAGCTCCTGCTCCGTGCCATAGCTGAGTTTTCCATCTGAAGCTGTGTTACACGGGCACTCAAAGCAAACAGACAGAAAGATTGCTGTTAAAAAATGATAGGCTTCGGAACCACTCAGCTTCAAAAGGTTCCAAAGAGAGTCACAAAGCGTGACTGAATGGCTCGTTTGTCCTTTCTCCAATCCCAAATGAGCTACTTCACCTCCGATCATCCTTCCATACAGGGGCAACAGAAGGAAGAGTCAGGCTCCACATTTCTCCCTTTTTGAAAAATCAAAGAACTTCGTGGAATTTTTAGTTCTCTAGGTCAATATCAAAAAATTCCTGAAACCACAATCTAGCTGCATTATCTTACGTCATGTTGGCAATTTCTACACATTTATCATCTCGCCCATGAACTTGTTCGCTAGAATACAGAAATGTCTGTGTTGCAGGTAGAAGACTCCAGAAGGTGAGGGCACTTGCCTGCCTTCCTTATTACAGTTTTATTTCAGCATGTGAGAAACTGCTTGGACAACACAAAAGGCATGGTAGACATTAGGAAGATGTCTGCAATAAATTAATAATTAAGTTAACTAATTAATGGTTGGATGGATGGCTCTCCAGAACATATGTAGTGTCAATGCTATGAACAAGATTTAGTAACGGCCCCTTCCCAGCCTCAGTCCCTCCCTCTGCTTCTGGGGCTCTGAACAGTAGAAGGGGAAGGGTCATAGGTGATGGAGGAAGGTCATTGGTTAATTAAATAAAGAAACTGCTTGCCCTGATAGGTTAGAACATAGGTGGGTGGAGTAAACAGAACAGAATGCTGGGAGGAAGAGGAAGTGAGCTCAGAGACGCCATGCTCCCTTCTCCCGGGCAGACGCGATAGCTCTGCTCTCTGAGGCAGATGCATGAAGTTCAGACCCAGGATGGACGTAGGCTAGAATCTTTCCCAGTAAGACTGATGCTACACAGATTATTAGAGATGGGTTGATCGGGATATGAGAATTAGCCTGTAAGGGCTAGAGTTAATGGGCCAAGCAGTGTTTAAAAGAATACAGTGTCCGTGTAATTATTTTGAGGCATAAGCTAGCAGGCGGCCCGGGTGCTAGGGACGCAGCCCCGCTGCTCCAATTACAACACATAGGAATCCCTCCCGGCTTCTCCAGCATCTCTCATTGGACCCATTGTTTACTCATTTGTTAAGTGGAGATCCTCATTGTTTCCTGAAGTGTGTCTTAGGGGCTTAGAGACTGTTAGTGACTTGATATGAAGCCCCTGGCGTCCATGTGTTAGTTAGCATCTGGTCCCCAGCTACTAGTGCTGTTATTAAGGTGGTAGAAACTTGGAAAGCAGGCCTTAGCTGGAAGAAGTATGCCATGGTTACTTTTCTGTTGCTATGAAGAGACACCATGACCAAGGCAACTTATAAAAGAAAGTATTAAATTGTAGGCTTTATTGCCTATGACCGTCATAGTGGGGAAAATGGCAACAGGCAGGCATGGCACAAGAGATGGAGCTCAGAACTTACATTCTGATTCGTAGTTTGGAGAAAGAGAGAGAGAGAGAGAGAGAGAGAGAGAGAGAGAGAGAGAGAGAGGGAGAACTGAGAATGGCTTCTGTAACCTCAAAGCTTACCCTCAGAGACACACCCCTCCAAAAAGGTCACACCTCCTAATATGTACCAAATATTTTCACTATCTGGGGGCCAACCATTCAAATATATGAGCCTGTGGAGGTCATTCCTAGTCAAACAACCAGAAAATGGATACTTAGTGATGACCCTTCAGGGTTGGAAAGATGGCTCAGTGATGAAGAGCACTGCTTCTCTTCCCAATGTCCTGAGTTCTATTGCCTGCATTTCACACGGTGGCTCACAGCTACCTATAACTGTAGTCCCATGAAATCCAATGCCCTCTTCTGGTGTGCAGATGTATATGCAGACAAAACACCCATATCCATAAAATATATAACTAAATCTTTAAGAGGGCAGGCCTGAACAGATGGCTCAGCTGTTAAAGGCTAGGCTCACAACTAAATTTACAAGAGATGGTCCTTCTGCATATCTTGTCCTTGACCCCATTTTTGTGGCCCACTCTTCTTCCTGCCCACCATGAGGTAAAGTATCTCCTCCACGTGTGCCTGCTGCCATGATGCTGTGCCTCTCCACAAACCCCAAATCAATGGGTCCCTGCAGCACTATTAACTGAGCTCTCTGAAATAGTGGTCCCAAAGAAACCCTTCCTCTTCTAAACTGTTCTCTCTAGCACTTTTGTTACAATTACATAAAAGAAACTAATACAAGGGCTCTATAAACTTGAAGATGGATTCTTGGCAGCACAAATAGTAATAATGGCTGTGATGATTGAAGGGATCTAGCTGGCTCAAGCATGGTCAGCATGACTCTGGCAGGCCTTGCCTTTCTCCCCCGTCCCTCTGCAATGCTGAAAGCACTTAGATTTCACCCCTAAAGCGAATCACCAAGGTCCTATTCCCTTATTTGGCCACTTCCTCTTCCTGAGGCTGACTACCAAGGTCCAGGTATCAAAGTATTGAAGTCCAGCAATCAACAGCCTCCCTTTGGCTACCCTAATTAACATGCCCACTTAAAATTAAACACTGCATCCTAACACAGGATTTCCCCTTTTTTACCTTATAACCATTTTCCTACGGGCCACATCTGTCTCCTCTCTATCCAGAGGAAGTCCTTTGTTGTGTCCTCTGCCCCCAAGACAAATACCCCTTCCCCTTCTTCCTTGCTCCCTTCCCCTTCTCCCTTGTTGTATCTCCGATCTTTGTCTCCTTCTCCCTGCCCTTTGTTCCTCTGGGGTAAATAAATCTTTTTGTGTGTGTGCTGAGAACTTGGTCTTGGAGGTCCTGAGCCAAAACCAATCCCTTTTACTGATACCACTGATAATGATAATATAGTCCTCGTGTTCAAGGACGGGCTGAGGTGATCTGACCTCAGATAAGATCAAAGTCTAGGAATTAAAGAACACAGAATTAACTTCGGAAAGGAACAGGACAGAAGGAGAGGGGATGGAGGGAAGAGAAGAGGAGGGGAGGGGAAAAGGACAGGGAGAGCGGGGTTGAACAAACAAACTTGCTAATCTGAATGTGCCCAGTTTTCCTCTTGCACCCTGCCCCTTGAGATCTGGCTGCACTTCCAGACTTGATCATCACTTTTGATTCATATTAGCTAGGCTGGGCTTTGGTTTCTTGCAAACAAATGATCCCTGACTCAAAAGAAGGCATTCTCCAGACCTGCGGTCACTAACTTGAAGACATTTTTCTTTCCTTCCTTTGCTTGCTTCCTTGAGACATGCTTAATGAGTGGGCGAGGGCTCTGCTAACGGATTTCTGGTAGGGGACAGCTGTCAATCAAAGACACGAAGGAAAATGGTAAAGTAATTGTGGATCTCGTACCGCCTAGGATACGTGAAGAGTGAAGATAGCCGAATCAAAATGCCCAGCTCATGCCATGTGTGGTGGTGGCACATGCCGTTAATTCTGGCGCTTGGAATGCAGAGACATGTGGAGCTCTGTGAGCCTAAGGCCAGCAAAGACTACATAGTGGCCCCTTGTCTCAAAAAGACCAACAAACCCCTGAGATACCCAAGTCATAAACAGTATTAAAGAGAGTTCAGTCTATGTATATAGACGGAATTCATGCATTCTTTATCATAGAGCTGGATCTGCCCTTAGGCTCCACAAGATTGGCTTTAGACTGTCTCCATTTTCTAAGTACATTTACAGCTCTTGGCCTTCTGAGCCGGGGTTGAGGGACTGTCCAGAGCAAACAAAGCCAGGGATACACAGAGGCAGAACTTCAACCCTCTGCTGTGCCTCCAAAGGCCCACATCTTTTGTTTTTCTTCTCTTCCAAACTGTGGCCTTTTCCCAGGCGACAGGAAGTCCGGAAGAACCACAACAGGGCATAACCCTGCAGAAACCTGAAGCAGAAGGCATCCAGGCTGTGCTATTTTAAGGATCAGTTCTGCCGAAACAATGCCAGCAGCCAGGAGAACAGACTCCAGTCAGCTCTGCTGTAGCTGCTGCAAGGTGGGTCTATTTACAGCATCATCTCTGTCTCCTGCGGGCAGGTTTGGGGGATTGAGGGATGGCTGAAGTCAGTGAGGCCTGTGAGCGCTCCCTTGACTTTAGCACCCAGCTTTACACGCAGACCCTGCAGTGAACACAGATAGATCCAACACAGTGCGTCTGAGGGTGCCCCTCAGACCGGCTCCATAAATCTCTTCAGAGTTCACAATGACATTACGGGACTTGGCTAAACCGCATACTCCTGGGGGAATCTCATTTTCTTTCCAACTATCTCACATTACTGACAGAAAGGATAGAAATAACCTCCTCAGAGCTATAAAAACGAATGTCAATAAAAACCCCCAAAACTCCTTCAGCGCCTTGGAAACGGTAATCTTGTTTTCAGACCAGCCTTCCTCCGAGGAGACAAGATCAGAAACCAGCTGGGGTTTGCATTTGGCTTCCCAAGACCCACCACAGCGCAAAGCAAGGAGCAGCAAGGGCCTCAGCAGTGCAGCCCAAAATATCTCCCCGCCCACTGCCGGAGCCTGGAATCCCACCAGGAGATGTGTTCCTGGCTCAAGATGGTGCCTCTCCTGAGGCTATTTCTGGCCTTTACCTAGACTCAAACCTGAGCGTACAATCCCACTTCTAAGCCTGTGCCTTCGGAAACCCTATTTAGTAGAGTGTGTTCCGAGGAACATGGACAGCTCAAGACGTTTTATCAGAATGAACATTAGCAACCAGCTGGGTGCACAACCCAGTGTGAGGCTTGGGTTACCTACATTTTAAACAAGTATTCATGTTAGCTCTCAGATACACTAAAGTTTGAAATTCCTTGTTATGTTCGCCTACCAGCATTCCTGAATAAACTATAAATAAATGGTGGCTTTATGGGGACAGTGGGTATCAAGTATCATTTCTCACGTGCCATCCACCTTGGCTTTTGAGACAAGGTCTCTCATTGACCTGGAACTCACCAAGTAGTCTGGGCTGACTGGTCAGTGTTCCCCAGAGTGGGTGAGTCTGTCTCTACCTCCTTTGTAAGTGTGTGATACCACGCCCTTGCACGGTATTTTTACGCGGATTCTATTTTTTTTTTTTTTGAGACAGGGTTTCTCCATACCTTTTTTGGTTCCTGTCCTGAAACTAGCTCTTCTAGACCAGGCTGGCCTCGAACTCACAGAGATCTGCCTGCCTCTGCCTCCCTAGTACTGGGATTAAAGGCCTGTGCCACCACCGCCCGGCTCATGGGTTCTATTTTTACATGGAATTCTGGCCCTGCTGCTTGGACATTTTGTTCTGAGCAATATTTGGTTTAGAGTTTGTTCTTCACATTGTAAGACCTAGGATTCAGTAGTCACTCCCTTCCCTGTCTCTAAGCCAGGCCTAGAAATCTAGTACTTGGAAGGGATGAGGTAGAAAGATCACAACTTCAAGGTGAGTCTGGGCTATATAGATAGCAAGAGTCAGTAAAATAAGACAGGCACCTAGGTTCACACCTATAATTCAAGGGCTTGGGATGCCGAGCCAAGCATATTGCTACAAGTTCAAAGTCAACCTGGCCTTATGGGTCTATAGAGTGAGACTCTCTGCCTTTAAAAAAAAAACAAACAAAAAATAGACAATAAAGTTGATTCATTTTCCTCACATGACTCAAAAAGACTAACAGGATGGAACTGACACAGGGTAAGATCGAGGTTCAGATTTGTCTCTGTCCAGCTGCTCATCTTGAGTCCCTTTTCTCCCCTCAGTTGGCTTTCTCGGCAGTGACAAAATGGCTGCCTCTCCTTAGAGCAGTTATTGCTCCAGATGGTACTACCTGGCAGAAAAGAGGTTTTTGGTTCCCTCAGCATCAAGAGAATAAATCATCTCTTAACTAATTCGACCAGTGTAGGTTATGTGGGGTAAGGTGTTAAAGAACTCACTGTTTTGTTTTGGTTTGGGCTTTCGGTTTGGTTTTTGTTGTTGTTTTGTTTGTTCAAACAGACTCTCTTTATTTAGCCCTAGCTGTCCTGGAACTCGCTCTGTAGACCAGGCTGGCCTCAAACTCACAGAGATCTGCCTGCCTCTGCCTCCCAAGTGTTGTGATTAAAGGCATGTGCCATTGACGCCCTGCCCAGGAACTAACTTTTAAATTAAGTTTAGACCAGTATCTTGTTATGTTGCCCAATCCAGCCTCCAGTTCATGAGTTCCAGTTCTCTTTGGCTTCATGGGAGGTGGGGACTGTAGGCACTAGGCTGTATAGCCATTCCATTAGGCTGAAGGAAGCCATGCCGAGCTGGGCTTTCTGTTACTTGTAGCCAGAAGCATCTGGTTGGCTGTATCACCCTAAGCTAATATACTCCTGTAACTACATTATTTTGTTTAGATGGCCGGAGTTCAAACTATGGCCCTCACTCCAGCAGCCTCAGCAGCACAGTGGAGCTTATGACAAATGCAGCCATTCGAGCTCTTTGCCAGGTGTACTAAATCTGAAGCTGTGCTGTCATGATACGCTCACGTGACCGGCATCAACGTTCAATTTTAGAAGCACAGCGCAGTGTGTCGACAGTGACAATAAGCCACAGGTAAACGTGGTAGTTCAGCTTCTTCTGATTGGACCAGATGCCTGCTGTATTCTTGGTTGCTTCTCAGCTTCATGTGTGTGGGCATTCGCCCTTTCATTGTTTCATCAAATAAATAGATTTTTAGCTCTACGTTTGTAACTAAATGAAATTTATTTTTAATGAGCAAAGCCAAAAGGAGGGAGTCTCTGCCCTTAATGAGGCCACTGACTGCTTGAGAACACGCAATCATATAAACCAAGATTGGGTTTTCAGGCATGTCCAGCCCTTTGACCCTGTAACACAGCATGATCATCTACCAGCTTCAGGCTTGAGAATGGCTTAATCAGGTTCCAAAATTTTGCAAATCAATCATGCTATAAGCAGGCTTCTGATTTTGTATTGGGCCACATTCACAGCCTTCTTGGGACCCAAGTGGCCCACGGGCAGCAGCTAGGACACACCTGAAAGTGAATTCCTGATCGGCACATGGAACCATGGAGAGATGTTCTTCAGACGATTGGTCTCGTGTGCCCTGGGAAGACCAGCAGAGCCTCAATGAAGGTTGGGGCAGGTGACAGGCAGAAGGTCCAGCAGTGGGAAGTGTGGGTACAAAGCCTCTAGACAGAGAGTAGCAGGGCCAACTCCTTGAGTCTCCAGGACAGAGTGTGGAAGGCATGGAGGGGGGTTCAGCATGGAGAGGCAAGGGATAGGCAATAGAGCTCTCAAAACCCCATGTCAAATGGGACAGAGGCGTAACTCGTGCAAGTTCAAGGCCTTGGATTCAATTTCCAGCCTAAAGGAAATCAAAGAAATGTGTGTGGGTAGCTTGTGTGTGAGTCCTAAACTAGCAGAAAGCGATGCATTTAAACATGCCACTGCCATGACCGCTGCCCGTGACACGGCCTCAACCCGTCTCCTAACACCCTCTGCTCTGTTTTCTCTCTTCTTACTTGTCCCTGAGCCAAGTAGCCCTGCATGGCTTCACATGTTCACACTCCACTTGCTATTTGGGGCTGGCAGGCAGAATGGGGCAGTCTGCTCACATTATTTCTTTGCTCTGAGTGTTGAGACAACAGGAATTAGAGACGTATGACATCACCACCACATGGCTCAGTGCTCCACACTGTACCCTGGCTCAAAGAGACACAAGAAACACACACTGGATAATAACCCAGGCTCTTTCGCTTCAGTGAGGTACAGTTACCTGGTCTGTAAAATCAGATGCTGGCGGTATATTTTATAGGGCTGTACTAGTGAAGAGACTGTAAGTACATGACACAGCACTAGGCACAAGCAACATAGTCCCCATGCTGTATATGTACACGTATGCTATATTATATATATATAGCATACACACATGTACACGTATACACACACTCTCAAAAGGGATCTCTCTCTCTGTCACACACACACAGTCACACACACACACACACACACACACACACACACACACACAAAGCAGCAGTTTCTCACCACCAGCTCCTGTAATCTAAAACAAAGACTCTGAAACATTGTCTACATAGCTGCGCACACGGTGCTCATACTTGTAACCCCAGTTCTCAAAAGGAATTTAAAGACAGCCTGGAGTACAGAGGGAGACCCTATTGCAAAAACAAACAAACGAACAAACAAAAAGAATCATTTAGGTGGCCCATGCACTTATCTGTGAATGTGGGAAACACAGTCTTGGCATGCCCCACATTTGGTCATAGAATAGACTCGGTGTTGACTGAGAATCAGTTCCTGGGTTCTTCCCTCGACCCAGGCATACACACGTCATGTATGTATACCCAGGCTGTATGTGTTTCTTCAATAGTAAAGGAGGAAATCAGAAGTGCCATGGGGGTTTGGAGACTGCTATTTGGTCTGGCACAACTCAAGCTTGTGCCCATTTCTCCACTGTGGGAATTATTCTAACTATATACTGGTCCAGTTGATGTCTCATTGCATGATTATTTTATGAGCTTTTGCAGGTGAGTAGAGATTTTTCCTGCTTGACAACTTAATCCCCCAGGGCCATCCACCAAATCTCTCTGCTTACTCGCAGAACAACAACAAAGTAGCGTTTGTCTCCACATTTATCTTAGGAAGAGATGAAAACAGTATTGATGGGAGTTCATTGAATGGTTGCTGCCAGGCCCTTGTCCTCCACACTGGAGGCTGGGAATCAGGACCTTTTCAGATTCAAGTGTGAAGAATAGATTTCAAAATAATATGCACAGAGATCACTGAGGTATAAAGCTGATGTGCACAGGCCATGTGCTAGCTTCAGGTAGATGCAGGGTCCAGTTGCATCGTCTGGAATCGACTCTCTTTGTCTTTCCATCTTCTCTTCCTCCATAGCATTGGCCTCTACCAACTGGTTCTCTACACAGTGAAAAAGGTCACTACTTAGACTCAAGATCTTGAGTCCAGAAGTCTCTAGGAAACATCTCCAAATGGCTCAATAGGTCACACACCTGCCTATTCTTACATCCAGGGCCACAGGGCATGCTGACTAGCCAGGCTCAATCACATGCTCATCCCATGGGAGAGGAAACAGTCACTGCTGATTCTGTCATACAGATCTGAGGATGTAAAGTCCTTTAGACCAAGAAAAGAGATGGCCCTCCTATTTAACAATACTTAAACTATGGTCGACCTCCAGTGCTCTCCTGTTAATCATCTCCATTGGATACAGAATTTATTTCAGTTCTATGAAGAACTAAGAAAAGAAAATAAAGGACAATAAGATTCTTTTATTTTTTAAATTGTGAAGTCATAGAAGAGTTACAGTCTGCATCAGATAAACATCTTTATAGCATGGCTGGCGAGATGCTCCATCTGTCTGCCCATCATCCTCTTTGCTCCCTGGCCTGCTCTACAGCCTGAGGTGACTCTCGGTGATGCCTAGCCTGGATTCTATGGGGTTCAGATCAGGTAACGAAAGCAAGTCCATGGGAACTGATCTCTGTAACTAACTCCTGGCCTCAGTTCTGGCTTTGCCATAGTCTTGCTGGCCTCAGGCTCTATCCTTTATCTTTTACCTTTATGTTTAGTGAGAGCAGCTTCCCATTTGCCATTCCTTGAGTGATATATCACATCCTGTTTGCCCATCAGCTCTGATGGACTCTTCCACAAAACCATTGCGCTCACTTCAAAGCTCTAGAGTGTGCATGCCATCTGTCTCCCAACAGCTAAGATCTTAACCCACGGTGTTAACCTGGGTTAGTTTTCTCTTTTTCCCTCTTTATCTTACAAATAATGTGTATCAGTACAGAAAAATATGACCCTAAAAAGGAATAGCATGGACTGGGAATGGAGTTCTTGGTAGAACGTTTCCCGGGGTCTGATCCCAATGGGCATATAAACTAGGCGTGGTGGCACACAGTTGCTGTCCCAGAACTTGATGGAGGAGGCAGGAGGATCAAAAGCTCAAGGTCATCATTGTTAGCTACATATTGAGTTTGAGACTAGCCTGGGCTAATGCCACTTTGTTTCAAAAAAAAAAAAAAGACAGAAATATATTAACCCCCATATGATGTAACATTTTGATATATACCATTACAAATTTTATTCTTTGTTTATAAATACACACAGTTTAGGTTTTTTTTTTTTTAAAGACAGGGTTTCTCTGTAGCTTTGGAGTCTATCCTGGAACTAACTCTTGTAGACCAGGCTGCCTCGAACTCACAGAGATCCACCTGCCTCTGCCTCCCAAGGGATGGGCTTAAAGGCGTGCGCCACCTCCACCTGGCTACAGTTTAGATTTTTGAAGATAGAGTTAGAATTGTCATCACTAGCTTTTTAAGTTGGAAGCTGTCTTTTTGTTGTGGGCAGTAATAGGAAGCTAATATTTTCAAAGCCAACTCAGAGAAATCTTTGTACAATTCTGCTATAAGTGTGACCGCTTTTTTTCAAAACAATGACAAAATCATCAGTTTTAGAGATCTCTCACAAACAAATGACCAAACTTTCAAGCCAAGAAAAGTAGATGCAGGGAATGCTGTGGAATTTAATGGGCTTTCAGTGAACTTTGGCTTCCACGGCAGAGAAGGAAAGCGCAAACAGCAGTGAGAACATTGGCTAATGCCTCCTTCCACCCATAGGCCTATCGCTAGCTCTAGCAGGAGAGACGGTGTTTTCCCTCAGTACTTCATTCTGAAAGAATTAAACATGTTTCTAAGTCCTGGTGGGTATTTTAAGAAGAGGAAGGCGATGTATTGTGCAGGCTGAGTGAATGCCGGTTCCGCGATGGCTGCCATCATAGCCAAGGCACACGGGTCCATGGACAACTACCCTTCACTTGACTGAATCCACTCACAGATACTGCTCACGCTGACTGGTAGTTCACAAGTGCAATGAGTATGAAGGCCACCGAGAAACAGATATGACCCTGAAAGACCACGTGGGTGGCGTAGTCATTTAGAATGATCTAAAACAACCAAGTATTTACCTACCAAGAACCGGGAAAGCCTCATGCAAGCTGTCCTGGTTTGAGTGTGAACTGGCCCCTCAAAACGCTCACACAACACAAAGCACAGTGGTACTCAACACGAAGCACAGTGGTACACAACCTCTACTCTTGATATTGGAGAGGTGAGGACAGATGAATCTCTGTGAGTGCTAGGCTGGTCCACCCAGCAAGGTCCAAGATAGCCAGGGCTATGTCATAAAACTCTGTCTCAAACAACAACAAAACAAAAAGACTTACATGTTGAAGGGTTGATTCCTAATGCAGCAGTGTGGAAAGCCAGGACATATGTGGAAGGCACACACCGGAAGTGTGTGGATACACAAGCGTGCGAAGGCCTGAGGTCTTTCTCAATAGCTCTCCATCTTTTTGAGCCAGAGTCTCTCACCGAACCTGGACCTCACCTATTTACCTGGAATCACTGCCACCAAGTTCCAGTGATCCTCCCATCTCCTTCTGGGATTATAAGCATATGTTCTTGTGCCCCAGGTTTTTTTTTTTAAATGGGGTTCTAGGGAATTTGAATTCACGCCCTCACACTTACACTAAAAGTAATTTACTGTGCCATATCTCCAGCCCCAGAAAGGAGACTTTTGGAGAGTGATTGGATCATGAGGGCTCTTCTTCCTATAGGCCAATCCATTAATGGATTCATGGATTTATAATTTGCTAGCATTATTGGGAGGTAGTATGGGATGTTGTTGGAGGTACTGGATCACTGGAGATATGCCTCTGGAAGCAATGTCTTCTCCTCAAACCCTGTCTTTACCTACTTCTTACCACAGCAGGGGGTAGTGACAAAAAACAATAACATAGGACTCTATTTGGAGACCCTGTGATTAGAGGGAGTCCACTTTAAATCATTTAATGAGAAGGCATTGGAGGGCAAGTCTGGTACCAGAAGCTTCAGTAAATTGAGCTCAATAAAGTATATAAAAATCATTGCAGTTGGGAGGGAAAAGTGATGAGGGGTATAAGGAGGAACTGGAGGGGAGGAAGTGGGGAAGAATTTGATCAAAATACATTATCCTTATATATGAAATTTTCAAGTAATAACTGTAAAAGAAAGAAAAAATTGCTATGGTTTAAAAGGTCATAGCTGACTCTTGGGTGAGGGCTGGCCGTCCACTGTGGGGTGCCTTACTGCCTTTCCCAGCCCTTTTCCTCTAGGTGCCCCCTCCACGTTCTGAACTGGATGGAAGCATTTATTCCGTTGGCCTGAATACTGTAGCTAGTAATAATGGGCTAACCCTGGGGTTCTGTTACCTTGCTGGCTTTCAGAACTACGGCCATGATTAAGAAGGGTTGTTGGGGAACATTCATATTCACCCTTAGAGGCGAAATGATTGGACCCAGACAATATTCCCGGGCCATTATTCAGTGAGCAGCTCTGCCCCGCCATGCCCTTGCTAGCCCGCCTCTGGCTTGCCTTGGGCTTTAAAGTAATGACTATGGGGTGAGACCTCTTGAATCCAAATAAATTTAATCTCTTTTAAGTTTGCTTTTGCAGGGTATTTTTTCTTCCAAATAAAGACTGTCTAACCTGGAAGCACTGGGAGAGTTCATGCATTCTGGTGTTGCCACTGCCCTCCTGTCAGCCAGGCTCGCTGCTCCTCTCAGTACCATTTCTTGCTCTGCTTAGGGAAGTGATGGAAAGTGTGGATTTTTCTCCTTTTGCTTATAGTCTCTGGTCTTGTGGATTCAATTTTCTCAAGCACTGGCATTGATTTTACAGTCACTCCTGTGGGATTTCTTCTGGCGGCCCTCATTTCTCTGGCTCAGCCACCATCTTCCCAGGGCTCTGGAAGCATAGACTGTGATGGAGGCCCGGCTTCTCTCACCTGGGTTTCTGCAGTTTCAAAAAGAACTGTCAGAGCAGACGGGCACTTGATCCTTCCACCTATATGGTCCTTGTAAACATTGGCTAGAGACAGCCTCTCATTTTTTTTTCAATTCCCAGAACCTTATGATTATTAGAGTTTTAAAAGGGCCTAAGAGACGCCCTGCCAGTCAGCAGCAATTGCGATGTAGGTCTACTCCAGCTCAGAGACACCTGGGCTGTCTGAGTAGCACACTGATCCTTCTGCATTCTGAGCCTCTTTTCAGTCCCCTTTGGACCCAGGGTGGCACTTTCCCAAACACGCATCCTCTGAAGATCCAACTTGGCAGGCTTTGGATGAGGGTGTCACGATGGAGTGTTTCTTAATACTTCCTTGATGAGGGAGTCCCCTCTGTGTGCTGTGATACCATTAATAAATAAGGAAACTGCTTCAGACCTAGAGCAAGGCAGAACTTAGGTAGTCAGGGAAAGCTAGGCTGAATGCTGGAAGAGAGGCAGAGTCAGAGAGACACCATAGAGTTGCCACCATGCTGAAACTTTGTTAGTAGGCCATGACCTCATGGTGATACACAGATTCATAGAAATGGGTTAAATTAATATGTAAGAGTTAGCCAATAAAAAGCTAGAGCTAATGGGCCAAGCAGTGATTTGATTAATACAGTTTCTGTGTGATTATTTCAGGTCTAAGCTAGCCGGGCAGCCGGGAAGAACAAGTGGCCTCCCATTACACTTCCTGGCTCAGATCACATTCTACACCCCACATCTACCCATCCCACCATTCACAATGCTGACAAATTGTGTGTTCTCTTACAGCAGAATAAATTAGGCAGAATCTAGGACATGTTTGGGGAACACCAGTGTGCTGTGTCTTCCTCCTTAAGAACCATGGGCTTGATGCTACCAAGATGGGCTTTCGCTGGCTTCATGCCCAAGAAGGCTCTAATTTTGCTTAGAGATGTCAAACCTTGGGTTTCTTCTTCAAGAAGCCTGGTGTTAGAAGTCCCATCTAGACATAGACTAGAGATAACCAAGCCCAGCCCAGCCCAGCCCTCGATTATTGCTTAACTCCATCAGGGACACATGGAGCCACTTTACTTTACAACCTCTTCCTGCTTGGATACACTGCCCCCGGGTCATGATATAGCTGACTCCTTTTTCTGACTAGGGGGTCAGCTTGAACAGGTGAGAAGTCGTTCCCAACTTTCAAGACTAGCTTTCTGTATTAGTCAGGGTTCTCTAGAGTAACCAGACTGGCAGATTGGATGGATGGTAAAATACACTGTGCATTGAAATGGGGACTTAGAAGACTGGTCTGTCTAATAGGGTCTGGGTAGTCCAACAATGGTTATTTGCAAGCTAGAAAATCTAGGAATCCATATTTGCTCAGTCCACAGACCTGGTTGTCTTAGCAGATCCACTATGACACAGGAAAGCCACTGGCCTTCCGTCTACATTGGAAGGCTAAGAAGCTGAGTAGGGATGACAGGGAAGGATGGTGTCAGTGACCATGGGATAGATGTACTCACCAGCAAGAAGCAAAGGCAGAACAGCACTGGGCCCCTTTGTGCCTGGGATGCCACCAGACGATGCTGCCAACTAGGGGGTAGATCTTCTGCCCTCAGTTCACCCTCCCTGGACAGATCCTTAAATGTCCAAATCCTTAAGATCTACTTAAACAAAAGGGGGAGGTGTTGTGGGAGCTCCTTCTGCTCTTTCAGCCAATAGCTGCTGAGATACCAGCCCATTGGGGCGTGGTCTCTCTCCCTTTAAAAAAGCAGCTGTTGGCTGAAGGAGCTCCCACAACACTTAAAGACTCATTCAGGTGCATCTCTTAGTCGATTCCAGACCAAGTTGACAATTGAGGCTAACCATCACAGTCCCTATGTCATCTGTTGTTATCACATTCCTCTATTTTGTGTACCTGTGGTCGCGTGGCCTCTGAAATTATTGCATTTCTTTTCTCACATGTGTGCTTATAGATCCTTGTACTTAGATAAGCCCTCTACTTTGTTTAATGTTCTACTGTTTCCAGCTATACATAATCATTTTTAATAATGGGTCTGCATTTTCATTTTATGATGTAAATTATGTGCCTTTCCTATTTATGACTTATTGTGGTTTTTCTTGCTCTTAGACTAAAAACTCTAGGCTGGAGAGATGACTCAGTGATAAAGAGCATTTTGTGCTCTTGCAGAAGACAGAGGTTCAGTTCCCAGCACCCGCAACCATCCATAAATCCGATTCTTGGGGATCTTCTGCCTCCTTCTGACCTCTGCAGACACCAGGGACACACAGGCTACACATACATTACATCATAAGCAGTGTCAACTTAGCAGGATCTAGAATTACCTAGGACACAAACCTCTGGCCACATCTGAAGAAGTTTCTAGATTAAGTTGATAGAACTCAGAAGACCCACCCTAGACAAGGGTGGAACCATTCCCTGTGTAGGGGACCTGGACTATATATAAATGAAAAAGCAAACTGACCACTAATATCAATCTGTTTCTTGACTGTGGTTGTAACGTGACCTGCTCCAGACTCCTGCCAATGTAGTCTCTTCTACTCGATGTACTGTACCCTGAACCCTCTTCTCTACCATAGACTCTACCCTGAACCCTCTTCTCCATGGACTGTACCCTGAACCCTCTTCTCCACCATAGACTGTACCCTGAACCCTCTTCTCCATGACGAACTGTACCCTGAACCCTCTTTTCCACGATGGACTGTACCCTGAACCCTCTTCTCCATGATGGACTGTACCCTGAACCCTCTTCTCCATGATGGACTGTACCCTGAACCCTCTTCTCCACGATGAACCGACTGTACCTTAAGGAGGAAAATAAGCTCCTGCCTTAAGCTGTTTTTGTTGCTCATTCATCTGTGTGGAGAATGGGCACTTAGTGCTGAGGATTTTATTATCTTCTCCAGAGGAGGATCAGAAAATTGGCTTATGGCCTACTTCAGATGACAGGGGTGGGATCTTCCTCACCTTTGCAAGGGGTGACATGTCCTGAGCCCTGTTAGAATGAAGAACTGATGCATGCTTCTGCATAACTGAGACTTGAAAACACAGTGCTAAGGAGAAAAGAAAAAAGATTACACATTGGATGTTTCTGTTCACCAGAAATGTCAATGGTGGGGAGATCTGTAAAGACAGAGCACAGAGTCCTAATTCCCAGTAGCCAGGAGTGGGAGGTAGAGCATACTTGTTTTCTTTGTTTGTTTGTTTGTTTGTTTTTAAAAAAGCTATCTTTTTTTTTCATTTTACATACCAATCCCAGTTCCCATTTCCTCCCTTCCCATTCCCTCCACCTAAAACCCTCTCTATCCACACCTCAGAGAAGGTAAAGCACATTGCTTTGAGGAAGGTCCCAAGGGCCTCCCTACTGTATCTAGGCTGAGCAAGTTATCTATCTAAAGAGAATGGGTTCCCAAAACAGCCAGTACTAACAGTAGGGATAAATCCTGGTGCCACTGCCAGTGGCCCCGTAGTCTACCCAAGCCATACAACTGTCACCCACATCCAGAGGGTCTAGCTTGGTCTTATGCTGGCTCCTTCCCTGTCCAGCTAGAGTTGGTGAGCTCCCATTAGCTCAGGTAAACTGTTTCAGTGGGTGTACCCATCATGGTCTTGCCTCTTTGCTCAGACTGTCACTCTCTCACTCTTCAACTAGACTTTGGGAACTCAGTCCAGTGTAGAGCGTACTTGTAATTTTAACATTTAGGAGGCAGAAGCAGGATGATCAGAGAGTTCAAGGTTAGCCTGAGCTACACAGTGAGACTCTTTCAAGAAAAAAAAGGATGGGAAAGAGAGAGGAGGGAGCAAGAGGAAAGCATTATTGTTTAATGATAATGAAGTTTAAAATCTGTTGGGTTGTTATGGTAAGCACAGCATAGTGACTATACTAGATGCCACTGAATTGCTTGTTTTGAGATGGTTAGTTTTAATTAACCAATAGTTTTATGTTTTATTTGTTTGTGTTTTTTTTTTTTTTGAGACACATTTTCTCTGTGTAACAGTCCTGGTTGTCCTAGAACTCACTTTGTAGACCAGGCTGGCCTCAAACTTACTAAAATCCATCTGTGTCGGCCTCCTGAGTGCTGAGTTTAAGAGTGTGTGCCACCAATGCCCAGCTAGTTTTATGTTTTACAAGAATTAATTTTTAGTTATGTGAAAATCATGTCAGCTTTTAAAAGGACACTGGAAAATGGCACGAGTGTTTGTCGCTCAGGCACTCCTTTCCAGGATGTTGGAGCACTGTTGGTTAGCCAAGGGCCTCTGTGACTCACGTCTAGACTTTTGCATTCTGAATGAACAAAACACATCTACTAGACCTCGCAAGATGGCTCAGAGGGTTAAAGCACTTGCTGCCAAGCCTTCTGCCTGAGTTCAGTCCCCGGGATTCTCATGGAGGAAGGAGAGAATCGACTCCAGCAAGCAGTCCTCTGACCTCCACAAGTGCTGCAGCATATACCCACCCACCCCCCAACAAACAAAGCTTAAAAGAACACATTCGCACCGTTCAAATATCTCCTCCACCAAGATGACACGGGCCATTTCATTGTCATGTCAAGTTCAGCACTAATTATCTTTTTCTCCTTCCTTCCTTCCTTCCTTCCTTCCTTCCTTCCTTCCTTCCTTCCTTCCTTCCTCCTTCCTTCCTTCCTCCTTTCCTCCCTCCCTCCCTTCCTTCTTCCTTCCTATCTCCCCCCCTTTTTTTGCGACTAAGACAGAGCTCAGACACAATAGCAGGAGTCATATAGTGGGAAAGGACTCTTTAGGGAAGAGTCCGGAACCCCAAAATGTTAGGAGAAGCAAGTTTAGAACTGAGAAAGAAAAAGAGAAGAGACCACTTTTCTCATAACTCAGAGAAGCAGACAAACTCACAGAGCTGCACGGCCACGTTCTGTAAACACTGTGCTGAGGACAGAATCTGGGAAGGAAAAGTTATCTCGTTAAAAGGATAGTCATTCTGCCTGTCCCTTTCCCGTGGCTCGAGAACCCATTTTCTAGGGGCAGTCTCTGCTTCTCAAGGGGTAGTCCCAGGGTTAGATGGTTGAGCTACCCAACGGGACTATCAAGCCTTTATGAAGATCAGAGATTCTAGTCTCTTGACCAGAAGGAATTTCCCCTTAATGGGTCTTCACTGATATTCTAAGAAAAGACTTAGCAGTCTTGCAGAC
Source organism: Microtus ochrogaster (assembly GCF_000317375.1). NCBI lineage: Eukaryota > Metazoa > Chordata > Mammalia > Rodentia > Cricetidae > Microtus > Microtus ochrogaster. The sequence goes on along the minus strand of NW_004949099.1, from coordinate 8,465,985 downwards.
TAACCATCTTAGCAGGGTTCCCCGAGAGCAGTGCTTCTCAACCTTACAAATACTGGGAACCCTTAATACAGGCCCTCATGTTGTGGTGACCCCCAACCATAAAAATTACTTCATTGCTACTTCATAACTGTAACTTTGCTACTGTAATGAATAGTAAAGTAAATATCTGATATGCAGGATATTCGAGATGCGACCCTGGGGCATGGGTCTCGACCCACAGGTTGAGAATTGTTGCTCTAAAGAGAGCTATTCGTGCTGCTCCTTTTAAAACAATGACTCCAAGAAATTAGAGTTCTCCCAGGAATCTTGAGCTGTGGGAGGGGAAAGACTGAGCGTCTCTGAAAGATTTCATGCAGTTCTCACACCTTGTGGGACCGCCTTCCAGGACTGATTAGAGGCGATGTAATGACTAGTCAGTCATGGGCAGGGCCACAGCTTAACTAGGACTTAGCACATTGAGGACTGAGGGCAGCTGGCTGCACCTTGATTGTGAGGTTTGCCAGAGCCCTGGCACTGACCATAATGACTCCTGAGTACCTAGAACTACCTCTATCTGAAAGTCCGAACCTCTCAGACGAATCAATGAGTTGACCACTTAATCACCTCTTCACGTGTGTATGTAAGTAAACTTGAATTGATATTTTTTTCCACTTACGATTCCATGAGAAGGATCAATGGCTAATAGCATCTATTAGATTAAGCTCAGAGCCATAAATCCCCAGGCCAATTTAAGATTCATCCTCTTGCCGCTCACCAATTCCCCGGTCTTCTCGGTGTCACTGACTGCAGTAATTCGCCTGACCTATAGCTTTGAAGCCGTGTTAACCATAACTCGCAACTCGTAACTTGAGTAGATGAAGGGCACGGAGAGCACATTAATGCCTCTGACCCTATAATGTTGTCTCTTAAATGGGTTATGCACGTGCAGCGCTGCCACGGACCATCTGTCCTGTGTATCTAAGCTCTGTAATGAAATGGCCAGGCTCTCATTGTTTATTTATGGGATGCAGACAGCCTCCCTAAGTCCTAGTTCACTCTTCAGTCCCTGTGTTGCAGGCTAGGGGGGGCTCGAATAACTGCAAAAGAAACGTGTGCGGCTTCCGGTGGCGCTACAGAAAGAGAGTTGTTCCCAAAGAGACGCTTATCTCCTGATGGGGGGAGGGGCCGCCAGCTCTCTCTAAATCATGGAAGGGGAAGCTGCAAGTGTGTCTTGCTTCCTCCTCATCGGAGGCATTGTTTTAGCACAACTGTCAAGTCGAGCACACACCTATTTTGAAAAGCTTTTTACAGCTTTGAATTACGCACAAATGGAGACATAAGAGGCTGTCTAATTAGAGCGGCTAACCTAGCTCTGCTCTGCAGCTAAAGACAGGGTTGCACAGTGAAGTGTTTGACTTACAAATGGCATCAGCTAGGGGCAGGGGCTGTGCAGAGGGTGAGAGAGGAGAGAAAAGCAGCAAAATACAGTTGAGAGGAGCAACCAGAGAGATAGCAGGAAGCCCTAGGAAGCCAAGTGAGAACCTTGGATGTGGGCAGGGTGGCCGGCCTTCAGTTCCCTTCCCTGGGACAGAGGGAGGCAGGAGAGGCCAGAGCTGAGAGTTTCTTTGGATCTGAATAAGCACAATCAATCAAACTGCCTGTGTGGATGTAGGCTTTCAGGTTACAACTGTTGCAGAAAAGGCAGCTGCCGGACGTTCTGTCCATCACCAGCAGTTTCAATGGACTCCAGCGTGTAGTAGCCAGGGTTGTTAAGAATGCAGTGCACATGCTGGGCAAGGCCAGCAGAGGGAGCGAGAGGTTAATGGGTATATTCCAAGAGGTACCCAGGCCACCAGCTCCCGACCTGGGACAGACCACCCAAGCATTTGTGGCTAGAAACCTTTTCTAGGACGCCTTGCTCCTTCCTCAACCGGCTGTTTGGTTGCTCTGTACTGGGCGTGTCAGGGCCAGAGGGCTGTTTGTTTTTCTTTGATTCATTCTATATTTTTATGTTTAGAATGTACACTTTCTATGCACTCAATATTATACAGTGTAATACTGTACTGTTGAGCTATCAAAGTTTTGGTTAGTTATGATGTGTAAATGCTTGTTTATTTTCTCTGTCTTCCAATTCAATACCTTTAATATTGCTACCCCTCCCCAAATGTTCTGACCACATAAACAGAAAATGAGTTCTTAGTGAATCCTAGATGTGAGGGGCTCTAATGGTAACTGAGGAAGAAAAGATAAGTAGATACATTGTGTGGTGCCAGCAAGCGTCTTCTTCATTGTGGCTCTGTGAGTGGCTTAGCTCATCCCAGTTGCCATAATAAAATACCCCAGGCTACACCATTTATAAACTACAGGAAGAATTTCTTATAGCTCTGGAAGCTGGAGAATTGGAGACAATGGGGCCAGCAGGCTTGCTGTGTGCTGTGGGCCTGTTTCTTACATGGCACTTTCTCTCAGCACACGGCCACGTGAAGAACAGAAGGAACAAATTCCGTGTCTTCATGGGGCAGAAGAAAAGACCAAGACTCACACACTTCTCTGTGAGTTCACAAATCCTGCTTTTGAGGACTCTAACTTCACAAATCTTAAAGTTCCTATTTGTGTCTTTGTCCACATGTGTGGATGCATGTATGCGTGCAGGTGCCGGTGTGTGTATGTGTTCAAGGGTGTTGATGCATGTGCGTATGTGTATATGTCTGCATGTGTGTGCATATGTGTGTGTACGTGTGTGCAGGTACCGGTGTGTGTATGTGTCCAAGGGCGTTGATGCATGTGCATATGTGTATATGTCTGCATGTGTGTGTATATGTGTGTGTACATGTGTGCAAGTGCACACGCATATACTTGAGTGTGGAGGCCAGAGGCCAACCGTGGGTCTTGTTCTTCAGAAGTGATTCACTCTGTTTCTGAGACAGGGTCTCTCATGGACATGGGGCTAGACTGCCTGGCCAGCAAGTTCCAGAGACTTGTCTGTCCCTAACTCCACAGGTCGGGGCCTTAAATGCACACATGCTCCAGTTATGTCTCCACTTCATTTTTTTTAACTGTATGAAGGTTGGAGGACAACTTGCAGGAGTCAGTTCTCTCACTCCGTCATGTGGGTTGTAGGGATTGAACTCAGGCGATCAGGCTCGGCAGCAAGTACCTTTATCTGCTGGGCAACAACCAGCCAAGTCTCCACCTTTTAGTACTTTCTCTGCTGGTTCCTTTTCCTGTTGTGACAAAAAGAAAATACCTGATGGAAGCAATGTAAAGAAAGATGGGCTCGTTTGGGCTCACGGTTTAAGGGGACCATCTACCATGTGGGGAAGACACAGTGGGAAAGCCCCTCTAGCCAAGGTGACAGGAGTGTGAGGCAGCTGGTCACTCTGTGTTCACAGCCAGGAAGCGGAGAGAGAGGGAAGCTGGTGCCCAGCTCACTGGTTCCTTCTTCTTTTTCATTTCTGTTGTTCCTGGACCTCAGACCCTAGGATGGCACCACCACACTCAGGATGGGTCTTGTTGTCTACATTTTGGGTGTGTGTGTGTGTGTGTGGTGTGGTATATGTGTGGTGTATGTCATGTATGTGTGTGGTGTGTATACGTGGGGTGGTGTATATGTGTGTGTGGTGTGGTGTGTGTAGTGTAATGCAGGAGTCCCCTCTGTGTGCTATGATTATCATTGATGAATAAAGAAACTGCCTTGGCCTGTTGATAAGACAGAACTTAAAAGGGGAAGACAGGACTGAATGCTGGGAGAAAGAAGGGCTGAGTCAGAGAGACACCATGGAGCTGCCAGAGTTAGACATGCCGAATCTTTGCCGGTGAGTCACTGGCACATGGCAATATACAGATTAATTTTAAAAGAAACTTTATGTAGCTACTATAAATGCAAATCGAAATTATGCATCCTAAACAACAAGATAAACATCAAAGAAACACAGTAATATAAAACGTTTACACTTGTGCAGTAGATGTGACCAAATTTGGAAAGCCACACCTCCACCTCCTCCCAGAGGCTTCCTTCTTGACGCCATCAGAAGTTCTGGAGGTGAGCTAAAAGGCAACGGTTTAGCCTGCGATTTCACGCCATAGCGGATACCGGTTGAGGGTCTGCAGAACAGAGAGGCCGTTTGATGCAAGGTCAAGAGAACTATTCCAACCAAAGTAGGAAGTGAGAGACCAGCAGCTGGGAGGACAGGGCTCTGTGGGGTAAAGGTAAAGCAAATGGTACAGAAAGGAGCCCCCAGGTGATTCATTTTTGATAACAAGTGATTGCTATGGGAACAGCAACAACTCAAATTCAAAAAACAGCCACTTGTCACAGACTAAAAATGTCTTTATATAGTGAGCTAGAAAGAACATTGGTGTAAGGCCTGAGCAAACACAGATTCAGAACTGACTAGGCAATCACTCCAACTTCCTGTATGCAGTCTCTAGGTTTCCTCACATTCCAGTGTCTTATCTAAAGACCAGAAAGGGTGATGCACAGCTTCCTGGTATACAGTAGCTACTGGTCCATCTCAGGTTAAAGGATCAGAGTCCCCCAAAGGTAAAAACATAGGTATCAGAAGAACACCTGGAAACCTTCTTAGAACTCATCCTAGTGAGAGAATCTGTTAGCTTTCCAGTTTACTCAAGGGAAGGCAGTGGGCAGAGAGAGCTGGACACTAGAGTGCTGGAGTGGATCACACAAAACCACCTTCTTCTACAATGTGAGAAGGACAACCATTGGCTGTCCAGAGGGCTGAGTTCTGTGCACAACTGAGGAAGAGCTACCTGAATTTCTATCAGTTTTATTATAAAGCTTGAAATTGTTCTGGTCAACACAGACATCTATGGTAAAACTCTTTTCAAATGAATTTTCTTCGGAAACAGACTTGGGATGTTGCTAAGTTGGTAGAGGGTTTGCATGAAGCCCTGGTGTTCCATGGAAAGGGGGGCCCTTTGTTTGTCCTGGCTGCCCAGCTAGCTTACATCAAAATAACCACACAGAAACTGTATTCATTAAAACACTGCTTGGTCCATTAGCTCTAGTTCCTTATTGGATAATTCTTACATCTTAATTTAACCCATTTCTATTCATCTGTGTATCGCCATATGCCAGTGGTTTACCGGGAAAAATTCAGCTTGTCTGACTCTGGAGGCTCCATGGTGGCTCTCTCTCTGCCCTTCTTCCTCCCAGCATTCAGTTCTGTTTGCTCTGCCTACCTAAGTTCTCCCCTATCAACTAGGCCAAGGCAGTTCCTTTATTCATTAACCAATGAAAGCAACACACAAACAGAAGGAACCCCTACATCACCTTGGATTCAATCTCCAGTGCTACACAAAATTGGTCATGGTGGTGCATGCCTATAATCTCAGCACTCTAGAGGTAGAGGCAGATAGAGGCAGGAGGATCAGAAGTTCGAGGCAAACCTCCATCAAGGTATATGTTTGGGCCAGTTTGCAATACATGAGAGTGGGGGGGATGGAACACTGTCTTGCACATTCTAGGCAAGGGTTGTGTTGTAGTCCCTCTCTCGTTTTAAGCAGGTTTGTAAATCAAAATAGACCAACTGAAAAATAACATCTCAAATTATTAACATTATTCTCATTAACATATCACCGCTGTTAACAATTCTGTAGTAATTATCCTACAAACAGAAATGAGAGAAATGATGCTCTTTAAGGCCCTTCCCATTCTAGCATCGTGGGGCTCTGTTGCCTAGCAGGTTACAGGGTGAATTTACGTTTTATTAAAACTGAGTTTCTAAAGGTTAGGCTCGAATTTTAAAATCAATCAGGAACAAAGACGAAAGCATATCTGAAATGAATATGTAAGTTAATTAAAAGAGCAGTTCATCATATAAGAATGAAATTGAAATATATCTGTGGAGGGAGGAGGGAAAGGTGGAGGAATGGAGACTATCACAATGCATTATATATGTCTGAAAATGCCTGTCAAAACCCATCACTATGCACAATGGATATACGCCAAAACAAGTTCTGTTAAAGTTGAATTATAAAAAGTCAGGCTTTCCCTTATATAAGAAATAATGACAAAAAAATGACAAGTGTCCACAATGAAAACTGACAAGCCCTCCACCCTAGTATCACGATCAACACAGAAATCTATGGAAAACGCTTCCCAAGGCTGTCTTCAAACTGATGTCCACAATGACTGTGAATGATTTTTAACTCATCCTTTAAGTCCTTCAATATGTTTAGGTGCCACTAGGTACCACTTTATATGATTAAAGTTCATAACTGAAGTAACTCCAAGCAATCAAGGCATCTGGAGAGCACCTCTCCATCAGACAACCACGGCAGAATCATTAACGCTGGTGATATTTTCCTGAGAATAACTTCATTGTCAACAGCCATTTTCTGTTTTACCTATTTTGGGTTCAATTTCTGGCTTTTAGGGGTCAATTTTAAATTTTCAGGGATGGTCCTTTAACATTTTGCCGTTGTCTTATCTCTGGTATAGGGGCCATGCTCTGTGACAAACCGACTTAGGAATGCTCTCTTAGTCACTTTATTGACCCCAGTTCCTTGCGCAGACTTAGCAAGCACGGCAGAGGACTTCCCTGCAGAAGACATTTCCTTCCATTCATAGACCTCAGCTTTCTCGTTCACTAATCAATGGCACCCACAACCAGAAGGAACAGGACAAAATACAGACAGTTATAGTTTTCCTGGCTGTGTAGTATAGTCTTGGGGGTTGTCTCAACAGGATGTGTGTTTAAATGGCAAGAGATAAAGCGACCGGACAAGCCAGTCACCCCGTTAGGCAGTCTAACTGGAAGGAAGTCCACAGAAATGGACGTTCAAGAGGAAAAGCTACATCTCACAGCAAATGGCAGTTTGTAATGTTCGGGCTCTTCTTGCTTTCCAACAGTGGGTGGCAAGCGTGCGCACATCACAATCCAAAATCTGTAGCCACAGTGTCTCATGTCTATACTCCTAGGACTTGAGAATCTGAGGCAAGAGGATGGCAAGAGTGAGGCCATCACAGTCTATAGAGTGAGATCTTATCTTCAAAAACAGAAAGGAAAAGCTGGAGAGATGACGCCATGCTTACAACCACTGGCTGTTCTTCCAGAAGACGCGGCTTTATTTGCCACTACCTACATGGTGGTTCACAACCCCTGTGTATCTCTAGTTCTTGGGGATCTGACACCCTCTTCTAGCCTCCACAAGCACTAAATATACACATGGTGCAGAAATACATTCAGGCTAAATGTTCATACACATAAAAAATAAATAAATATGAAATAAATCAGAAAATGAAATAAAAATAAGGGGGAAACCCAACACAATAATTCTAATTGAGTTCCTGTGGCATGCTGGGTTTTTCACAGTTCCTCATTATCTGTACACAGTGTGTGTTTCTCACGCTCACCTTACAGAACAAGAGTAGCCAGGCTCTAGCAGTCCCCCATGTGGATGGCTGAGGAGCACAGCTCTCCCTCGAGGCCATCTGTACATGTTCTCCTATGACTTTTTCCTTCCCTGTCTTTTTGCGTGTGGTACCGGAGATGGAACCCAGTACCTCACGACGCCGAGCCTGGGCTAGGCAAGTGCTGCTCGCTAAACGGCAACCTCAGTCCTTTTCAAATTTCTCTTTGAGACAAGATCTCCCTCTATTAGCTCAGCATGGCCTAGAACTGGTGACCCTCCTGCCTTTGCCTCCCAAGTGCTGGGCTTATAAGAATGTGCAGCCATGTCTGGCTATCTAGCATCTTTTCATTGTGAGCCTGATTGCCATTTCAACCCTTCATCTTCATGTTTATTTTAAACAGTATAGTATTCATAAAGCTCTCTAAATAGTAAGTAGAAAAATTGCTGAGCTTTGGAAGACCCATGCATCTCTCCTCCCAGACTTGTGTAAGAAATTGCAGCAGCTCTGATTCTGTTTACACATTAAGTGAACGGTCAGTTCTTCAGCTCCTATGTTATACTCGTTCTTACTTTTGTCTTGAGCTGAGAGAGAGAAAGAGACAGAGACAGGAGAGAGACAGACTCAGGATGGACCTTGTAAGCCTTGCACGTGACAGGCAGGTGCTCTGCCGCTGACTACAGAGCCAGCCTTTCTTCCTTCAGAATCTGATGCATCCGGTCGCTATGAAGATCATCTAAACTTAGCAGAAAAATACAAAATAAGAAAGAAAAGAGTTACATCCTTTCTATTCAGGACTTGATATTCAGAGACAGTGTCTTCTGGGGGTGTTTGTTTAGTTTGGGTTTGGGGCTCTGCTATGCATGCTGGCTAACACTCTCCAGCTAGGCCACTCTCCGGCCACACTCCAGCCTCATATTTCAGATTTCCTAACTCATTTCACAAAAGCATATTCGTCCAAAACTACATGTTATTGCTTCCCTTTCACTCAGAATAATATCCCTATCTCTTCATATTATTTTAAGGATTGGGTTATAAATCGTTATAAATAATTTCCTCATGTTAACGTAATAGAATGTTTAAATCATCCGACTAACATTTAAGAACAAATCTTGGTTCTCAAAATCTTTCAGTTTTTATGCTTATTCTATAGGTAGAATTAGGGTGTTAGTGTCATGGAATTCAGGAGTCAAGAACACAGTTTTTTGTTTGCTTTGGTTTTTTAGCTGTGTGAAGTAGCACATGCCTATAATCCCAGCCACTCAGGAGACAGACTCTGTCACATATAAGAAAACAGTCTGGGACATGGTTCAGATGTAGAATACTTGCCAAGTCTGTGCAAGGGCAGGATGGATTCTGAGCAAGAAGAAAAATGAAGTATAAAGCTTTATGAGTACATGAGCGAAGATGGAGGGCTTCTCCATGTAGAGAAAGTGGGAAGATGATGTCCTAAACATCATGTCCGAACTCATTATTAAACAGAATCCCCCACACCTCTTCCTCCTTCCTTCTCTCCTCTCCCCTTTCATGATAGATTCGTGCAGTTTCCAAGGTGGTACTCACTCCAGCATCCTCTTGGCTCAGCTTCTCAGGTAGCTAGGACCACATGGGAGCATACAGTGCCTGTCTGTATTACAGATCTTACAACTCAGAAGAGAAACTTTGGACGAGGAGTCCAGCTTAGTGGTAGGGTATTTGCCTGTAACATAAAGGGCTTGCTTGTTGGGGGTATCTGCCCTGCCCTGTTCCCCACAGCTGGCAAGCCCCAAAGAAAATCACACAGAGATCTCCATAAGTTATAAAACTGATTGGCCCATTAGCTCAGTCTTCCTATTTGCCCTTGTAGCTTACATTAACCCAATATTCTTATCTATGTTAGCCACATGGCTCCATACCTTTCACAGCCGGGCAGATTACATCCTGCCTCTTCGGTGGTCTGTGCAGGAGTGTGGAGGGAGCTTCCTGCTTCCCAGAATACTCCTGTTCTCATCGTCCCACCTCTACTTCCTGTCTGGTTGACCCAGCTATACTTCCTGCCTGGCCAATCAGCATTTATTTAAAATATGATTGACGGAATACTGATAACTCTCCCATAGCATTTGCGTCCCATGTGTGGGGCCTGAGTTTCACTGCCAGCACCACAAAAAGTAAGGTGGAAGGAAAAGAGGACGATAGGAGAGGATGGAGGAAAAGAATGGCGGCAGAGGATGCAATCTGAAACATGCAAATAAAGAACAGAGAAGGCTAGCGAGAAGAGAATACCCTCTCACGGTACGCAGCAGCTTTGAGAAGCACTGAGTCTTCTTAGGATCCTGGTGACATCTGGGCTGAAAGGGCACTTAGTTTTCACTCAAAGGGCAAACACAGAGTGACCCCACCCCAACCTAAAAATGAACGAAGATGGGAAGCATTTATTCTGCAAAACAATGAAAAATCAGTAGCCACCGAGACATGGGGCAACGTCACAACCATGGCGTTTACTGACACTTTTACACTCCCCGTTGACTCTCTTGCAAGTGAACTTGAATGCACCTGCTGATTCTCATTGAGCTAGGGTGTTGTTAGTGGCCACCAGAGTTCTCAATTTGTGTGAAGGACAACAGACCAACAGCATAAGGCACCGCTAGAAAATGATCGCCAGTAAAAAGAAAACTCACATCAGCTGAGGCTCAAGGAGAAACAAGTCCAACCACCTTAAAATGATTATGATCACACACACAGGGCTATCAGTGGGGGCGTCGGAGCTCAGTGGTAGAGTTCTTGCCTAGAGTAAGGATGCCAGTCAGGCTCTGGCATTGTAGAACCAAAACCAAATCCTGCCATATTCTTCCATGACAGGGACTTTTTTTTTAAACAATCTTATTTTATATACCAATCCCAATCCCCTCTCCCTCCCGTCCTCCTACTCCTCCCACCTTCTCCTCACGCCTCATCCACTCCCCAGAGAGGGTGAAGCCTGCTGTGGGGAGTCAATCAAGTAAGTCACATCACTTGAGGCAGGTCCAAGGCCCTCCCAGCTGTATCTAGGCTGAGAAAGGAATTCCTCCAAAGGGAATGGGCTCCAAAGAACCAGTTCATGGACTAGAGATAAATACCGGTTCCACTGCAAGTGACCCCACAAACTTCCCATGCCACACAACTACCACCCACATTCAGAGGGCCTTGTTTGGTCTTATGCTGGTTTCCCAGCTGTCAGTCGGGGTCAGCTGTTTCTGTGGGTTCCCCATCATGGTCTTGGCCTCTTTGCTCATAGTATCGCTCCTCCCTCTCTATGTCTGGACTCCAGGAGTTTGGACCAGGGCTTAGCTGTGGATCTCTGCAGATGCTTTCATCACTTAGTGGATGAAGTTTCTATGATGATAACTAAGGTTAGTCATCAATCTGATTACTGGGGAAGAGCAGTTTAGGTATGAGCCGGACTTCTGAAATAAGAAGCAGCCTGCAAAAGTGTTTCTGAGGCCATGTCTGAACCCCTCATGGGGTCTGCATTGCCATGGACAGGCTCTGGAAGACACCGAACTGAGTTAACAGCTAATCCTTCCTTTTATAAGCTCCGCAGTCACCAGGCTTGCCTACTCATTAACAGAATTTCCCTCAAACTGTTCTATTACATATTGTCCACATCTGGGTTGCCGAAACGGGTCAGTGGGTAATAAAGTTCTCTGCCAAGCTTGGCACCTTGATTTGGACCAACATGCTGGCAGGAGAGAACACGTTCCTGAAAGTGCTCCTTTAACCTGTACAACCTGCATAAATATATACGTGAATAAATACATGTAATACAGAAAAACTTTAATGTCTGCAGATGCTTATTTCCCTGGGGGTTGAAAACATTTTCACCCACCTTGTCCTGACAGGGGAGTGAAGAAAAGTACTATTATTTTTTTCTTTTGTTTTGTTTGGTGGTGTCTTTGCTTGTATACAAAAGTTTGTGTGAGACCTGAGTGCCACACTTTGTCAAGAGGAACACACACATACACACACACACACACACACACACACACACGCACACACGCACACACGCACTTCAAAAGAAAATAACTAACAAAAGCTTATTAGCATATTTACCTCCCATGGTCATTTTCCATCATGGAAATACTTAAATGTCTGCTTTGTGTGAAGGAGAGAAGAAAAAGGCACCAGCAGGGGTGGGGGACTGGGGGGGATGGGGAGCTCACAGAGCACGTTTGCTATCTTCTCTTTTACAGAGCTAGGTGGGCGTGGTTCTACCACTTTCTCTTCCTAGAGTCTAAGCAACAGTGGGTCAGTCAAGGTGAGGTTGCCTCTCTTGCCACCGGAAGCCAGCTCCAAGGTCAGCTCTTCCCTAACTCCAGGTAAATGGCAGAATCTGAGTCACCTTTCAGCTCCTCCTCTCCCTGACCACTGCACAGCACTCAGGACTGTTGGGAGCAGCTGGCAAGCAGAAGGGGATGCTCACGGCCTTACAGTCTGTTTTTCTGCACTACAGTGACAGCCTAGGTAGGCCATGCTTCCTACTCCGTTCATGCTAGTGTGGCTGGTTCCCAATTTAACTGTATTTAACTTTTCCCTCAGATTTGTGTGTGCAAACAAAGAGTCCAACAAACAGAAAAAAAACTAGAAATTGAAAGCGTCTTTCTTAGCTCCCTTGTTGACAGGAGAAGATACTAAGTGGGTAAGAATCCATGGGGGAAGGTTTCCAGGAAATCATGCCAAGGGGGAGCATTCGCTGGAACATAAAATTTCCCTTTGCCATTTCTCTTTCCTCCTTGGAATATAGAAGCTGCTGATGCTGGGGCAACAAACTTGGAACTACAAGAAAGAGAAGCAGTCATGGTCCCCGATGGCCCCTCAGAGTGATGATAAGAGCAGGGCCTGCTTGTGTCTAGACTTCTAATTACACAAGAAAATGAAAACCCTCACTTGGGTAAGGCCATTTCCTTTGGTGTTTCTGTTGCTTCCTGCCAAAGTCACTCTTTGTTGATGTACCACAGCGTTTTTTACACTTTGAACAGGGACTGACATACAATAAGATTTTCAATATTGGGCTGGGGAAACCCCTGCAAAACATCCTTACTGCAAAAAAAGCATGGGTTCTTGAGTTCAAGTCCCCAAACTCCTGTGGAGAAAAAAAAGGCAGGTGTGATAGCATGTTCTTATAATGCCAACAGAGAGACCCAGAGTCCTGGGACTCGCTGGCCAGCCAGGTTAGCCTGCTTGTGGATTCTGGGCCCTGTCTCAAAAAAGGAAAAAGGGCTAATGGTGTGTGAAGAACAACCAAGATTGTCCTTGAAGTGCCATGCACATGTGCACACAGGTACATGTGTGCAAACCCACACGTGTACCTGCACAGACATGAATGTGTACACAACAAAGATATTCAGTGTGATTGGGGGGCGGGTATGTTCAAAGCCATTCACAGTCAAGACCTAATATAAAATAACAGGAACATCAGCCTTAAAGGTGCCTATAGGTTAGTCTTCATCCCTAAGGATTAAACTCAGATGGCAAACATAGGAACAAAATAGATATTTGAAAAGATCATCTTTCATTTATTGATTCATTCATTCAATTTTTATTTCCCTCTTGCAATCTACCAGACTCTATTCCTGGGATTAAGGCAGCAAACCTTGCAGGCCAAAGTGCACCCACTTTGTGGAGCTCTTATTTAATGGAGGTAGAAAGACAACCCACAGGAGATAAGTGCCTATGTTAGGAGCTCTGGAGAATTATTGTGAGAAGGCACAGCCAAGTGATTATCCAAGCCAGCTTATGGCCTGCAGTGGACATTTCCCAGGTCCTCTTCACATCTACGCATTAAACTTTATTATTTTCATCTCAGCCCAATATTAACGTCCCGGCATTCACATCCTTCTTACCTCAGGGCTCTTTCTGGGCACTGGAGCCTGCTCTGTTCCCACACAAAGCCACTAACAGGAATGAGAACAGACACAACCCAGGAGCAGGCAACAGTTGGTGGAGAAGTTCCCCAGGCCTTTGCTATTTGGGCAAGATAACACCATTATCCCATGATTTACATGGCTAGTGCTGGATCTGATTTTGCCATAGAAATTTGATCAGTTGCCTCTAGTGGTTGCTGGTTTGATAACAATCCTTTAGAGGAGTGCTTCCCTCTTTCCCAGCTCCCCTTTGGTTTCCTAAGGGCACTTTCCAAACAAGTGATTTATACTCAAACCCTGGTCTCCACGTCCATAGTCAGGGGACACAAAGTAAGACAGAGCCAAGTTGGGCAAATAAGAAAGATGATGTTGTGCCCAAGGGAGGGGATAGTAATAAGAAAGGGAGCCAGACAGTGACCTAAGGCCATGGGATCTACAGATGCCTAGATTCTAGATTTTTGTCCAAGTGAGACAGGAAGCCTTGGAGAGTTTGGGGCAGAGCAGGAACATGTCCTAACTTATGTATTGAACCTTGCTCTAATTGTTTCGATAACAGATCACCCAGATAATGGCAGAAGCAGGGGCGCTCACAAGGAAACTATCCATATTTATAATGATGCTGGCAACAGATGACCAGAGAGTTGGCCCAGGAGGTGGCTTTTTTAACTAGAACAGCTTGAGTTGGGCCAGAAGATGGCTCAGTAGGTAAAGTGCTTGCTGCACACATGAGTGTCTGAGGTCAGAGTCCCAGAATCCACGTGACAGCACAGCACCACACATCTCTAACTCCAGGGTTGGAGGGCAGGGGGCACAGGTGAATTCTGGGGCTTGCTGGCCAGCCAGTTCAACCAAAACAGTGAGCTCCACGTGGAGAGTGATAGAGGAAGACACCAGACATCAATCTCTGTGCCCTCCACACACATTTGCACAGGTAAGAACACCCACACCAGCATACCTGCACACTCCTCTTCTCTCTCCCTCTCTCTCTCTCTCTCTGTCTCTGTCTCTCTCTCTGTCTCTGTCTCTCTCTCTGTCTCTGTCTCTCTCTCTGTCTCTGTCTCTCTCTCTGTCTCTCTCTCTCTGTCTCTCTCTGTCTCTCTCTGTCTC
>NW_004949099.1:8444696-8451545 GCF_000317375.1 Microtus ochrogaster | reverse complement strand
CACACACACACACACACACACACACACACACACACACACACCGAAGTGGAGAATACTGCTGTTGAAGGACAATGCCCAAACTATCTCCTTGCCCCTCTTCATCTCAACTGAATTCCTCATCTAATAGAGCGGCCCCAAATCATTGATTTCTTTGTCTTGAGAAGTTGGTATTCTGTAAGTGACAAACACTCTGAATCCTGGCTTCATCACTTACTTCTGATCTGCCTCATTTAAAGTGTCTGGAGAGATGGCTCAGTGGTTAAGAGCACTGACTGCTTTTCCAGAGGACCAGGGTTCAATTTCCAGCATCCACATGGCAGCTTACAACTGTCTGTAACTCCCAAGGTCAAACAACAATGCACATAAATAAAGAGTCTGATTCCCCATGGACAAAAATATTATACCCACCACCTGAGGCTGCTGTGAAGACTAAATTAAAGGAGGCACTGTTTGCAAACTGCTGAGCTCAATGGTTGTGCTAAGAAGCTATGGCATTAATATAACTTTAAATATATTTCATCAGCTTTCAGCTAATATTGCTTTTAAGTACATATTGTTTATCCACTTCCATGGAAGAATAAAAATACTGCCAATTAAACTACAGCACAAGGCCTTCATGACAGTTCTGCAGGGTACACAAGAGATACATCCCCTTCACTGCTTCAAAATGTCTTTTATCTAGTCCAAAGAAATGGACTGTTTCTCAGCTGCATGCATGATGTGTGATGGGAAATGTTTTTGCCTGTATCCAAGAAGCAGCATGAAAGAAAGTGTAACTGGAAGCTCCATCTGTCTTCCGACGTCTTTCGGTAAAACATTTAGGGGAAATCAATGGCATCCCTCCTTTCACAAATCCCTGTTTCAATAACCTCTTCTCTGCCCTGCTACTCACCTTGTTTCGCCACACTGTGGGTATAACGGTTTCTCATTTCTGCTGCTGAACCACTGTGTCCTTTCTTAGGTAAACGGACTAATTGCTGGCCTTAACCCATTCAGCCCTAGCAGGGGAAAGATTTTAAAGAGTTCAAATCAAATGAACAGATCCCCAGGTAAGAAGAAAAATACTAACCTGTGACCCAACTGGAAAGCATATGACCGAAATTCACACAGGAACACAAGCACTGATTGAGGTCCTTACAATGAAAGACAGAGGGACAGAGAAAGGCACTTCAATTACATAGTTTTTGAATAATGTGGGACCTTCTAGAGTTGGAGACTCAAAAACCAAACATTATTTTTACAGGGGTATGTAAAGTATGATGGCTAGACAGAGAGGTATGACCTCATGGTGATAAGCTAGAAGTGGAGAGATTGACAGTTCTTGGCATCTCAGTGTCTTCATCTCTGCCCCTTTTTCCAGGCCTGGGGCAGGGAGCTTTCTAGAATGAGAGCCTTATGACCTGCTTCAGGGTATGCTCATTGCGTCTTATGGACTGCTTCAGGGGAGGTGAGCAAAGGAAGGTTGGAGAGATTTCTTGCTTCTGTGGCTTTCTCAAGTGCCATGGTAGCAACTCTAGGAACAGTGCAGGCTGAATACTGTCCCAGTCTGTTCCCAACAGCCTCAGACTAGGAATTTCCCAACTATCAACCAGTGGGGAATAAAGCTTAATGTGTATGGTAGAGATGCCACAGCAAGAAGAATGCATTTGTAAAAGCTACCAGCCACAACACCTGTAGGGCTCACAGATGTAACGTGGAGAGAAAGGGAGGGACTCCATTGTGTGTAGTTAAAGAAAGATTAAAACTCATGCAAGATTTTAGAAATCAAGAAGATTGAGATTTTTGTAGCAGAGAATTGGATGGTGACCAAATCTGAACAAACAAGGATGCTGCCGTGCTCTACTCTAGAGGTAGGTGCTAGGTGCGTGAATATGGGCAATTAATGAAAATAAATACTCCGTCTACCTACCCTGTTTCTGTAAGCATATTTCAATTCCAAAAGTTCTAAAGACCATATGTCTGCATACATCTGTGTATAAGCAGAAATCATTTTCCACTATCAGGTTCATTTGCCATGCCATTTTACATACAATTTTGTTAGCCAAACCTTCAAGCCAGATAATAACACTTACTTAATTCTTTGTTTCTTGTACATAGTTATTATCAGAAATAATAGTTTATTAAGCAAGGGAAATTGATTCTCTTGTTTTTGTATTATATTCATTCTCTCTCGAGGTAAATTCCTGCTAAACTCACCCTCTTCCTCTATGCACACACCTATACCATTCTCCTGGCTTCAAATCTCTGTCTAGCATCAGTTTTCCTTGGCTAACAAGGACTTCCTGTGAGTTCAAAATGCTTCAAAACCACAGCAGAAGAGACAGTTGTCAGTGCCTGAAAAAAGCCTAGAACTTAATTCTTCTGAAAGTTATGTAGAACTAAGGCTTCGGGCACAAGTAATGCCAGCTTGGGGGTTGAGACTCACAATTAGGAGACAAGGGAATGATGGATGAGCTGGAGGAGAGAGCCTGCATTAACCTGACTCTTTACTCTGGTCAAGTAGTCTCTTCCCATGTGTGCTGCAGTTTGCCAAACACCTGCCTTTTCCCTGCACAGAAGCTTGTGAGTTCATGAAGACAGAAGCTTTGGCTCTGGGAAAGCACAGCTCTCTGTTTCAGAACGCTATTACTTCCACTGTCGCTGTTTCCATGTGATTGCAACCAGAATCTCCAAGAGAACAGCTTCAAGGAGGGAAGATGCAGTTGGATTCACTGTTTCCAAGGGTTCGGTACATGGTTGCTTGACACTATGAACTTGGGCGAAACATGTGGAGGAATGAGCTGGTCATCTCATAGTGGACACGAAGCGGAGAGAGGAAAAGCAACATGAGGCTTGGCATAACATCCAGTCATACCCCAGTAACTTTCTTATTCTAGTTAAGGCTTGGCCCTTTATAGTTTAATAAATTTCTCCTTAGATGTCTGACTTTACCCTGAAACCAACAGGGGGAGACTGCCAGATGTAATGGCTATCACCCCAGAATGTAGAAGCTGAAACAAGAGGATTACCAGAAGTTTAAGGCCAGCATGAGGACCCCAGTGAGTTTCAGGCCAGCCTGGGCTACACACTGAGCCACAGTGCATTCCAGGCCAGCCTGGGCTACAGACGGATGGCCTACTTCCATTAAGACCACCACATAAGCTGTATTCTGATTCCTCCACTCTACCTCAGCTTCTTCTTGTAGCTTCCTCTCATCTCTCATTAAATTTTTTTTGTTGTTGTTGTTGTTTTGAGACAGGGTTTCTCTGTAGCTTTGGAGCCTGTCCTGGAACTAGCTCTTGTAGACCAGGCTGGTCTCGAACTCACAGAGATCCGCCTGCCTCTGCCTCCCGAGTGCTGGGATTAAAGGCGTGTGCCACCACCGCCAGGCTTCTCATTAAATTTTGGACTTACCCTGCTGCTCTGGCCCTAAACTGTGATTCGATGTCCCAGGTATGCTTGTCCATTGTCTTGCCATACCCAGCAGGAAATCCTGTTACTCCAGCATTAAAATGAATCCAGAATCAGCCACTTCCCTCCACCCATGTTAAAGAGAAAACAGAATCAAGGATAAAACCCTAGAGCAAATATCACCTGGGCCAAATACACAGCTGCACACACCCTGTGGAGAGTGGATGAACCTCCAGACAAAGGGGACTCGGCAGGGCCCAGCAGCCGTGACTGTGGTGATACCATGCACAGGTATACGTGGTACTGCGTCAACATCTCTTTCTAGTTAAATCCTTTGCTCGCTAGCACAAGCATCCTCACAAGAGTATCCCAAGCACCTTCCCTCCGCCATGTGCTTTCCAGTCACTCTGAGCACAGGAATGAGAAAGGCAGACAAGTTTCCTTAACTTTTATGAAGATGAGCCTTCATAGCTTAGGGGCAGGTCTCTTGGTTAGGGCTATTATTGCTGGGATGGAACACCATGGCCAAAAGCAACTTAGGGAGGACAGGGCTTATTTCACTCACCATTCATCAACAAAAGCAGTGAGGGCAGGATCTCAAGCATGGCAGGAACAGGGAGGCAGGGGCCGATGCAGAGACCATGGAGGGGTTCTGCTGACTTCTCATGGCTTGCTCAGCCTGCTTTCTTATAGAACTCAGGAATGCCAGCCAATGGATGGCCCCACTCACATTGGGCTGGGCCTCTGCCATCAATCACTAATTAAGAAAATGCCCTACATGCTTGCCTACAGCCAGATCTCATGGGAACATTTTCTCAACTGAGGTTCACCCTTCTTAGATGACTTTAGCTTGAGTCAAGTTGACATAAAACTATTCAGCACCAGAAGTCAAGAACAATGGCACTGGGTTTTGATCCTACTGCACATACTGGCTTTGTGGGAGCCTAGGCTGTTTGGATGTTCACCTTACTAGACCTGGAAGGAGGTGGGAGGTCCTTGGACTCCCCACAGGGCAGGGAACCCTGACTGCTCTTCGGGGTGATGAGAGAGGGGGAGTTGATTGGGGGAGGGGGGAATGGGAGGCGGTAGTGGGGAGGAGACAGAAATCTTTAATAAATAAATAAATTAATTAATTAAAAAAACTATTCAGCACCATGGTAATGACAAGCTTCTACTCAAGTTACCAGATCAATTTCTCTAAGTTTGTCCAAGTGTAACTAGAAGTTAACTGTTATTTCTAATCTATATAGTCAACCTGTCTTCAACCAAAGAGAATGTAAATACACACACACACACACACACACACACACTACATGCACATGTAACAGGAGTGAGCAGGCTGCTTGTCATCCCAGCCACCCTGTTAGCTTACACCCAAAATAATCACACAGAAACTGTATTCATTAAACACTGCCTGGCCCATTATCTCTAGCCGCTTATTGGCTAACTCTCACATCTTTTTTTTGTTGTTGTTGTTGTTGTTGGTTTTTCGAGACAGGGTTTCTCTGTGGCTTTGGAGCCTGTCCTGGAACTAGCTCTGTAGACCAGGCTGGTCTCGAACTCACAGAGATCCGCCTGCCTCTGCCTCCCTAGTGCTGGGATTAAAGGCGCACGCCACCATCGCCCGGCTACTCTCACATCTTAATTTCAACCCATTTCCATTAAATCTGTATGTCACTATGAGATTGTGGCTTACTGGGAAAGATTTAGCATGTCTGACCTGGTAGCTCCATGGCGGCTCTCTGTCTGCCCTTCTTCCCAGCATTCAGTTCTGTCTCCTCTGCCAACCTAAGTTTTGCCCTATCAGGCCAAGCAGTTTCTTTATTGATTAACCAATGAAAACAACACACAAACAGAAGGACCTCCTACACCAATACACTATATATATATAGTGTATTTTATATATATATAAAAGCAACACATGTCTTATATATGTATACATACTGTGGAGGTCTGAATGAAAATGGCTCCCATAGATTCACAGAAAGTGGCATTATTAGAGGTGTGGCCTTGTTGGAGGGGGTGTATTTCTGAGGGTGGACTTTGAAGTTTCAGAAGCTCAAGCCAAGTCTAATAGCTCATTGCCTCTTCCTACTGCCTGTGGATCCGGATGTAGAACTCTCAGCTACTTCTCCAGCACCATGTCTGCCTACATGCTATCATGCTTCTTGCCATGGGAGAAAGGACTAAACCTCTGTAATATACACCAGCCCCAATTAAATATTTCCCTTTGCCGGGAAGTTGTGGCACACCCATGTAATCCCAATACTCAAGGGGCAGAGGTAAATGGATTTATGTGAGCAGTTCAAGGCAAGCTTGGTCTACAAAGTAAGTTCTGGAACAGTCAGGGCAGGACAGAGAAACGCTATTTTGCAAAACAAAATAAACAAACAAAAATTTTCCTTTATAAGAGTTGATTTGCTATGGTCATGGTCATGGTGTCTCTTCACAGCAACAGAAATCCTAACTAAGTCTCTCTCTCTCTCTCTCTCTCTCTCTCTCTCTCTCTCTCTCTCCTCTCTCTCTCCCTCCCTCCCCCTCTCCCTCTCCCTCTCCCTCTCTCTCTCTTCTGTGCTAATGAGCATCTTTCTTTCTTCTGACAGCATAACTAAATATACCTGATCTAATGTTGCAAGGCCTCAGGGTGGATGCTTAGTCCTGTCTCAAAAAAACATACAAATAAACACCACCACCAAAACCCATAACAAACAAAACTCATATACTTGTATGCAGGAGAATTTGGTGAAAGAAAGAAGAAAGGCAGAAGGGCTCTGAACATTGTGTACCAGCAGAGAAGTAGCATAGCATATGGGGTGACTTCATTACTGTTCTGTTGCTGTAATGAGACACCATGACCAGGACAATGTGTCGAAAAAAGTATTTAATAGGGGCTCAAAGTTTCAGAGGGCAAGTTCATGACCATCATGGTGGGAAGCATGGAACTGGAACAGGAGCTGAGAGCTGACATCTTGAGACACACCATGAGGTGTGTGTGTTGGGGGGGGGGGAAGAGACTGGGGATAGAGAGAGAGGGAGAGAGCTCTAGAAATAGCATGGGCTTTTGAAACCTCAAGCCCAACCCTGGTGTCATACTTCTTCCAAGAAGACCACACTTCCTAATTCTTCCCAAACAGTTCCACCAACTGGGAAATAAATATTCAACTACATGAGCCTATGGGGATCATTCTCATTCAAACCACCACACTGGGCCAGCATGCACATGGGAGAAGGACCTTAAAAGTGAACTTGGAAGACTAGAGAGATGACTAGATGGTTTAAAGCAAACGATCCACAATTGTGAAGAACACAGTTTATATCCCAGCACCCAAATAACAAGTGGGTATTCATTAACCATAAACACCTGTTTCTCACCTCCCCTTGCAGGCATGGGCAAGGGTACACATAGGTGAATACTCACACAGACACATAAACACAGATGGATGGATGGGTGGGTGGGTG
>NW_004949099.1:8415205-8444596 GCF_000317375.1 Microtus ochrogaster | reverse complement strand
TGGGTGGATGGATGGATAGATAGATAGATAGATAGATAGATGATTGATTGATAGATAGATAGATAGATAGATAGATAGATAGACAGACGGATGGATAGACAAACAGACACATAGATGATAGATAGATAGATAGATAGATAGATAGATAGATAGATAGATAGATAGATAGATAGATAAACCATAAATACCTGTAACCCAGAAGCAGCCAGGAGACTTGCTGAAGCTTGCTAGCTTACAGCCTCACTGAGTATGAGTCCAAGGTTCAAAAAAACATTCCCCAAAAGGAACAGAAATCTGGTTTCAAAAAAGAGAGAGGAAAAAAATCAGAGAGGAACAGGCAAACAACAATGAGGACACCCTCTTTTCAGTTCTCCTTGCAAGCAAGGCAAGTGCACACTGGTGTGTATACTCACACAGACACATACAGAGATAGATTGATGATAGGGAGATGATAGATAGATAGATAGATAGATAGATAGATAGATAGATAGATAGATAGATAGATAGATAGATGATTGTAGATGGAGCTGCGGGCCACTTCCCGTCGCCTGGCTCCCAGCCACTGGCTAGCTTTACCCAAAATAATTACATGGAAACTGTATTCTTTTAGACACTGCTTGGCCCATTATATCTAGCCTCTTCTTGGCTAAGTCTCACATCTTGCTTAACCCATTTCTAATAATCTGTGTAGCACCACGAAGTGGTGGCTTACTGGGAAAGATTTAGCATGTCTGACCTGGTGGCTGGCTCCATAGCATCTGACCTCACTTCCCTTCTCCCCAGCATTCTGTTCTGTCTACTCTGCCCACCTATGTTCTGACCTATCAGGCCAAGCAGTTTCTTTATTAATTAACCAATGAAAGCAACAGATAGACGAATGACCTTTCCACATCAGATGATAAATAAGGAAAATATTTTTTAAAAAGGGTACTTGGGGCATTTACTAGCAGGAGCTATAAAGCCTATGAACATTGTAAAGTTTTCACCAAAGCATGTGAAACTGATTCTGTTTTTTTTTTTTTCCACTTCCAGCTGTAAAAACTGAAGACTGGAAATGAGCACACTGACCCACCTGTGAGGCAGTTTTGTAGCCTAGCTCTGCTTCTGAACAGTCACAGATATACTACAAACACCACTGTGACTGGGCAGGGCTTCTCCACTAGGGAGTGGCTTGTACCCAGGGGGACATTAAGCAACATCTGGAGATGTTTTGGGTTGCCACAACTGAAAAGAGTATGTTACTGGCTTCTTGAGGGGAGAGGTCAGTGCAATAGACAGATTCAAGTTACTTTAATTAAATTCCTGAGTTAATTAACTGAAAAAAGTTTACTTTGGCTCACAGTTTTTACAGGTTTTAGTCCAAGATAGAGGGACCCCAATAATTTGGGCCTATGATGGGGTACCAGATGGCAATGTGGGAAGCACACAGCAGAGCAAGCTGCTTTCCTCATAACCCAAGAGGCAAAGACTTCAGAGTCCCCTCTGTGGGGGCACTTGCAGTGAAAACCTTTCAGAAGGCTTTACCTCCTGAAAATCCACAGCTGTTCCCAGCAGCACCACTCTGGAAACCAGCCTTTAACTCAAGGAGCTTTGGAGGACATTTGGCATCCAACTATAGTAAGAATGCTGTAGCACGGATGATGCTAAATACCCTACAATGTATAGGAATATTCTCTACAGACCTATGTGGCCCCAGACGTGGAGCCCTGGGCCTTCCCTTCTACTCATACCTATCCCATCCCCCCACACAGCTCTCATTCCTCCATGAGTCTCCTATTTAGATAGTCATGACTCAGCTCTCTTGGATGCCCAGCTTTCCAAGTCCAACCTTCAGTGTCTGTACTAATGAGCCTGTGAAGAGTGTCCCCCAATAAAATAGGCAGCCCTCTATCTTTGATCTAAATAATTCTCATTTGATCAACAGGGATGACAAATGTGACACCATGCACAGGGGGCTAAAGCCTTACTGTCTTTCTAGGCACAGTGGTGCACAGTTGTCATTACGGCACTTGGAAAGTAGAGTTCAAGGCCGTTCAGGGCTACGTAATAAATTTAAACCCAGCCTGGACTTACATAGGGAGACCCTGTCTCAAAACACCTAACTCAGTGGTTGAATATTTGCCTAGCATTATGCAAGGTCCTGGGAGAAATACAACCAAAGCAAACACAGAAAGACCTGAGGCGCCATGTGTGCAGTATGGAGAGCAAGGCCAGATGAAGGGGCCATGTGGACAGGAAGAAGCCCCAGGATTCCATGGGAAGAGAGGAAGCCAGTGTCCCAGGTAAGCCAGGCTTCAGCTACCCCTGTCAAGGCATTAGGGGAACAAACCCAGTGACCTTCAGGTACCACTAGCTACGGCAGATATTACAAAGAATGGAAGAATTACCAAGCCAAAGCTAGGCAGTTCAAAATTGGAAGAGGTAACCGGCTTGAGGGAAGCCATTCAGGCTGTGATGTAGCAGTAGACAACTGGGCTGTCGTCTCTACAAAGAGGAGAGATGATGGAGTCATGGTAGTTTATATTCTTACTATTCTCTGAATCCCTGGTAGAACATGGTCTTACCAAAAGCAATGGGTGTGCATATCCCTAGAGAGGGAGGCTTTGGAAAACACAAGCTCAGACAAAAGTGGCTTCTTTATAAGGCAAGAAATCCCGAGCCCAGGGGCTGCTGGAACTGGCTGAGTGTCTTATAGAAGTCAGAGCCAACATATCTGTGATTCCAGTCATTCTCACCATGCTTCCTCCCTTGTGAACACAAGACGCTTGGTATCAATGGCAGATGTGATGCTAGCATGGAAGGGCAGTGGCAGCAAGAAAGGGGACACCACAAGTCGTGTGTTTGTAAGTTTGGATATGTGTATGTGTGTTCAGGCATGTCAGTGTGCACACGCATGCAGAGGTCACAGAGCAATGCCAGGCCAATTATTCTGCACCCTATGTGTTGAGATCACGTCTCTCACTGAACCTGCAGGTAACCTATTTGGCTAGGCTGGCTGCCCAATGAGTCCCATGGATCCTCCTCTCTCTCGCTTCCCAGCACTGAGATGCCTGGTTTTATTTAGCTGCTAGGGATCAAATTTCGGTCCTCATGCATACATGACAAGCATCCTACCAACTAAGCCACTTCCTCAGTCTAGCATGTCACTATGTTAATGGAAACCAAACGTTTTTCAGATACTTAGCAGTATAGGCTAAAACTGGGCTATGATCCAATCAGTACTTCCCAGGAGGTGGCAAAGTTGAGGCACAGACTTGGAAAGTGATTCTGACCTCCTCCACAGTGTGAACAAGGACCATTTGCCACTAGAAATTCAGAGACTCAGAACATAAGAGCAAGACACAGGTACAGGAGAGTTATGCACTGGCTTCTGAAACAACATCAGAAGAACAGAAGGGAGTGCAATCTGACTAAATTTTTTAAAAAGTGCCTCAATTCCTGTCAGCTCATCTCCCTCTCTTCACTACTTTTAGTGGAATAGATCTTGGGAGCCTATCCAGGCATGCCAGGGCTCCAGGCGCCAAACTTGAAAATGCCAGGGACGGTATGGTGTATATAGCCCACTGCTGGGGAGGCAGAAACAGCTGGGTCTCCGGCGCTCACTGGCCAGCCAGCCTAGACTGCTTGATGAGGTCCAGACAGCTGACAGACCCTATCTCCAAAAACAAGGTGGTGGCTGCCAGGAGATGCCTCACAGTTAAAAGCACTGGCTCCTCTTGCCGAGAACCTGTGTTTGTTCCCAGCACCCACACAGCAAACTAACACCCATCTGTAAATCCAGTTACAGGATATCGCACACCCTCTTCTGATTGCTGTGGGCACTGCACACATGTGGTAAATTAGCATCCATGCAGGCAAAACACTCATATGCCTAGTTATACAAAATGCATGTCTGGGGAACAACACAAGATTGACTTCTGCTCTCCGCACACACCTGCACATATATGTATACACATGCAAACACACATATGTCCTAATAAACAAATACCTGTGAGCTAGGAATGATTACTTTCATTTTACAGATGATTATAGAAAGAAATCAGGGGAGGTTGAGTACATAAAATAATCTTAGATAATACTGGAGCAGCCCTCCGAATCATCTGCACCCACACCAAGTGCTCCTTATAGGAGCTAAATTCCCAGTACCCAAGGAGTGTTGGATCCTCATGACCCACAAAATAAATAAGTGAATGAAGAAAAGAAGAAAGGAAGGAAAGGAGGGAAGGAGGGAGGAAAGAAAGAAGGAAGAATCCCAGCAGTAGGAACACAAAGATATATGGATCCTGATCCCTGGGCCTCTATGGCCAGCCAGCTTATCCTCTTGCTGAATTTCAGGACGGAAAGACCCTGTCTCAGAAAAATAAAGTAGATTGTATCTAAGGAATAACAAAGTTGTCCTCTGGCCTCCATAGACTCATGAAGTATCCTGTCCTGCATGCGTGAGCACACATGAGCACACATACACACACACACACACACTCCTCCTCCTCCTTTAAGTGACATCAAAGGAATTTAAGAAGAAAATGAGTGGGTGAAATTGATTACCTTGCTCAATTGTTTATTCCCAAAGAGAAGGAGAGAGGATGGTCAACACAGCTGTTGCACACCAACTACCAGAGCATGCTGGGAAAGATTGCCCGACAAATCACGCTGCAGCCTGTTGTACTGGTCCCCCAGGAGATGAGCATGGATGAGCTTCGGTGAAGGCTGAGTGAAAGTGTGGAGAAGGAACTGTCTTGGTTGCTTTTCCTGTGGCTGTGATAAAATAACTGGACAAACACAACTTAAGGAAGGAAGGGAGGAAGGAATTTTGTGGCTCACAGTTCAAGGCAGGGAAGTCAATAGGGCTTGAAGCAGTCAAGGAAGATGAGAGCAATAAACGCTCACTCCCAGTTAGCATCCTCGTTTGTATGCAGTCCAGACCCAAGCCCAGGGACTGTTTTATCTGCTTTTTAGAACTTGTCTTCCTCATCAAGAGAAATTCTCCCAGGTGTGGGCAAAAACTAACCTAATAATTTCCCCCACAAGTGTGCCTGGAGGCGTTCTCCTTGAAGTTTCTAGACTTCCAATTGACAGTATTAAACATCACAATTACAATAAGGAAAGTTTTGAAAGTCAACCTGTTGCTATCTTCATCTGCTACTTGGATACAAGCCTTGCCAAAAGTCCTCCTAAAGTTAAATTTTGGGGATCCGACAAAGAGCTAGACGTTTCTAGACTTCCAATTGACAGTATTAAACATCACAAATACAATAAGGAAAGTTTTGAAGGTCAACCTGTTGCTGTCTTCATCTGCTACTTGGATACAGGCTTTGCCAGAAGTCCTTCTAAAGTTAAATGTTGGGGATCCGACAAAGAGCTAGGGATTGGAGCTTATCCATCCTTCATGGCAGCAAACAATTCCCTGGTTTTGATTCTGCAAGCAAGCATTCAATTGGAAGGTCAAAGTTCATCAGAAGCTCATCATGGGCCAGAATGCTGCAGATCGTATGTGGTACCTAAGATGATGAAGATGCTCACAGAAGCAGTTTTCCTAGTGCACAAAGAAGGACATAACTCTAAACATGATGGAGGATATTATATGAAACCTTGTGTTGGCTACTTTTGTGTCTACTTGACACAAGCTAGAGCAGTGGATCTCAGCCTTCCTGATAATGCGGCCCTTTAATACAGTTCCTCATGTGTGGGAACCTCTAACCCCCAAATTATTTTCATTGCTACTTCATGGCTGTAACATTGCTACTCTTGTGAATGAGATTGTAAACATCTATGTTTTCTGATGGTCTTGGGTGGTTCCTGTAAAAGAGTCATTTGACCCTAACAGGGTCACAACCCACAGGTTGAGACCTGCTGAGCTAGAGTCATCTGACAGAAGGGAACCTTGATGGAGAAAATGCCTCTGTAAGGTCAGGTTGTGGGCAAGCGTGTGGGACATTTTCTTAATAAGTGACCATTGTGGGTAGTGCCACCCTTGGGCTGGTGGTCCTAGGTTCTGTAAAAAAGCAGGCTGAGCAAGCCATGAGGAGTAAGCTAGAAAGCAGTGTTCCTCTGTGACCTCTGCATCAGCTCCTGCCTCTAGGTTCCTGCCCCATTTGATTTCCTGTCCTGACTTCCTTTAAAAATGAGCAATGATATTGTCTTAGTTAATATTTATATAGCTATGAAGAGACACCATGACTACAGCAACTCTTTTTTTTAATTTTTTTAATTTATTTATTTATTAAAGATTTCTGCCTCCTCCCCGCCACCGCCTCCCATTTCCCTCCCCCTCCCCCATCAAGTCCCCCTCCCTCATCAGCTCGAAGAGTAATCAGCGTTCCCTGACTTGTGGAAAGTCCAAGGACCACCCACTTCATCCAGGTCTAGTAAGGTGAGCATCCAAACTGCCTAGGCTCCCACAAAGCCAGTACGTGCAGTAGGATCAAAAACCCATTGCCATTGTTCTTGACTTCTCAGTAGTCCTCATTGTCCGCTACATCCAGCAAGTCCGGTTTTATCCCATGCTTTTTCAGACCCAGGCCAGGTGGCCTTAGTGGGTTCCTGATAGAACATCCTCATTGTCTCAGTGTGTGGGTGTACCCCTCGCGGTCCTGAGTTCCTTGCTCATGCTCTCTCTCCTGCTCCTGATTTGGACCTTGAGATTTCAGTCCGGTGCTCCAATGTGGGTCTCTGTCTCTGTCTCCTTTCATCGCCTGATGAAGGTTAATATTCAGGAGGATGCCTATATGTTTGTCTTTGGATTCACCTTCTTATTTAGCTTCTCTAGGATTGCGAATTATAAGCTCAATGTCCTTTGTTTATGGCTAGAAACCAAATATGAGTGAGTACATCCCATGTTCCTCTTTTTGGGTCTGGCTTACCTCACTCAGGATAGTGTTTTCTATTTCCATCCATTTATATGCAAAATTCAAGAAGTCCTTGGTTTTTACTGCTGAGTAGTACTCTAATATGTATATATTCCATATTTTCTTCATCCATTCTTCCATTGAAGGGCATCTAGGTTGTTTCCAGTTTCTGGCTATTACAAACAATGCTGCTATGAACATAGTTGAGCATATACTTTTGTTGTATGATAGGGCCTCTCTTGGGTATATTCCCAAGAGTGGTATTGCTGGGTCCAGGGGTAGGTTGATCCCGAATTTCCTGAGAAACTGCCACACTGCTTTCCAGAGTGGTTGCGCAAGTTTGCATTCCCACCAGCAATGGATGAGTGTACCCCTTTCTCCACAAGCTCTCCAGCAAAGGCTATCATTGGTGTTTTTTATTTTAGCCATTCTGACAGGTGTAAGACAGTATCTTAAAGTTGTCTTGATTTGCATTTCCCTGATCGCTAAGGAAGTTGAGCATGACCTTAAGTGTCTTTTGGCCATTTGAACTTCTTCTGTTGAGAATTCTCTGTTCAGCTCAGTGCCCCATTTTATAATTGGGTTGATTAGCCTTTTGCGGTCTAGTTTCTTGAGTTCTTTATATATTTTGGAGATCAGACCTTTGTCAGTTGCGGGGTTGGTGAAGATCTTCTCCCAGTAAGTGGGTTGCCTTTTTGTCTTAGTGACAGTGTCCTTTGTACAGCAACTCTTATAAGGAAAACATTTAATTGAGGTGGCTTGCTTACAATTTCAGAGGCTCAGTCCATTATCATAATGGTGGAGAACATGGTAGTGTGCAGGCAGACATGGTTCTGGCTACATCTTGATCAGAAAACAGACACTGAGTGGGATCTTGAGCATAGGAAGCCTCAAAGCCCACCCCCACAGTGACATATTTCCTCCAACAAGGCCATACCTAATCCAACAAAGCCTCAACCTCCTAATAGTGACACTCGCTATGAGCTTATGGGGGTGGGCAATTGCATTTAGACTACCACAGCTACAGAAGCATGCGCCACATAAACCCATTCCTTCCCAAGTTTCTTTGGTCATATTGTTTCATCACAGCAATGCTAAACCTCACCAAGACAAAAGTTCATGAGGCTCCATGGGAAAACCTAGTCTGTAAGAAGCCCTAAAGAGAAGAAAATAGGACAGAGATGAAACTAACCCAAAACGTCTCTTGTCCAGAAGCTGGGGAAACTCAAAAGAAGGGAAGACTCTTATGAGCTCAGGGGTGGGCTTTTGGAGCTAACTCAACACAATTTTCTATGAAGCTTGCTCAGATAATGACAATAAAGTCATCAGTTGAGTAGTTAAAAATGGAAATGGTAAATAAACAGAACTATTTCAGAGAACAGAATTCCGTGCTGGTTTTATGTCGACTTAGTACAAGCTAGAGTCACCAGGAAAGAACTTTAGCTTAGGAAATGTCCCCACTGGATTGGCCTGTGGACAAACCTTTAGTCCATTTTCTTAATTACTGATTGATGTGGGAGGGCCCAGGCCGTTGTGGTTGGGGCCACCCTCAGGGAAGATGGTCTTGGGTGAATAAGAAAGCAAGTTGAACAAAGTCACAGAAAAGCAAGGTAATAAATTGTGCTCTTCCATGGCCTCTGGTTTAGTTCCTGCCTCCAGGTTTCTGCTTCTGGGGCCCTGACTTCATTAGATGACAGACAGTGATAAACTCTTTTCTCTACAGATTTCCTCTGGTCATGGTGTTTAATCACAGCAAGAGAAGCCTTAACTCAGACTACCGGAATTAAAAATAATTGCAGTAGGGGAAGAGTTGGGAGACTATTTGGGGCTTTGTGGGAGACCCTTCAGCTGAGTGTCTGGACAGCCACTCCTCAGAATGGCCATTTGAGCTGAGAAATGGCAACCAAGAGAAGCCTGAAAGGAAGAGAATCACCCAGGTGCTCACACAGGAAACCGTGTTTTTACAGAGCCACGGGGAATAATGTGGCTGCCCAGGAGGGAGGAAAAATGGGTGGAGAGAAACAGATGCACAGGGTCCTGCTTGTTCTTGCCTGCAGGCAGCTTCCTCTTTAGCCTCATCTTCCTCAGGAGGCTTTTAAAGAAGATTCAGTGTGCTTTCCTCTCCACCTTCCGGGAAGTCAAGCCCCCAGCATTGCAGATTCTAGAGCACGGTGGTTGGACAGACTAGGTCTGGAGGATACGTGCGGAGAAATTCTACAGATGAATCTTCCTAACCACCTTCCTGTTTCTGTCTTCTCATGGAGGAATTTGAGCAGGCATCTCACGAATCACTGTCTTTGCAGTTATGAATAGCTGGGTTAGGACACTCTGATGTGCTACTTTAGAGGACAAATTCGTCAGGAAAAAAAAAAAAAGGTCAGTGAGGGAGTCTGTGCGGTGATATATGCTCCAAAACGTGAAGGGACAGCCCTGTTGCTCTGAGTGCAACAGCTGCAGGATTCAGAGACAAGTCCTTGGTTTCTCTTAGAAACCAATGACCAGACTGTGTAACTGCAAAATCACTCTAGGCTGACTGTAAACAAGTGGATTAAACTTGAACTCAGAACCTTGTACATGCTAAGCCTGGGGAAATTTCTGGGGTTGAGACCTAGACTTCCATGAATCTCCCTTTACCAGGCTTTGAAAACAGAAACTCCTCAGGACACCATAGAAAGCATGCTTGCCCTTTGATGGAGGCTGAGACAGTTCTGAGAAAAAAGTCCTGCACAACGTTGGCATCTCCTGCAACAACCTAAGGATTGAAAGATTGACCCTGCTGATCTCCAAAATATACAAAAAATTCAAGAAATTTGTCATCAAAAGAACAAATAATCCAATTAAAAAAAAGGGGGGGTACAGACCTAAACAGAGAACACTCAACAGAGGAATGTAAAATGGCTGAAAGACACTTAAGGAAATGCTCAACATCCTTAGTCATCAGAGAAATATAAATCAAAACAACTCTGAGATTCCATCTAACACCTGAAAGAATAGCCAAGATCAAAAACACTGATGACAACTTATGCTGGAAAGGATGTGGGGTAAGAGGAACACTCCTCCATTGTTGGTGGGAGTGCAAACTGGTACAGCTCCTTTGGGTATCAGTATGGAGATTTCTCAGAAAATTAGGAAACAATCTTCCTCAAGACCCAGAAATACCACTTTGGGGTATATACCCAAAAGATGCTCAATCATGCCACAAGGACATGTGCTCAGCTATGTTCATGGCAGCATTATTTGCCATAGCCAGAACCTGGAAACCACCTAAATGCCCCTCAACCAAAGAACATATAAGGAAATGTGGTACATTTACACAATGGTACAATTACACAGCAGAAAAAAAATAATGACATTTTAAGATTTGCAGGCAAATGGATGGAGCTAGGAAACATCATATTGAATGAGGTAACCCAAGCCCAGAAAGACAAATATCATATGCTCATAAGTGGCTTTTCAACATAAAGCAATGAAAACCAGCCTACAATTCACAATCCCAGAGAACCTAGACAGCAATGAGGATGTTAAGAGGGACATAAATGTATCTAATCTACATGGGAAGTAGAAAAAGACAAGATCTCCTGAGTAAATTGAGAGCATGGGGACCATGGGAGAAGGTAGAAGGGGAGAAGCTAGAAAGGGAGGGGGTGGAGAAAAATATATAGTTCAATAAAAACAATAAAAAATTTTAAAAAGTTCCACTCACAAAGCCTCTAATCCCTTACTGGAACTAAGTAAATTCCTTGACCAGAGCCAACATTTTATGAATCTCAATGACAAAATAATGACCAACAATAGAACGATGATGATGACAATTATGGACAACAACAAGAGCTTCTTAGGATTTCCTAGGCATTTTGTGACAGGAGCTTGGCAGCCTTAACCTCATTATCCATCACAAAGCCCTTGTGAAGGAGGCCTGCCTACAACAGCAGCTGACTAATGTAATACTTGATATTGTTATAATCCTGATTATGGAGAAAATTAGGTGAGTATTTGGCAACCTGCCCAAGTTACTGAGATGCTCAGAGGAAAACCTAGGCTCTAACTCTAGAACAAGGAGAGTAACTACTAAGTGGGCTTGCTCTTATGTAGCATGAGGGCCAATAGCAACAAACTTCTGTGTTTTTTTTAATTTATTTATTTATTGAGGATTTCTGCCTCCTCCCTGCCACCGCCTCCCATTTCCCTCCCCCTCCCCCGATCAAGTCCCTCTCCCTCATCAGCTTGAAGAGCCATCAGGGTTCCCTGACCTGTGGGAAGTCCAAGGACCGCCCACCTCCATCCAGGTTTAGTAAGTTGAGCATCCAAACTGCCCAGGCCCCCCTAAAGCCAGCACGTGCAGTAGGATCAAAACCCATTGCCATTGTTCTTGAGTTCTCAGCAGTCCTCATTGTCTGCTATGTTCAGCAAGTCCAGTTTTATCCCAGGCTTTTTCAGACTCAGGCCAGCTGGCCTTGGTGAATTCCCGAAAGAACATCCCCATTGTCTCAGAGTGTGGGTGTACCCCTCGCGGTCCTGAGTTCCTTGCTCGTGCTCCCCCTCCTTCTGCTCCTGATTTGGACCTTGAGATTTCTGTCCGGTACTCCAATTTGGGTCTCTGTCTCTGTCTCCTTTCATCGCCTGATGAAGGTTAATATTCAGGGGGATGCCTATATGTTTGTCTTTGGATTCACCTTCTTATTTATCTTATATATACCACTCTTGGGAATATACCCAAGAGAGGCCCCATCATACAACAAAAGTATATGCTCAACTATGTTCATAGCAGCATTGTTCGTAATAGCCAGAACCTGGAAACAACCTAGATGCCCTTCAATAGAAGAATGGATGAAGAAAGTATGGAATATATACATATTAGAGTACTACTCAGCAGTAAAAAACAAGGACTTCTTGAATTTTGCGTACAAATGGATGGAAATAGAAAACACTATCCTGAGTGAGGTAAGCCAGACCCAAAAAGAGGAACATGGGATGTACTCACTCATATCTGGTTTCTAGCCATAATTAAAGGACAGTGAGCTTATAATTTGCAATCCTAGAGAAGCTAAATAAGAAGGTGAATCCAAACTTCTGTTTTTTAAGATGCTTTGAAAGCAAAGCTAGGTGTTTCAAAATCCATGAAAACTGCTTCTGGTGTGTGTGTGTGTGTGTGTGTCCCTCTGTAGGCTAAGTTTTGAATAAAACTTTTGATTAATTAATTGATTTACTTTTATTTATTTACTGTGTACACAGTGTTCTGCCTGCCCACCAGAAGAAGGCACCGGATCCCACTATAGATAGTTATGAGCCTCCATATGGTTGCTGGGAATTGAACTCATGAGCTCATGAAGAATAGCCATGCTCTTAACCTCTGAGCTATCTCTTTTTCCCTGCATGTATGTGTGTGTGCCATGTTGTAGAAGGAGCAGTGGACTGTGTCCCTGCCACTTGGTTCCCGGCCGCCTGGCTAGCTGATGCCCCAAAATAATAACACGGAAACTGTATTCTTTTAAACGCTGCTTGGCCCATTAGCTCTAGTCTCTTACTGGCTAACTCTCACCATGTGAGTGTTTGGTGCTCTATGAGGGCAGGAGGAGGCGTTGGAGCCTCTGAAATAAGTTACAAATGGCTCTGAATCATCACATGGGTGATAGGAATCACACCCGGTCCCTGGAGGGAGCAACAAGTGCTCTTAACCTCCAAGCTATCCCTAGAGCCTCTGGTTTAACTTTTGATTTATGTGTATTTCTAAGTTCACAGGAAACAAATATGTCGGGCTCATTCAAAAATAACCCAAATAATATATGAATTTGCTTGAACAGCTCTGTTTTGAACCATTTAGAATGGTCAGTTTGCACTCTGCTTGCTTCCCAGAAAAGAAAGTGCCATGAAGGAGGTCAGGCTCTCAATGAAATAAGTCACAAGCAAGAGGAAGGAATAAAAATAAGGTAAAAGAGACAAAGGAAAGAACAGATAGATATTTATAGCATCCAAATTGATATGTATGGGGCATGGTAGAGAGATGGACTCTTTCCTTAGGTTTCAGAGATGCTAGACACAACCACTTCTGTGGAGACACAACCACTTCTATGATGTAAGAATTTTTGTCCAAAGATCAAGGGGAACCTTTATCTCTAATGGCCTTCTCTCTATTGGCCTCTGGCTAGCCATTACATTTTATAAACAACCCCAAGAGGGGAACCAGTTAGAACCGTTTTCAACAAAGTCAAAAGACATTAAATAGCACACTGGAACCCAGATCATGGTCACCTTCCCAGGTTTTCCTCTCTGCCTTTTCCTCCCTCTCAAGCGATGTCCCATATACAGTGGGTCACTCATTCACAGTATACGCTGTCTACATGCAGGGAAGCCTCCACGGACTGGATTATGCTACAGAAAGAGGAGTGTTACCTCCCTTGTGGGGTAATCTTGGCCAATGGGAAGTGGGATAAGAGGGAGAGGTGGGCACTGGCCCCTCCTCTTTGATGGGCCACCTTTAGACACAGTTCCTTCTGGAAACTCTTACAGCAAAGTATGTATGTCATCAAGTCAAGCAAGGCTGGTGAGGGGTCTGGGACTTTCCTCATGACTGGTTCATGGTTCGAAGCTTCATCTCTTTCCCTCACTACCCCGGCTCCCAAATCAGTTTTAATACCGTCAACACGGCTACCCGGATACAGAGCAAATCCCCAGAACTAACTGGGCCTGACAGTTCTTGTGAATGGGAAGTATACAGAAGTATCTTTTACAAATTCTAGCCCTTGACACTGACAAAAACAGAGTCTTTTCTCCAACTCTCCTATTTCCCACCCCAACCTACACAGGCTGGGAGCATCAACAATCAGAGCAGCTGGAGGTAGCAGATCAATGATATTAATGGACCATTCAGCCCTGTGTTGTTTCTTCAGTGAGTGGGAAATAAATCTCAAGATTTAAAAGAGTTGTATTATGCGTCTCAATTATTGCCTCAAACTCTACCTTGTAAAACTGCTCCAGTCAGACCATAATTATACCATCTGCCTTTTGCAGACAGCTTTCTTCTGCTGAGGATTCGATGTGAATCGTGCAAAGGTCCCGCTTGAACAGCTATTCTGGCTTAGGGGGACAGGTACACCTGGAAATCAATTCTTCCATAGTCAAGAGACAGACAGGATGGATCTCGATGTGCCCCTGCTGGGTGACCTTCTTTTATGTCTGAGATGATGGACGTACCACATCCAAATATAACTTCTTCCCCTCCGTTCAGAGGAGGAAGCAGTTGGTCGTCTTTATGCTCAAATAGAAATACTGAAAAGAGAGAAGACAGCGTGCTCAAATTCTTCTCATACACAGAGAAAGAAAGACTCAAGATGCACTTGGGTATTCATTTCTTTGCTGGCAAAAGTTACTAAATTCAGTCTTACAAATGGATGGGCCCTCCTATAACTCCAGCTGCAGGGAACCCAACACCTTCTAGCCTCCAGGGATACCTGCCCTTATATGAACACACCCATCCATACCTGCCCTCCCATGTACACACGTACACATAATTTTAAAAAAGGAAAATAAATATTGAAAAAATAGCAATATTTCAAAATGGTAGTAATGCAACAAATAGTGACAGTTACATAGATAATATCATCCACATGAGGTAAGAAAATGGTTTTTTTTCACTCAGGATGCAGGGTGGTAGAGAGTTGTATTTGTGTGTGTGTGTGGTGTGCCTGTGCACATGGAGACCACAAAAGGGTGTCAGATATCTTGGAGCTAGAGTGATTGGCATTTGAAGGATGCCTGATTGTTGCATAAGTGCTGGGATCAGAACTCTAGTCCTTATGATTATACAGCACACTGAGCCATCTTACCAGCCCCAAGATTTATATTTCTTGACAGGAAAAGAAGCCATGATAAACCTGAGCTTTTTTCCCCTCAGTTGTTTACTTTAATTATGTGTACATATGTGTGTCTCAGGGGAAGGGGTCTGTGCATTTGTGTGCAGGCACTTTTAGAAGTCCTAGGCTCCCCTGGAGCTGTAGTTCAAGGTGTCTGTGTGCCACCTGATGTGGGTACTTCAGATCCTCTGCAAGAAATACAGGAACTCTCGATAGCCAAGCCATCTCCCCACAGCCTAGCTGAGCTTTCCATTTGTCTACTATTGGTTGGGTCTAATGTCATAACCCTGTGATCCCAGTACTCAAGAAAATGAGGCAGAGGGGTCATGAGTTCAATTCCCAGCAACCACATGGTGGCTCCAAACCATCTGTAATGAGATCTGGCGCCCTCCTCTGGCGTGTGGGTATACAAGGAGGCAGAAAGTTGTATATATAATAAATAAATATATCTTTAAAAAAAAAGAATATGTGCTTAGAGAGCACTAGAGGGTGAGGAATAATATAAAATAATACTTATCAAAGCTGGAGAGATGGCTCAGTAGTTAAGAGCACATTCTTCACATTCTTCAGAGGACCCAAGTTCGATTCCCAGCACTCACATATGATGGCTCACGTCTACTTACAGCTCAAGTTCCAGGAAATCTGATACCCTATTCTGGCCTTCACACTTGAACTAGAATGCAGAAAGTTCCAGTCCTTATATTTATAACTTCATCTCTATTTGTTCTGAGTCTTTAAAGGATTTGCCAGAAGGCCACTGTAGGTTCGAGCATTACATGCAGATGTTCCATATCCAGAGGCAATTCCTGGAGTCATCTTCTGTCCCTCTGTCCCACTTTTCTTTCTTTCCTCTTCTTTGGGCATGTGTTTATTTTGTTGTTTTGTTTTGTTTCTGAAACAAGGTCTTGATATATAAATCAGGGATTACCTTGAACTCATGATTTTCTTGCCTCTACTTTCGAGAGTTAAGACAGGGTCACAGAACATTATTATCTCCTCATAGGAAAAAAAATACAAGGAAAAATGGGGGGAAAAAAACCCAAATCTTTCTCTTCTGCTATAGTAGGAAGATCATGAGTTTGGGGGCACCCTTGGCTACACAAAACGAGGTCTCCAAAGTAAATGCTTTGTTGTTGCTTTTAATGAAGTAGGCTTTAAAACTTAATAGAAGAAGAGGAGAAACCACACAAAGAAAAAAATTAACACACACACACATATGCACACATGCATGGCCCTCAAACTTACATGTTCAAATTCCCTCCTAGTTGGCTAAACAAAAATTAAAACAGCATCAAAATACCATTTCTTGGGCCTGCAGAAATGGCTCAGAGGTTGGGAGCACATACCACTCTTGCAGATGGCCTGAGTCTTGCTTTCAGCACCCACCCTGGGTAGCTCACAAGTCTTTAACTCCAGCTCCAGGGACCTGCACTCATGTGCACACTCACCCACAGACACAGAGTTCAAAATAACTGTTAAGTACAATTCTCTACTGCCAGGTTTATAAGAATTATAAACTCTGGCAAGTCAGAATTGCAGGGGACGACTGGAAAACAGGTATCATCTGACATTGCCGTGAGTGTTTATTCTAGTAAAATCCCTATGGAGGGTATTTTGGAAATCTGATAAGACTACATATCCATTTACCTTGTGACTTAATCACTCCTTTCTAGGAATTTATACTGATTTTATGCTTCCAATAATATAAGAATACATACAAGTTATTATATTATTGTTGAACACAACAAAATACCAAAAAATGCTTCACTGGCCACATGGAATGGAGTGGCCGAGAAACACACACTGGAGAGCTGGGGTGCTGTGAGAAAAGGAGGAGGAGGAAGTTCTCCATGGGGGGATGAAAGTGATTTCAATAGTAGGGATAAAGTTGGGGAGGGCAACAGAGTAAGTGCAATCTGTCATAAGAAGATTTAAGAAAATACATTATATAATACTACTCCTGAGGTGACATGAACAAAGATTTAATCACACTGAATAGGAAACTGATGACAAACCAAAGTGTGGATACCACCAAAGTCCAACTTGGTGAACCAATGAGTTTTCCTGCGGTTGCTTACAGGAATATGGGTAATGGGTTACTTAAAGGAATAGAAGTGATGCAAATACAGCTGCATCATCAGAAGCCAACCAAGCAAGGGTGACAGCTCACAAAAATTGGGAACTTAGATCACACTGCAGAGCCTGCAGGCAGAGCAACAGGTAGGACAGTGTCCTTTCCAGTTAAGTCAGTTGCTCTAAACCTCTTCTCGGCTGAACTCTGCTTCTTCCCAGTGACTTAGCTTGACTCCTAGGGTCTCTAAGTAACCCTTACAGCTTATGTACGCTTGGACAAGGAAGAACTTTTTGAATCTGATGGGTTTCAGGGACTTCCTGCAGCCTTTGAGCTGTTTACTTCCTGAGTTTAATGAACTTCTCTGCCTAATGGAATGTTTCATCTCCCTTTTAATGCCCTATCTCTTGACAAGTTTTCCCCTAAAATGGAAAGTTTCACTCTTGGAGGAAACTGCAATACAACACTCTACCTGACCTCACAGCTCTCATATTCTTCCTGCCACTATTCTGCAATGAGCCATGGGAGGCCGGTGACAAAAAGCCTGACTCTCTGGGCTCTAACTCTAGCGAGGCATGGAAGCCTTGTCCTGCCAGTTTTGACTCTCTTTCTCTGTTTCTGGACTACCCTTTGTTCTCAGTCTCAGTGGTATTTCTTCTGCTGTAAAATACAAGTGTAGAAAAGGAAGAAAATCAGAAACAGGAAAACTATTCAAATGAACATCAGCAGCAGTAATAACCTGTTTGTAATTACCAATTTAGGGGAGCACCTTAGCCTGTATATCATATTTATTTATCAAAGATAAAGCAATTATTTTTTCCTTTGGACCCTATGATTTCCCTGTTCGCACATTTTATCTCAATTCCTAGTACCAGACATAATTTTTTTCTCTGTGGAACAAGGCCCTTAGGTCTAATCAGAATATTGGCTTTCTTCATAATTACTCATGCCATTATTCTCCTAGCTGATGCATAGTGTCTGGCATTTCATCTTGAAGCAGACAGGATCCACAGTCAGGAAGAACTTTGGGCCACAATTCTCTCTAGCAACTTAATAGCACCTTCTAGCACTATAAGAGGCAGACCACTGGGAAGAGACACTTTGAGCTTAGTGTTGACTGTATTTCTTCAAGTCCTATGAGTAAAGCAGAAGATGCCTTCTGATAGCATCTTACCATTCACTTCTGGAGTGTGACCAGTGCCAATGGCAGTCACCTTTATTATTTCAGGGGCATCTAGCACCTCCCGGCCAAAAACTCCTTAGGAGGTAACCCATCCTTAGCACTGGAATTTCTAATAACCTTATGGATTTGGAACATCTGTTTTTTTCCTGTACTATACCCATGTT
Organism: Microtus ochrogaster; assembly: GCF_000317375.1. Lineage (NCBI taxonomy): Eukaryota > Metazoa > Chordata > Mammalia > Rodentia > Cricetidae > Microtus > Microtus ochrogaster. The sequence goes on along the minus strand of NW_004949099.1, from coordinate 8,426,483 downwards.
TACTGTCTGTGACCTAGTTTCCCTCTCCGCTCCTTTGGGTACACTGGCCTGTCTCTCAAACTCGTCTCTAAATCTGAAAAACACTTATGTATATATAATAAAATATTTTTTGTAGGAGATGGGCAGGGCAACCATGTAAAGTCACAAAACACCATCCTATGACAAACAGTGAGGTTGCTGAGATAAACCTGGTGACGCAGTCTGAAAGTCTGTTGTCACCTGTTCTGAGCAGGTGTCAGGTGATCACAGAAGTCCACAGAGAAGACAAACTGTTACCAACGTTGAATTGAGCATGAGAAGATCGCATCCATCTGTAACAGTTATCTGGATGCTGATTTTGGAGATAACTATTCTATGGAGTCTTTGTGCATTTCCTTCACCTCTAATGAGCTTGATGGGGCTGGTGCTATCTATTCAGTCTAGCCTAGGGCCAATGGGGGAATAGTTACACACCTCCTTAGATATGCCTGTTCCCAGCTCCTAGGCTAGACCTGCACCCCTTTCGTGGTTGGATGAACTGCACCCAGGAGAGAAATGTATAGTTTCCTCAGGGGAGAGCCGCTCACACTCCCATTAATCTTAAACTCTAGGACTTGCTCTGTTTTATATTTATGTTTATCAACTGATATTTATTGCATTCAATATTTCTGGAAGTCACCAGGAACCAAGACACATCTGCTTCCAGCAAACCTTTTTATCATCAATAGAAGACTGATAAGTATGCAATGTAACACAGCAATTTCAGTAAACCAGATGGTCTTCACCCCAAGTGTCCCTCACCCATCATCCCACCAGTAGGTGTGGGAGGCATCTGTCCCTGAAGACTTCCTTCCTTCCTAGCAGGGGTGGTGGTGAGGTGTGCCATATGGAATCAACTGTATCTTTCAGTTTTCTCCATCCCATCAGTAGGTAGGGATGTGTCTGTCCCTGAAGACTCCTCCCTCCATAGCAGGGATGGTGGTGGTGTGTGCTGTGGAATCAACTGTATCTTTATATTTTCTATATTTCCCCCATGGTGAATGGATGCTCAGACCCTAAGGCTCACCAGCACTGTGTTTGCCATTTCACCAGAACCCATGTGATCTACAGGCACGGTGGTTTGTAACCCCAGCACTGGGGAAGTGAAGGCAGGTAGATTTCTAAGGCTCATTGACCAGTTCCGCTAGCCTGAGCTTCCAGCCACAGAGAGATTCTGTCTCTAAGTAGGTATATGTTACTCTTAAGAAGACATCGCAGGTACACACATGCAGGCACACACGCATAAAAATGAGTGGAGCCAAGCATGGTAACATGTCCTTAATTCCAGCACTTAAGGCAGAGGCAGGTAGATTTCTGTGAGTTCAAGGCCAGCCTGATCTATACATCAAGTTTCAGGTCAGCCAGGACTACATAGTGAGAACCTGTGGTAGTTTTAAGGATGTGTCCCCCATCCCATGGTCTTGGGCATTTGAATACTTGATCCCCAGTTGATAGTGCTGTTTGGAAGATTCAGGAGGTATGTGGCGTTCAATTACTCCATTGTTGGTGGGCTGTGTAAAGACAAATGCTATTTTTTTCTTAGCTCTTTCTGCTTCCTGTTGTTGTTCAAAATGTGAACTAACAAATATTCCTGCCACGATGCCTGCTGTTGGGATTCCCTGCCACGATGGACTCTAATCCTCTAAAATTATGTCCAAATAAACTCTTTCTTCTGTAAGTTGCTCTGGTCTATGGTTTTTATCACATCAATGGGGAAATAACCAACATCAACCCTCTCTCAAGAAAAAGTAGAAATGTGTAGAAACAGTTGGGAAGTGTAAAAAGAGTGAAAGACAGATAACACCTGAGTAAAAACTCTAAATTGTAGAATTATGTTAATGTTTTATATTCAGAAATGATGTGGGATTCCCCTCTGCATTTGTGATTACCATTAATAAATAAAGAAACTGCTTTGGACATATAGCACGGCAGAACTTAACTAGGCAGGGAAAACTAAACTGAATGCTGGAAGAAAGGAGGTGGAGTCAGAGAGAAGCCATGGAGCCACTACCAGAGACAGATATATTGGAACCTTGCTGGTAGGCCACAAACCTTGTGGTAAAATATAAAATAGTGGAAATGGAAATACTGGAAACGGTTAATACTAGTTGTAAGAGCTAACTAGCAATACACTTAAGTGATTGGCCAAGCAATGATTTAAATAATATAGTTTCTGTGTGATTATTTCAGGAGTCTGGGCAGCCAGGAAAATAAACAAGCGGCTTCCCTACAACACAGAAGTGAATACACAAGTGAAGTCAACCAGGATATAGTGGGAAATTAGAACACAGGCTAACAAAGGGACCTATATTCTGAGTGACATGACAGTCCCTGAATGTGGGAAGGGGCTGAGGCAAAGCAGCCTATGTAAAATTGGACTATTCATCCTTTGCTACGTGTTGCAAAAATAATGAATCGCCCAAAACATTGAATTTCAAAATGGTATAGATTATTAATTCTGAACTTCTATGTATTAAAAGGCAGAACAAGTTAGTGAGTACATTGTTTCGATTTTATGATGGTGTGAGAGATCAAGCTAAGGGCTTTGCACATGCTAAGAGCATACTCTCCTACTTAGTTTTATTTATGTATTATGAGTGAGATTGTGTTTTGCTGGTCAAAAAAGAGGATAACAAATAAGAGCAGGATGGAGGCCCACAGAAACCCTCTGTTAACTGAAACCGGACTTATCATATGGTACCACGGTTATACATACATATATATGTATGTGTGCTGAGACACAGAGAGATGACAGAGGCAACTACATGAGAGTTATAGAATTACAAGTGTATTGTGTATGTGCATGTTAGTCTTATATTGTTCTTTCTGTCCAGAGAACTTGGAAACAGTGATATCGTATCGCACTGCCCACACAAAGAACCTAGATTTCGGTGTCAAGGTCATTTCCCAATGAAAAGGACAATGGCTTTTTACAGAAATGATTTATTCTGGGTCTGAGCCAGGGAAAGCACAAGATGAGCCTGAACATTTTGTGCTTCTAGAGTATAGGGAAACATTAAACAACAACAACAACAACACTAAGAGGAGTCAACAAATGGGGAGAAAGAAGGGTCAGCTTGAAGGGTCTCACAGTGAGCGAAGTTGAGATAAGATGAGTAATAAGATAGTGATAATAATGGATGACAAGCAGAGAACTAAATATGCACAACACAGGCTGGTACCCAGCAGGCAAATAATGAACATAAAGTGTAATGGTTCCTAGCAACTTGGCGGAATCTAGAGTCTCCTAGGAGATAAGCCTCTGGGCATGCCTGTGAGGGCCTAGGTTGAGATAGGAAAACCAGCCTTATGTGTGGACAGTACTATCCCATGGGGTGGGTCTTCTACTACATAGAAAGGAGAAAACATGCTGGATGTGGATATTCATTGCTCTCCACTTCCTCACTGCAAACACAGGGTAACCAGCTGCCTCAGGCTCCCACTGCCTCAGGCTCCCGATGCCAGGATGGAACTGTGATCCAAAACAAACCTTTCACTTTAACATGCTTCTGTCAGATGTATTGTTGTAGCAACAGACAAGTAACTGATACAGAACACACATAACTAAGCCCATTGGTGGTGGTGCATGCCTTTAATTTAGGAGGAAGAGGCAGGCAGATCTTGGTGAGTTCAACTCCGGCCTGATCTACAGAACATATTCAGGACAGCCAGGGCTACACAGAGAAACCCTGTCTCAAAACCAAAACCAAAACAATAACAAAGTATTTGTCTTACTTAGGGTTTATATTGCTGTGAAGAGACACCATGACCACGGCAACTCTTACAAAGGAAAACATTTACTTGTGTGGTTTGCTTAGAGTTCAGAGGTTAAGTCCATTATCATCACGGCTGGACATGGTGGTGTGCGGGTAGGCAGGGTGCTGGAGAGGCAACTGCTATATATTAATATGCAGGCAACAGGAAGTAGACCGAGACACTGGGCAGTATCCTGAGCATAGGAATCCTCAAAGCCCGCCCCCACAGTAATATGCTTCCTCCAACCAGACCATATGTGCTCCAATAAAGCCACACCTCCTAATAGTGCCACTCCCTATGTGAGGACCAATTACATTCAAACTACCACAGTATTGAATGAGATAAAAGTTATTATCTTTCTATGCAATAATATATTAACAGAAAATTCATAGGTAAATAACCCAATAAAGGAAATTGGAGGAGGAATAGCTCCCCATTATAGTAGAATTATAGTTCATAAATATAGATTGGTGACATTAATAACAGAAGCTAAAGTCAGTGGGCAAATGTTCACTATCACGTGTTTCATAAGCAATTAGAAGTGCACAAAAGCAATTCTGTGGCATCACTGCCAAAAAATATACATCCTGAATTTCAACTTGAGGAAACATCACACTAAACAAAATTGAGAAATGTTCTACAAAATAACTGACCATTTTTCCTTTGTGTATGCACACGTGATGTGCATTGGTGTTCTAGTCGGTGTGTGCATGGGTGTGTAAGGGAGCGTGTATGTGTGCGGACTTTTGTATAGAGATGAAAGGCTGCTGTTAGGCACCTTCCTCGGTTGCTCTCCACTTTGTTCTTTGAGACAGGGTCTCTCTCTGAACATGGAACTCACTATTTAGGATGGGCTGACTTGTCAATGAGCTCAAGGCATTTTGCTGTCTTCACCTCCCCAGCAGGAGGATTACCGACACCCAAAATTAATGTGACATGGATGCATATGCCTACAACCCCAGCATTGGCAGTGGGGGACAGAGACAGGTAGATCTTGAGAGCTTCCTGGCCAGCCAGCCTAGCTGACATGATGGTCTCCCAGTTCAGTGAGAGACCCTGTCTCAAGGCAATAGAGTGGAGAGAATTAGAGGGAACCTCCCCCCGCCCCAGTGTCCTGCTCTGATCTCCATATGTATGGGCAAAAATGTGCACATTTGTACACTCATATGTTTGTACCACACAAACACATGGATGCACACACACATGTACATGCATTTTTAATTTTATTTTAGAAAGAATAATGTTTTCCCCTGGAAGAATGATCAGGCGTGCTGGAATTGCTCTCCATGGAGGTCAGGGTTGGAGTATGTTGAATGTGTTCTTATCTAAATTCCACCAAGCAGTGAACATTTAAAAGTCATGCACTCTGTTGGAGGTGTGTTATTTCTGAGTGAGGAACAAAAGGAAAACCACACACAAATCAACTTCAGCCCAGCAAGCTGAAGAGTAACCTCGGTGATGTGGTGATGTACTAGGCTCCTAATAGAAGCCACAACATTTATCATCGTGGTGCTTTCCATAGACATCACAAATGCCCAGAGAGGTGGCACATGTCAGATTCACAGCCTAACTCACATTTAAAGGGTGTTTATAACCGACACAAATTTCATGAGGTGACTTTTTTTTTAACAGCACTGATTCTTCATGACATATTAGTAGGAATGTTGTAAATACCTAAAAAAAAAAAAAGATGAAGAGACCAAATCTCAGTGTACTAAGAAAATATTGGTTCCAGCCAGATAAAGTAAGGCTGCTTCAAAGGGTGCTACACCTAAGGCCAGGGTGACTATGACCTCCTCATGCTGACTGATCTCCAGAGGTAGGGGGGCTGGAGAGGTGGATCACTGATTTGGGATGGTGTTTGCTGCCCAAGTATGGCCACCCAGGTTCAATCCTTGGGCATGGTGGCATACACTTGTAATCCTAAGAGCTGAAAAGGCAGAGATGGTGGATTCCTGGCTCGCCGGTTAGTCAGCCAGGCCTAAGCAGTGAGTTCCAGGACACTGAGAGACCCTGTCTTAGATAAGGTGGAGACTAAGGAAGACACATGAGGTTGACTTCTGATCTCTACAAGCATGGACACATGTGAACCTATGCACAAACATAGGAACATATACATACACAAGCACACACACACACACATACACACACCAAGGAAAGACGAAAGCTCACATATAGCAACAACAATAGCAAAACAGATTCTAAGAAGACATTTAACTTTTAAAAAAAAATGATTTCAAGGTATTTTTGTAGTTGCCACCCTTGAGTTTTTAATCATGGCCATAGACTTTTAGCTGCCTCCATTTAAAACACAATCAAAGGCCACTGTAGGCACTTAGATCTTTGTGAAGAAATGTGACTTCAAATATTAGAAGGAACACTTACAGTCTACCTTTGAAGTTTTGAGATTGACCTCCTCTACCACCTTTTTTTATTTTTTTTTTGCCAACTTTTGGGTTTCACCTCACTAACTATCCCTTAAAACTGAGTTGACTATGGCCAGTCATAATCAAATCATAGAATGAGTTTGGGCAGATCCATTGTGGACTCGCGACAATGGTCTGGAGTTCCCTTGCAGACAGCTGCATTGTGTCTCTTTGCCACACTACTAGGCACTGGATGGAGCACCTCTCACTTGAGTTAGTCCAGGAATGTGGAGTTCCTCTCCATCCATGCCCTGGCCATAAGGAAAAGGCCCTTTCACAGAACACTATGGTGTGGAAGATCATTGGTCCCAAATCTGATACCTGGCCTGAGTTCTAGCCCTGTCATTTTTAGTAGTATTGCCTTAGACAACTTCTTAACTCTACAGACACTCAATGCATCTCTATAGTATGCCATCATATGTAGAAGGAAACAGTAGCCAGTGAGACAAAGTCCACAAAATCTTACACATTCAACAAGGCAAGGACATAGGTGACTGCCAATGGTTGAGAGAGGCTTATATGACAGAGTGCCCGAGGCTGGCCACGGTTGGTTATGCTTGATACTTGTCTTTTCTGCCCTGACCTTGTAAGTGTGTATGTGGGAGCAGGGGCATGTATGTGTTCATGCATGCTCATGCCAGAGGTCAAACTCAGCTATCGTTCTGCAGAAGTTATCTCCCCAACCCCCCCCTTTTTTTTGAGACACTATCAGGATCTCTCATTGAGTTCTGGGGTTCACTAGCAAAACTGGCCTGGAGGGATCCCTAGTCCTGGGGTTACAAGCACATGCCTCCTCTCCTGGAATCTTCAAGTCGGTGCTAGAGATTGAACTCAGGGTCTCATGTTGGCATGATGAGCACCTCACCAACTAAGCCATCTCCCCAGCCTCCCCTGCTCTGCCCTTTCTGACTGTTTAGAGGTTGTGAAGCTAAAAAAAACCAAAAACTCACAGTGGCAGTAACACACAAGGAGAAACACAGAAGGAAGGGGCTTCTGTCTAGGCACCATGTTGGCCCAGCTGCTCTGTGTGTTTTTGCTAACCACTCACAGCCAGCTTAATAGTACCAAAGCAATTATTTCCCCCTGGGAACGTTTCTGCTTTGATTGTCATCAAATATGGACATCTGGAAGAAATTCAGAAATTGATTCCTAACAGTAGAGAGAATGCACAAGGTAGTGCCAGTTTAATTAAATCCGCGGCCCAATCCAAGTCCATCTGATTCTCCTTCCTTTGCGTGAGGGACCCACATCCTTCCTGCCTCCACCAAAGGCACTTCCCGAATCCTGTTACCACACTCCTTCCACCCTGCATAGAAAATGCGACTGCTGCTTTAAGGGAGTTGCAATCCACCAGGTTCATATTTTATTGAGTCACAATAAACTAAAGTAGAGGAAAATGGGGAAATTCGCCAGAAGGAAGATGGCTTTTCGAATGCAGTTGGTAAACAGAGTGAAAAGGGGCGTCCTGGCTGTATGTTTGAGCTGTCAGAAAGCTGCAGTGATTACATTATTCAGCAGTAATTTAATACTCTCCCACACTTACTCCCACAGGGGAGAACCTGGGCTTTTAATCATTTAGTAATGCTCTTGTGTCCAGTCTTGCAGATTTGTCAAGAGTTGTAAACGAACGAAGATTTTTTTTTCATCCACTTCTCTCTTTAGGGGGTATTTCAGTTTCAGTTCTCATGTGCAGCCCAAGCAACTTCCAACAGAGAGGACACCCGGGAAGGGAAAGGGTCCTCGCAAGCCCCACGGGCTCTGCACATGGGGGGCAAGCAGCTACCTTGGGGAGGGGCTTCAGCACAACACTTAGGACCCAGGTTCCCACAAGCTCCATGCGGCAGCAGAGGCCAAAGGAGATGCAGCATCTTGCAATTTTCTGGCCCTCATATGTGAAGCCAGTTGTGATGAGGCCTGGCTTATGTGCTTGCTTTCCACCGGGCCATTTACCCTTTGTGACTCTGTGACCTTTTTTTCTGAGTGACGAAGGTGGGTTGTCGCTTCTGCTTTGTCTTGGCTTCCTGGGCTTGTGGTGCGGTGGTGGTGCGCATCAGTCTCCCTGTGGTCTGTTGGCTGGGTGGACTGTGTGTGTTAGACTTCTGATCTCTACTAGTCTTTCACACACTTCCAGAATGAATGTTGCAGTGTGAGTCTCCATCCATCTGCTTCTGTGTTTGATAATGAAAACCAGTTCAAACGAGTTGACTCTGGCTTTTGTCTAAGACACACAGTACTACTACCCATGCCCCAGGCAGGGCATCCAACCCACAAGGGGCATGTCCCAGAATAGGTTTGCACGTGACCAACTCAAAGCTGTAAACTTACTTAAAACATTTTGAAGGTTTTTTAAATTTTTTAAATTTTTGTTTGTTTACTTGCTTGCTTGCTTGCTTGTTTACTTGTTTTTGATAACTCAGCTGTGGCTCTTGAGCACAAACTCTATAAATAACAAAGTCAATGTTGTGCCACAAAGTTTGCATACCCCTGGCTGATTTACCTGTAAGCCCCTAGAGGCCATGAAATTCAAGTTTGTTTCTTCCTGATTGTGTGGCCTGTCAGTTACTTGGTCATTCAGAACCCCAGTTTTCTTTTCTTTCTTTCTTTCTTTCTTTCTTTCCTTTTTTCTTTCTTTCTTTCTTTCTTTCAAAGAAACAGACCATTCAGGATGGGAAGATGGCTCCAAGATTAAAGCGCTTGCCACCCTAGCAAAAGGACCAGAATTGGGTCCCTAGAACCCACATAAATGTTAGATGGGAGAGGGGCCTGTCCTGTAATTCCAGCCCTTAGGTGGTAGATACAGGGCATTTCTGGGGTAGGTGACTAACAAGTTAGACTAGGCCGGTTCTGGGTTTCAGGAGACTACTTCAGTGGGAGACAGGAGCACTCTGGGAGACAGGAACAGACAGATATCTGTTAATTCCAGGCCAACCAGGGCTACATAGTAAGACCCTTTCTGAGAGAAAGTGGAGTAGGGGGAGACTCAAAAGAATAACGTGGAAGACCAATCAAAAAAGGTTCCTGATATCAACTTCAGGTCTCCCCTTGCACATACATGTACAAGTGTACACTTGCACCCTCCCACTGTGTTCGCACACACTGTTAAGAAAAGTTTCTCCACCAGCACAAAGCATTCCAATCAAACCAGATTAAGCCAAATCAAATGCCTGTGTTTGATAGACGGCACACTCCCAGGTGGCCAGGAGCATGGCAGGGCTCACAGACCACAACCACGTGTTACGGCGCAACCCTAAATACCATGTGGGCGGGGTCAGCGCTTGGCAGGCTGGAAGTTGGAGTCCAGACCAACACATACATGTAAACACACAAGCATACACACGAAAAGAAAAAAACAACACAGACCAGTTGTACCCAACTTGCAGGTATGCTTAGAAAGTTAAATGAGTGCTCGTGTAAAGGAGGCTGAGCTTAGACCTTTAAGCTATATATGTTCAGGAGATAGAGTAGATTTTTCAAGAAAAAAATATTCTTAAAGCACTGACAGGTCACAGAAAGAGAAACGTAAATTGCGCTTGGCTATTTTAAAGTTGTTCAACTTCACCAGTAATAAGAAAACTACAGGGCAGCACTCACTATACAGGGATAGCATTTTGACGTATCAAACTGGCAAAGATCCAATCTCCAAATTGTATTACACATTCTGGAATAAATAGCCGAATTCTGCACTCTTCTACCCTGTTGGCAAGAGGGCAAAGTGGTACAGCCCTTTGGGGAGTCTAAATGGCAATTGCAATCCAAATTACAGATGCATTGACTTTTCCCTCAGCGACTCCACACCCGGGAATTTGTTTTTCCTTCTGTACCTAAACCAGCACTAAGCAAAGTGACAGCCAGCCTTTAGAGCTGTGAGCACAGACAATGGGGTGGCTCTGTGCCGTGTAAGGACAGGTAGGTAAGTAAGCCAAGGGACAATGGCGTGATATTGCTCAGCTGGAGAAGAGACTCTCTGTCCCTTGTGGAAAACACCCCAGGAAAACCATTAGGTGAAAAATGAAGAGTGCATTTCAGCACGGGGCATCCTAATCTCCATGAAATGGCAAAGAACAACAGTACATTTATTTAGAAATAAAAACCAGAAGACCTGTTACAAACGGGCCAGGAGACAGGGAATTAGGTAGGTGGGGTCAGTCCTCAGAACAATTCCTTTTGGTTTCTTTTTATTTTCCCTAGTGCAGGGGAAGCCCCTCTAGTGCTGAACTGTATCACCAGCCCCTTGAGTTCTTCCTGAGTTTTTTTTTAACCAAGTGAATATATAATCATTTCATATTACAAAATCAGAAGAAAGAAAATTAACATTTTTCTAGGAGGAAATGCTTTCCGAGTCAGTTGAAACCCCATCTGAACTACCTGTCATTCGGAATATTTTCTGGTCCTTTGCTGCACTGCAAATCTTGAAGACCAGATGCATGTCCGACTGAGCACTGGTAGGTGGGGTCAGTCCTCAGTATTTTTTTTTTTTTTCGAGACAAGGTTTCTCCGTAGCTTTTGGTTCCTGTCCTGGAACTAGCTCTTCTAGACCAGGCTGGCCTCGAACTCCCAGAGATCCGCCTGCCTCTGCCTCCTGAGTGCTGGGATTAAAGGCGTGTGCCACCACTGCCCAGCACCCACCTTGTATTTTGAGACAGGGTCTCTCATTGACCTGGAACTTGCCAAGCAGGCTAGACTACTTTGCCAGTGAGCCCCAAGAATCCACGTGTTTCCTTCCTCCTTAGCACTGGACTGCAAGTGGACCATCATGCTTGGCTATTCTTAGCACTAGCTCTGGGGCTAGAAGGCAGGTACTCACGCACATAAGACAAGCTCTTTATTGGATGCGCCATCTATGCAGGCCCTCTACCTTGTAAGTGGGAAAGCAGAAGCACATTACTAAAGACAATGATGGATAAAAAAATTTCATTCCTTCTCGGAACCCCGGGAGAGGACTGTCACGCCTGCCTCGACCAGCAAGGAAGACGCAACACCGGAGCTCTCCTTGCAGGCAGTTTTATTCAGGACCACTTTCACAGCAAGCTTTCTCTCTCTCTCTCTCTCTCTCTCTCTCTCTCTCTCTCTCTCTCTCT